>NW_024962260.1:9130363-9379569 GCF_019238085.1 Lagopus leucura | reverse complement strand
AAAAAGAAAAAGAAAAAGAAAAAGAAAAAGAAAAAGAAAAAGAAAAAAGAAAAAGAAAAAAGAAAAAAGAAAAAAGAAGAGTTTCTTAACAATCACATTGATTCAATACCATTCTTTATAATTAGATTTTCATATTTCATGACTGCCTCCTGAATTAAGTTCAGCAAGAATGTAGACAAGCCTGTTTCAGGGACTTTTTTCAGTGGCAAATGTGCTATGTTAGGACACATGAAGCAGAGGTCAGAACTGCACTGTCCTGCTTGCATTTCTGGACCTCAGCACATTTCAGAAGTCAGTGCAATGAATTAGATTCACTGTTATCTTAAAGACACAATGCAGGAGAAGTTCTCATTCCTTCTATTGCTTTTATCTGAATCATCTGCTAAAACAATTGGTATTTATTATAGACATGCTCACTAGCAGCTCAAATTGCTTTTATTTATTTTGGAGTACTAGGGAAGTTTTGCTATTTCACACAAGCATCCAAACAAGCTTCCAAACCAGCTGCCAGCCAGGAGGGGCAGAGCTTTCACAGCCTCTCCTCGCACCGTGAAAACGTTACTACTGAATCTTTCTTTCCTTTTGCTAAGAGAAAATGCAGGCACTATGAGCAAACGCCAGTTCATAATTGCAAATCGCACATCCTAAATATTTCTAGCAAAAAATAACATTTAAAAGTCAACTTGATAGTCTTTGGTTTTTAAACTGTTTACCATTTGTTTCTTTAAACAACTTCAAACTTAAAAGCTAGACAATGGAACTACTCATTACATGAAATCACTGGAGAAATTATTTGATTGCAAACTTCAAAAAATGCAAAGAAATTACATGCAAGCAAATCCAAACCTGAAAGCAATTTTCCATAAGCTGTACAGACCAGTTAGAATCGTACCAAGTGCTGACAGGAATTAAACTGAATTGAGTCTGGGCTGAGTGAGAAAATACACTAAATGAATTCTAATGGTCAACTTTATTGAGAAGTATTCACAGAAAGCCAATTGGTTTGGAAACGTCCCAACCCAATTACAATCTTAAACTGTATCATTCTCCGATTTAATTTTTTTTCTTTTTTTTTTTTTTTTTTTTTTTTGTACAGTAATTTATCCCTAACCCAGAAGCCTAGGCTAGTTTGGAGATGTTGAAATGAGAAGGAAAGAATGAGAGAAGTGAGGGGAGAGGGGGAAAAAAAAAAAGAAGAAAAGGGAATTGGACGAAAGGATGCGCTTTCAGCTTTAGGAAGTTGGGCTTTTGTAATTCCGGTGCCTCAGGTTTGTGTCCGAGGGTGCGAAGCTCCCTTGCCCGACCCGCAGACCACACACTGGAGGGAATCAGCGGAATTGGGGCAAAGTGCAAGAACGCCAAAGAAACACTTCGGGCTGCGCACCCCGTTTACTGCAAAAACTATCCCAGCAAAGCATTAGTTTTACGAGATTTAAATATTAAGCCAATATAAATACTGGCTGGAGATAGCGTGTGACGTAGTGCTTTGCTCTTGGGGGGGGGGGGGGGGGGGGGTTAAGCAAAAAAAAAAAAAAAAAAAAAAATTAAAAGGAATAAAGAAGGGGAAAAAAAGGAAAGCGAAGGAGATCGAGATCTGTTGGCAAATAATAACAATCACGGTCCACGCTGTGCTCGCAGAGGGGCTCTGCCTCGGGCCGCTGCCCTCCCCGCCGCGCTCAGCGCCCGCGGAGCACAAAGCGCGGCCCCGGCGAGGGGATCTGATCCCTGGGCTTGTGCTCGGTTTCTCAGAAGTGTTTGCATAGGCGAAATGTTTGCGGGAGGAGGAAAAAGAACAAAAACAAAAAACCAACCGGCTCAGCCCCAGCTATCGCCGCCCAGCCCAGCCTGCAGCCCTCGCCTCCCGCGCTACTCGCGCGGCACTCGCGGCCGGACGATCCCCACCGTGTCCCAGCTCCTCCCTCCGTTTTCGCCTGTACCGGGCTCCTCGCCGCTCCGAGTTCGCTTCCCGGCCCCGCACCGGCTCCCTCCGCCCCTCGCAACGCTCCCGGGCCCGACGGCCCCGGCGCCGCTCCCGTGGGCGGGAAGAGGGGATCCGCTCCGGGCGGCGGGTCCGGGGCCGGCCGCGATCCCCGCCTCGCTCCGCCGCCCGCGGCCGTCGTCGGATCGGCGGCGCTTCCCGCGGCCTCGACCCTCCGATCCCTCCCGGCCGCGGCTCCCGAAAGGCGGCGGCGGAGCCGGGCGGGTGCCGTTCGCCCCCGAGCCCCGCGCCGCGGGCGAGGAAAGTTGCCAAAAGAGGCGCAAAAGAGGCGGCGGGTCCGGCGCTGCGCCCGACCCCCGGCCCCGCGGCCCCGCGCCGCCGTCCCGCAGGGAGAGCGGGGTCCGCTCGCGCTCGGACAGAACCGCGGGCAAAGCCTCCGGTACCAACCTCATGGCCTCCCCGCTCCAGCCTCCATCTTTGACTAGTTGACATTCAGCTCCTGCCTGACCAAGTCCTCATTAGCATACCTCCCCACCATTGGCCCGGCCCTGCGCTAGTTTTTGCCACCGCCTCTGCCATTGGCTCGCGAGGAGGATATTTAAAAATATTATCCTTGGCCCCATTGGCGGGCGACTGCTGACGTCACGGCACGCTCTTTATTTTAACAATGAACGCACAAACACATTCTTCCATTCACAAATTTTTTTTTTTTTTTCAGTAGTTTGCCCGCCTTTTCTCCAACTACATTTTCATTGATTTTTTGTTTCGACTGAGGGAGTCCCGGTTGTAAACAGATAAATTAAAGGCCAACAGAAGGGGGACCTGAACAAATATTACTTTCTCTCTTTTGTTCGGTAGCGGCGGTGTTGAGGGAACAAAACTCATCTCCAGCGGTCCCTCGGCTGAGAGGTGCGGTCGCCCTTCTCCCGCTCAGCCCAGGAGACCGCGGCGACTTCGGGCGCATCGAGGAGCTCGAGCTCTATCCCGCAAACAGAACCGCCGGTCCCGCCTCGTCAAAACAAATCGTCGAATTTGTCGCGTTAGGAGGGCGATTGTCGCTGGGGCCGGGGGTGTCGGCGGCTGCGTGCCCGGCCGCTCCCCACGCCGCACTCGTGGCCGCTCCGAGTCGGGCAGAGCGGGGCTGCGAGGCGGGGAGCCGCGGGCGGCCGGGAGGTGCGCGCTGTGAGCGGTCGCAGCCACGCCGGGTGCGAGAGCGGCCGCAGCGGTCCAGGGGCTGGGAACGGGGGGTGCCTGGCGGGGCTCTTCGCTGCCAACGGCGGAACGGAAGGTTTCCTGCAAAAAACGAGCGGAGGGGCCAGGAGAGTAGCTGAGGCGCAGTCTCTCTGTCAGAGACGTGTCTTGGTGAGTTTCTGGTTTTGGAAAGATTCCTGCTGTATTGTTAGGCAAGAAACTCGGTTTCTGCAGTTGTTTTCACCCCTGAAATAAATAGTTCCCCCCGTGGAATAAGCTATTCAGCAATTGGTTTCAACAGATGTTTTAAAATAAAATGGTTTTAAAACTCAAATGAAGCGAGCTTAGGAGTAAATGAATTGTACGAGCTTCAAGAAAGTGGTACCCTTTTGTAGGTAAAAAGTTGTTTTGTTTATTTTCCCCCACTTTGGTAACATTTTATTAAGTAGTCAGCGTTCAAAAAGGTGTTTCTCTCTTAGCCGTTGGACGATTGTGTTTAAAAATCTCTTTTCCTTTCTTTTGTTAACAACCGTTACACTCAACCCCGCTGAAACACGACCCATGGACACGGGAAGTAGAATTTTACAATATGCAAGAAGGATATTCTCTTTTTTAAAATTATTGTTGTTAGTAAACGAAACTTCCTTTGTGCCTATCTTGGGCTTGGGAGGTGGTTCTGATTTGGATGCTTTCTCCATATATGTATGTGCATATCTGCATAGCCCCCACGCAGATATTGAACCCGAGCTGTAAGCGCTGGGTCTGGGTACTAATGGGTGGGGATTGGAGTAGTGGATCTCTGGCAGTGTTTTTGGAGATGGGAGAGAAGGGCAGTGGGCTGTAAAATCACACATTCCTGTCCAATGGAGCTGAAATAATGGTATTGTTCTCTGGAAAAGAGGTTGCTTTTCTCTTCTCCATTCTTTCCCTGATCTGCAGGGACCTGATTGTGCAGTTAATCAGCAAAAAAGCGTTTGATGTAAGGCAGGGCGTGAATTCAAAAGGGCCAGGGGGGATTCAAGAGGGATTCTTGTGTCTGTTCGATTTTTTTTTCTTTCTTTTTTTTTTTTTTAATTTCAAAATGGTAGGCGTTTGAAAAGCTGCGCTGGTCTCTCGTCAGAGATCCGGGTTTGTAGTGGGTACCAACACTAATTACATCACTTTCTTTGTGGGTTTGACACTTCTGGGGAAACCGAAAAAAGAAGAAAATAGATATCTTACAGCAGAACAGAAAGATGTCTTTCCTGGAGCAAAGGTGAGCCCTACATCCCTGCAGCTCATCCCTTCAGCCTGCTGTCGCTCTCCAGAGTGCCTCCTTACGCCGTTCTGCTTAGTGCTTAGCTCTCAACAGTTCACTCTGAGATAAAGGCTGTGGGGACCAGGTAAGAACCAAGCTGGTTTAGCAGCTCCTGGTGGGGACCTGCTCCCTGCATACGGCACCCAGCTCCACGAGGCTGTAGGCACGGGAGCTTTCCTGTCCCACTCTGGCCCGTGTAGTTTCTCATTGCCACCCTCATCCCAAACGCTAAGAATAATTGAAAACTCCTTTCTTATTTCAGTGCGGTTGTTTCCCAAAGCTTTCAACAAAATGCTTTGTGCTGATTTCTGGTTTTCCTTCTTTCCAAATCACAGCGTACACAAATACATAAATTCACTGAGATCCTCTGACTTCACGTATTATTCCAGCTACACAGGAAATGACACATCCCAGAGAAAGGGAGCTGCCTTGGATGCTCACGTGAAAAATGTGTAACTGTGCAGCCCATTCCGAGCAGGTTTCTCAGGTTCGTTTCGGCCGCCCCGTCAATGAAGCGCAGGACCATTCCCAGCCCCGGCCCGGTGCTCTGCCCTCGGTCTGAGCGCTGCTCCACTGCGCTGCGCTCTGAGGTTTGGAGCTGCGGACATCGGGGAGTTCTTTGGAATGTTTTGCTGTTGTTTTGCTGCAAATGCGCAGTTGTGCTCTTTCCTGCCTTTGGAAAGGAAGGCTGACATAAAGCGTCCGTTCTGATGTGCGTTCGCTTCAAAGAAGTGCTCCTCGCTGAACGACCGATGCGGCAAAAGAATGGCGTTTTTATCGTTTTTGAACATCAAGGAGGGAAAGGAGAAAACTGATTTTTTCCCCCCATATCTTGGGGTATTTTGCGGTGTAACTCAATCTGATGTCACTGGGGGTGGAGTCTGCACTGCGTTTGCTCAAACCGGAGCTGCCTCAGTTCAAGGCCTCGTGGCTGAAAGTTCTTAAATCTGTGGCAGGCAGGCATGACTATTTCTTCATGAGACCCCCACTGCAATAACGCGTTTTTCATTCTAATCAGCTTCTTAATGCTATTAATTATGATCTCTTTAGTAACATTCTTTCCATCTGCAAGGTTAGTGCAGTCTCACACAAGCACCACCGGTACCATCTGTGTGAAAACACATGTACAAACTCATATAAAACCCTCCTAATTAGGGCTCCAACATACATATGCTTTGTGAATGTGGGTGACAGGCAGAAACAAAGAGGAAAGAGTGGGGTGAGGGAAATTTCACAGAAGTTTCCAAAGATATTTACAGAGGCTGTTATAAATTAACTTTAAAATCTATCCTTGGGGAAGGCTGCTAAATTTGGGAAGAGTAGATTTGATTTTTGTGTTTTCTCTTTTATTTCCAGCTCCCAGGCTGCAAACGTTTGCTCCTGTGGACAAAACTGTACAGCTGGGTTCAAAATGAATTGGTAAAACTCCATGGGAGACAGGAACAAATGGATTCATAAAATGTTCATAGGGCAGCGCTGCCTAGTAATGTTTAACCTGAACAGCTTGGGCTTTTGGTTTGCTTCAGCATCAAAAAAGTCCCTGCACCTCCCCACGTGGGCTGGGAGTCAGAGCCACCCCTGGCTGCTCTCATATCCCAACTTGCTTCCAATGATGCACGACTACGGCCTCTTTTCTTCTTTCAAAACACACAGACGTGGAATATGAAGTGCACCATTCCTTCAGACACCGACCTGAACGGTCCCTCGCACTGCCACTGAATGGGTGACATTTCAGCCTTCCCATACTTCGGCTCACGTAGTTTACAGAAGAGTTTTGTTTTGGGCTTTGATTCCACCACAGTAGAATTGAACTGTTTAAAACAATTCTGTATGTGTGCCCCCATCCACATATGTATTCGTGTATCACTGCAGTTCAAAGCATCATTTTTTTCCCCTTTCTCTTTCAATGAATGCTGTTGCTTACAGGACTTTTAGATTAACAACATAAACAAAAAACTTCGGACATGTAGGGATATCAAAGTTGTCACAAACGATTTTTAGAAGTTCGAAGTCCACCCTCACTCACCCTCCCAAAACACGCTTTTATTTAGGCTGAGCAATCGTTTTAATGAGATAAAAGCTCAGTATTTTCTTAACATTAGCACTGTCCTATCCGCAGGATTGAAAACAAGAAAGCCAGAGAATCCCCATGTTCCTTTCGATAGAAAGAAATAATTAGAATTGTTCCCTAGCTAGCAGATAGCCAGAAATACCTTCTGTGTTTCCACAAACACGTCCCATCGATTGCTTCAAAGTGACTGAACGTAACCAGCACGCAGCAGAGATCTGCCATCCCCGCCAGTCAGAGCCCACAAAGCACACTCTGTGCTCGCTGACATTGGCGGAGCGGAGGGGAACGTGAATGAGAAAACCGGTCAGTAAATGTGAGTTGCGAATGAGGGATTGGATGGGGGAAAAAAAAAAAAAAGAAAGAAAAAAAAAAGAATAAGAAAAAAAAGAAGGAAAATAAAATAAAAAAAAAAAAAAGAAAGAAAAAAAAAAAAAAAAAGAAGGAAAAACAAGGGGATGCACGGCTACACAGCTCGTGCCCAAATCCGTGTCGTTCCACAGACCGTACACGGCGGCTTTGCCCCGGGCCCGCAGCAGAGGGGCTTCGTGCGGGGCGGCTCTGCTCGTCTCTCCCCCCGGCGCTCCCCTTCCCCTTTTGTAAATCACAACGAGGAGGTTTTATAGTGAGTCTAATTCTCACTCCCTCCATTTCCTTCCTCTCTGCATTTTTTATCCCCCCGCAGCCCGCCCCTCCCCTGCCTGCAGCCCTGCTATTGATTAACCACTTCGCTGCTCCCCGCGCTGCCCGGCCCGGCCCCTCGCAGCCCCCACCCGGCGGCACCCCGGCCCGTCTGCGCGGCGGAGCGGGGGGGCGGGCAGAGCCCCGGGGCTGCGGGCGGCCGGAGCGCGGCCCCGAAGCGGCCGAGGGCGGCGGGATGCATTGATTAGTATTGATGGCTTTGGTAGCTTTAATGGATTTGTTGTTGGTGGGAGGTGGGGAGCTTTCTGCCTCGCTTTGAATTCTAACCCCCCGGCCGGGAGCTCGCTCCTAATTGCATGCACAGCATTCCTTCGGAGTGGGTGGTATCACCTTTTACTGCTGCTCCCTTCCACGGGGAAGGCCTGTAAAAAATGCCTTTCATGTGCCCGAAAATCAATACCCGGGGCTCTGGATGGCTGCTGTAAAAACAAAACAAAATCCTGTCCCTCCCCTGGAAAACAAGCAAACAAACAAACAAATAAATAGATAAATAAGGAACAACCATAATAACCAGTATATGAGCAGCAGGGCAAAAGAGCCCCTCGGAGCTGCCCGCCCCGCAGCCCGACGTGGGTGAGTGGGTCCCTGCCGCCCCCAGCACCGAGCTGTTTGTGCAGCTGCCGGGATCCGGGCAGTGACAACGGACGGGGCTTGAAAACGCCTTCTGCAGGGGCAGGGAGGATGGAGGTCAGGAGCAGTGCTTAAAAGGTTAAAAAGGATGGAGTGAGTGGGAAGTTACAGAGTTATGGGTGGAGTTACCACACTTTAAAAAAAAGCACAACGGAGTGAAAAAAAATCATCTTTCAGTGAATGTCACGGCGGTGTGCGGGCGCCGTGCCTCGCTGCGGCCAGCGCCGGGCTTCGGAAATGAGGAACGAGGCTTTTTCCTCGGAAACTCTTTAACCGAGTTCATTTCTCATCCTGCCCCGGAGCGTGCGGGAGCGAGACGGGCTGACGGGCGGGCGGACCTCGTGCCCACCGCTCCCTGCTGGATCTTCCTTCCTTTAGCGCTGAGGGAAGAGAGAGGGGTCGTTAAGCGTTTAGAAATCCACGTACAATAAATCAATGTGTTTCTGTCAACTACATTTCAATTCAATGCCGTTGTTTTCACGGAGCTATTTCATTGATATGGGGCAACTCACCTGTAAGTAATTACAGCTGACTTGCTTTCTAGCAGAGACTAACACAGGAGCAGAAAGGGGGTGAAGGTTAGCTCAAAGGAATCCTGCGGGGCTTTGGCATGGGTATAAAAGTGAACAGCAACGCTGAATCGTCATTTAAAAGAAAACTCATGGCTGTGCCTGAAAGCTTCATTTCAATTTAAAAACAGAAAGAACGTGACAGCGTTCCATCAGAAAAGGGTATCGAGCAGAGAAAAGCTCCAAAGCGTCAAACAGGCAGAAGTTCCTCTATTAGTTGTTTGAGGAATCTGCCAGTCTCGGATTTCATGCAGTTTCAAACAGTTTGTGCGATATTTATTGGTGTAATTCTACTTCTTGTTGAGGCTGTGTTGGCGCTGAGCTGCGTTTGTTTGAAATGAGTTTATCAGCGTAACACTGAGAGATGAGGTTACTCAAGAGTGCACTGCTTTGAGTGAGATCGTTTAAGTGGGGCCACACAGCGAAAAAAAAAACCCACAACAACACAGAGAGCCTTTTAAATGATCATTTGTTTTCTATCTAATGTTTTAAAGAGAATGTGCAGACAGTTTGGTGTAAAATCCTACTTGAATCACAGTTCAAATGCTTCGTAATTTCATGCATGATTTTTAGCCAGAGCAAAGTGCCCCAAATATTTTGCATTAATTCAGACTACTGTGCAGAACTTTCTGCCTGATCAGAAGGTGCTTCAGCAGGGTTCCTGGGGTATTTTCTATTCAGACAGTTCTGAGCTTCTGACTAACCAAATTCTGAATAGAAAGAACCTTTTTCAGGATCAGCTGATTTCAGGCAGCTCATCCTTCCACCACTGGAGAAGCACTGTTTGTGTGCATTTTAAAACAGAATACTTACAAACAAAATCCCTCCCTGAAATGCCTAGGATGCACTCCTCTGCTGTGTAGCTGTTGTGGCTGTGCTCTGTAACCTCTTATTGCAGCACAAGTATCAAGTCTGTTTCACTGCATTGGACAATGAAAGCGCACTCTCGGCTGGCCAGGGAGACAGCAGGGCTGTGCTGGGGCTGCAAGTGGTTTTTGGAGGGTGCTGCAGTGACAAAACAGGATCTTCCTTTCTTTTAATGTTCAGGACATTCCTTATATATATATATATATAGTATACATATATATTTAGTATATATATATATACTAAAAAGAAAATCCACAGAACTTCATCAGAAACCAAATCTGGGATTCAGTTCTTCCCTCCTGTCCAAATCTGTTTCCTAACTGTTGATTTTTAGGCAGTTGTGTCTTTTTAATAGCAAAACAAAACAAAGTGAAGTGTATCACACACTGTCTGGAGAGCATGGGATGAGGAGGGTTATTTCCTTCATTCACTGATTTAATCATAACAGTTTAGGAATTTCATTTGTTTGAGATCTCCAGCATGGTTATCCTGCAGCCATTTCAGTGCACGAATCTGTTTGATGTTCATGAAAACGAATCAAAGCACGAAGGCGGCTCCGCAGCCCCCCGGCAGCGCTGCCTTGGTGTGTGAGCGCAGAGCCACGGGGCGGGCAGCAGGGTGCTGTGGGCAATGGACCTGAGGGACACATCTCTGCAGCACCAGGGATTTAATGCGAGAATAGGTCAGCAGAAAGGTTTCCTCTTTCTTACATTATCAGTGAGATGCGTGCCAAGCAAGAAGATGTTCGCAGGGATGCAAGCGCAGCGTGTCTCTGGGCAGTGTTAGCGGGGGGTTGTTTCTCTGATAAATGTTGGAATCGTGGCTTTTTAGCCAAAAAATCCCATCAGTAAACACTTGTGCAAATGCAGTGAGTGTATTTCAAAGTGGCTGACTGACACAAGGGGAATTAAGGAGTTATGGTTTGATTATCAAACAAATGGTTTTGTTCAAAAAACTTACAAATCTGCAGCCTAAACTGGGGGACTCGGGGGGAGCACGAGTGTCTGAGCACCCAGGTCGACTGTGTCATAAACTGCCCCTCAAAAGGAAACAGAACCAGAAGAGAAGTGCTCACAGTATTGCTCACACGGCTGCTGCATTGCATCCTAGAATTGAAGACCTCATTGCTTTTAGCTGTTAACCAATATTGCCTTGTTTTAAGCCTGCAGCCTTGGAGAATGCTTCCAAAGTTAAATCTAATCTTTGTGTTGCTCAGTAGCACCCACAAGGATTAATTTTAAATAATATTATTTAAAACTTTGTTTCAAGATTAATTTCCCATTACCTCAGAATTCATCTGGGCTTCTCATCTCATAAATCCAAAACAGTTGATGCTGTCATTTAGTTCAGGCATTTTCTCTTAAGCTGCATACCTGCTATTCAAGTGCCCCAAAGGTTGGTGCTTCAGCTACACGTCCCATGTTGCCCAGTGGTTCTCATCCAGCTGTCTGACTGGGCAACCGAGCAGATCACCTTCCTTTAATTAGAACCAACTGTTCCTCATCATTTACAACGAGAGATAGCAAACGAGGTAAGCGAGACTTTGTTGGCGCAAGCGAAAAATGGAAACAAATGAATTAACAAGCCCTGCAAACTAGCCTTTGCAATGACAGATTTTCTTTGGTTAATACCTTGCACACACTTTGCATTTAACCACAGGGAAGCAGTGGGTGCTTAAGGTGAAAAAGAGCCCTTAGGAATATTTCAGCTAATACCATTATGTCCTTCACGTAGTTCTGTGTACCTTTCATGACAGTGGGGAAAAGGAGCAATGACATTTGGGTGTTAATACACCTCGAAACTGGGAAGTGCTGCTTCAGTGCAGCTGGGAGCCGCTCTGTGAGAGCTGAGTTTCTGCACCCACTGAGATCCGTAGCTGGAAAACAACAGCCCACAGGGACGGCGAGTTGTGCAGTGGGCGCCCCAACCCACTGTGAGCCCACAGCCAAGCCTGCACGGATCAGAGAGCTCTGCTGGAAACACTCCTGCGGAACAGCAGCTCTCTGTCGGCGAAGGTGGAATTTAGGTCGTAGAAATCATTGACTAAGATCCAACAGATAGCAGTATCTTTTCAAGACATTTAAAAATAGTCCTTGTCCACAAAGTCATCTTTCTGACTACACGACTGTAGCAAATGCTGCAGAGAATTCGGCATTAGCTGAGTGCAGAGGGTCCCTGCTGGTCTCAGTACTCCAGGTATTCCTCGCAGTGGACCGAGTCCACATTTGTAACATTCAAATGCGTTTTCCCAAACGACCTCAAAGACCTTTTAAATCAATATTTGGATGATCAGGGAGCAAATGTTTGAATTGGGAAAGGAAGGGGCGAATGCAGCCCGCGCATGGCTGCTGCGTCAAGCAGCGGGGGGGAGAGGATGGGGGTGCAACGCTGCGCCGGGCTGCGCTGGGCTGGGCGGGCGCCCCGCGGCGGTGCGGGGCTGTCAGCTCCACGGCGGACGGACGATGTGGGGGGAATCACGGCGCCGTCCGGAAAGGGCTGAGTTTTGCCCGGTTACTAATGACGCGGAGATAGAGAATAGGGTGAGAGACTTCGGGGCAGCATCATTCACCAGTTCTTCCAGGTACTTCATCTGATGTTGGCAGTGAGGTGGAAGACTTGCAATTCGTGGCAGAAACCAGAGGGAGCTCATTTTTTGTCCTAAGCTTAGAAGGAAACTCCTTTGGTGCTGTAAGCACAACTGAAATCCTTTATGTGGTCAAAAAATTAAGAGAAAAATCACTCTCTTAAGACCTGATAGAGGAAGCTTCTGGCATCCTTATGTCTCAGCTCAGCTTTTCTCTTTCTCATTTAAAAATTCAGGAGAGGAGAGACGTATGCCTAGCAGTGATTAAAAAAAATTCAACAACCCCATTAAGAACACCTGGATAACGTTTGAAACAGACTATTATGGTTTCTTCCAAGCGTGCACGTGAGCTTTGTCCAACAGGAGCTGACTCAGACACAGTGCGGTTCCATCACTGCTCCCAGCTGGCTCTTGGCAGACCTCGTCTTGGTTTCAGCACAACTCTCAGAAGACACTGATACTGAAAATTACTACTGGAAAGAGATAGCCAGCTTTTCTGCACCGCTCACATAGAGCGTGTGTGCTCTATGCTCACATGTGTGCTCTGGACTTCTCTTCCGGACTCTTGAAATATTGTGTTAAAAGAAATCATCAAAAGAAATCCCTAAAACCTTCAAACTCATAACCTGATGGCGTGTGCTTTTGTTAAGGGTGTGTTGAACTATCCTGTTATTATTCAAGGAACAATCAAGATAGCATCTCTTTAAGCTACATTGATTCAAACTCTCACAGACTGACACAGACAGAGCAGAGAGTGCAAATTAATATGATGAGGGATGGTGCACACTTAAACCACGCTTGGAAACAACACACTGCTCCAGAAGGCGGTCTGCTGAGAACACCCTCATCTCATTTAACTGAAATTAATTGAAATTAAACGAATTCTCAATACGTCAAAAGCGATAGTAAAAAGAACAATGCGCATTGCAAACCCCTCCACCTCAGCAGCCATTATGTTTAAAGGAAATCTGTGATCTGCAACCAATTAGGAGCAAAATGGTTGTAAAATATTTAATTTGCGAGTAGCATTTTAAATTCAGTAACAGCTCTAGCAAAATGGGTAAGTAAATGACATTAATCACTCTTGATACTAAATTATCCCTATTTTGCTTCCAAGACAGGAATCAGACTGGGTGATGTTTTCTATTAGTTAAATACATCCATAATCCAATGAAAGCCTAGGAGGCCATTTAACTAATAGGAATTTCAACATCCTTGCTGTTCCTTTATTTTGCGTGCTTTTTAAAGGCCGTATAACCGTTTTAAAGAGTCACCCCTTGATGTTTCAGCAGAGGTAGTAAGCATTGTTTTCCTGATAAGAGCGATTTCAGACAGGTAGAACAGCGTTTCCTGCAGTGAAGACTAAACACCAAGCTCATTTGAAATGATTTTAACAACTCCATGGCCTAGAGGAAAATACTGCTCTCTGGCCTACAACACCAGCACTTCGGTTTGGTTTTGTTGTTGTTCTTGCTTTTGTTTCAAAGAGGAAGAATTTTTGGTGGGTTACATAAGGCAATAAAATATAAGTGGTTACTTTCCACAGCTGAGCTTTGGTTTCTTGGTATCTTGTTTGTTTGAATAAATGCATAACAAGTGCAGAGTGGTGCAAGTGCTGCGCTGCTCCCCGAGGGGCTCGGCGCGGCCACAGCCTCACGCTCACCTGCTTCCCAGGCTTTTCTATACCCTCTGGCTGCGTGTTTCCATTTCTCATTCATGAACACTGAGGTTGTATTTTTAATACATTTTAAAAGAAAATAAACATATTTTTAAAGCCCATTTTAATTCACAAACGTCTGAGGTTAGATTCAGCTTCTCAAGATGAATTATTTCCTGCCTTCTTTCTTGTAAATATCTTCCACCACCAACCACCTTCTGCAGATAAAACTTTACCAATTAGTCATTTACAGACATAAACTCACAAGGCAAAAAACAGCCTTTGCAGCTCTAGGCCTCTTTGATGATGATGATGTTTACAAATGCTTTCAGTGCTGCTCTAGTAATGTGCACTTTGCCATTAGCTCTCTGAAACTGTTCAACACACAGAATGTGCCTTTCAGTAAGTCAGATGGCAAGAAAGATTGTTCCTTTCATTACATGCAGGACACTTATAAAATAAATAGTGGCCAGGGAGAATGTACCGCAGCCTGACTTCATCAGGCTGAAGAAAGATGTCTTTTTCACAGTGATTCCACTGAATGAACAGGTCACTTGTGTGAAAAGTGTCCCGGTGCGATTGCCACCATGCCCGTGTTGCCTACCAGTAGCAGGCTGTGGTGCCAGGTGATGGCTGTGCTCACTGCTCGTCAACCCCTGCATGAGAGACACAACCAAACCCTCTTCTCTTCTGTGGTTTCTCCAGTTCTTTGACAATTGTGGTTCTCTCCTTTTGGTGTCAGTTTCACCATCAGGACACACTGGTTCCTGGCACTGCTATCATACATGGCAAAAAAAGCTCTATGTTCGATGGAGATGCAGGAGGTTAAAAGGGTTAAATCAGTCAAGAGACACAAGAGTGATCTGCACTGCCTGAACAGAAGCAGAAGTTTAGTTCCTGAATTGTGCAGCCCACAGGAAGAGTAAGTGAGACAAATGTCAGAACCCAGGGAGTGAGAGCAAGCAGAGACGTTTATACTGTTTGAACATCACAGGTGTTAGAGCCCTTTTATTGCTGCAAGCACTCTCAGATGAACAGCAAACTGTCCATTTGGAGTCAGTCTGAAGAGAGCACGAGGTATCCCAGCTCAGCTCTTCTGTGCACTCTGGTTTTCCTCCATTTGTCTGCTGGGATCAACTTTTCCCTCTCCTGGAACTGCTTCACAGCTCAGTTTATCCCAGTACAACCAGGTTTTGCTTTATGAGTGACCTGGAAGAGGCCAGTACTTGGAGAACAGGCAGCATGTTCCATTTTCATCTGAGTACCGGACACTCTGAGGAATGCACAGGTGAGGAAGACGAATCACTTGCCCTGTGCATTTGCTTCCCCACGATGCTCTCCTGTAATCCACAGGATTACCTAAACGTTGGCTGAGTTTTGAGTTTGCTGAACGTCTACCAAAATATTTTAATAGATAATTTTGCTATTTCAAGAAAGAGAAAAGTAGCTAGAATAAACTGGACCAAATCCTTAACTCTGTGGTGCAAAATCTCTCCATCAGACTTTTAATAACTATGTTAAAACGAAAGTCAGAGGGAGAGTAGTACATTGTAAGAATAGAATCAAACTCCTCCAGCAATAGAATATCCCTCTTTGTGAGGTGATTACAGTGTGGCTGTGCATCATAGTCCCTGCCTGGATGCAAGAATAGGAAATGCTCCGAGTAATAGCAGATTCCTGTGAATTTGTCATTAGGGCATGTATTTGCTTGTCAGGAGAGAAAACCTTACCTTGAGTCCTCTCATACTTACATACTGTGGGGCAAAGCAAGCACCAGGGTCTCTACTCCTCGTATCTGTTGTCTGGTTATGTGTGTGCGGGGCATGAAGCTCTCCAATCTCAAGAAAAAATGGGAGAGGGAGTTGAAGTTTTGAGCATAAATATTGAAAACTGTCTCTGGGTCAGCAGGAAAATAAATCAGAGTATGCTCAGAACATGGATCTGCTTAAATAAATGTTCTTAGTGCATGGCACTGAGATTGCTGATGATCACGGTCTATTGATGCCTACACAGTCTGGTGTCCTTACTCCAGGGTTCTTGGATTTCAATTACATTCTTTTGTCTCCTGTCTGCAGCTAGAGGGGGAGCAGGTTTCCTATGGTTGAGTTCCCGGAAGAAAAAACTGGGATCTGATTTCTTTGTCCCCCTGAGACATTGGCTCCTCTGGGGACAGTAACTGAGGTGTTCCAGGTTCAAACAAGGGCTGCACAGAAATGTGAACCAGCCTATTTGATGACGTATTTTCTCTTGCTTTCCTCCATTTCGTAAGACCTCAGAGAATCTGGACAATAAGATTTTTCCCTGCACTGTAGTCCAACACTATCTCCACCTCGGTACAGTTATGCGGTGTGGCTCTGCATCAGCACTGCTGCTGAGTCTCTGAGCTCTGCTGATAGGAATGAGAGATATTTGGGAGAAATGTGCACATGACTTCTGTGGTGTCCTGTCATCAGAGGAAGGTGGGCTCACCTCTAGTAGATCAAAAGAGCGATCCCAGGTTTGTTCCAGAGCAAGGCACTGACCTAATCTAATGTATTCAGAAAACAGAGATGGGGAAACCCCTGTTAGTCTCTCTAGTCAAACTGCAGTTATTGGTGGCAGGACCTGTGCACTGAGAGACAGCGATCTCTGGTAAGGTGGGTGAAAAGCAAGAACTGCAGAAGTCAGGATCATTTCCCATAGTCTTTACAGATGTGGGTCAGGTCCCTGGGAGCTGACCAGGTTTAGCATTAGAACTCTGTGTAAATGAGTCTCTCCCAGAGTGTTTTACTCTCCAGGTATCAGTTCAGTGCTTTCCTGCACAGTTTTATTTATGCACTGTGCTTAGGAGTGGCTGATTATTCGTGTTTTAGGATGACAGAGTATCACTCTTTTCAACTCTCTGAACACAGATGATGCCTCACATTCAATTTTCAGATGATGGTATGTTTTGGGGGAATGAAGAATGACTGCACATGTGCAGGGTGCTGTCAAGTACAACACAGGGTACTGGCACCCAGCTGGAAGCCAGCAGGATTTTATTTTTGTTACGTGAACACTTGCTTTTGAGTGAAAGAATTCCAACGCCATCAGCACTTGTGAGCAGCGAAAGAAAATGTTCAGGTGACGATGTGCGCTCGGTAAAAAAGCTGCTCTTCCTACAGCGGTGGGTTAAAGTCTGTTTTACTGCAGGATTTCATTGGGGTTGACTGGAATTTGGCCTGAGTAAGGTGCTCAAGGTTTTTCTTCAAGTAACTTCACAGTTATTCTGCATGGAGAACTGGGAACCATGTGATGCTCCTGGCATCGTGTGATGTTCCCACTCCTGCTGCAGGAGCACACTTATCTGAAGATTAAGCAGAACTTGCCCTTACAGAAGTGCACACTCACGCTGAAGGCAGACAAAGACCTTGGAGCTTTTGTGTAATTGGAACTCAAGTTATTTATTCAACTGTCCACCGTGGCAGGAATTTTTCTGCTAGATATATAATTCCCTACTTTTTTTCCTCAAACAAGAGAACCAGAGGGTGAAAGGGTTGAAGATTAAAATGTAAACAGCAAAATTTATTATAATTACAAGAGTGTTTCAAATTATTTCCTTAAACTGCAACATAATTTACCTCTAGTCAAGGTCTCTATTGGTGGTGAAAGAGGAAACTGCTTGACCTTGGGGTGACCTCTGGCCCCCGGGGGTCAGCGCCCGAGGAATGCGCAGATGTCACGGTTCATAAGCAAGGACAGAAACTCTCAGGTTTCCCAGGCAGAGAGGCGCCAGTTAGGGGATGGGGCCAATATGTGCACCTCCCTTTGAACCAACCACTTGTACCTGAAATCGCGTGGAAAACAAGCGTGTGCTGGACTAGGGATGAGAAGAGAGCAGGGCAGGATGGAGGCTTGCTCCAGGAACAGGCGCAAGCAGCAAGGAGCTTGTAGGAAATGCAAAGGCTCAAACAAGAAGGGCCCATGTCTGCATTGCCTTGCTGTGTGCGTGGAATGCTGCGAATGTACATGGTTTGCAGTACAGGGCCATGTGCAGCACCTGGCAGATGCTTTGACTGCAACAAACCAATGCAGCCTGTCAGTGCAGCAAAAGCAATGTCCTGCACCCATAGCAGTGTGAAGAGAGGAGAGTAAAACAGAAGGATTTATTGCCCACGCTATGTCAAGAAAAACTGGGCATGGTCTGAGTTAATGCGGTGCAAATTGCTGTTAGGACTTTTGGAACATCAGCAAAGATCCTCGAGGCAACCCAGATCTGCTGTTCAGCTTGCCTGCTCTCTGCCCCACAAGAAAGCAGTTTGCTTTGCCAAACAGTTTTCTTTTGACAAACGAAAAGAAGCATTTGAGACAAAAAAATCAAGAAGTGCTTTAAGAAAATTGTTCCTAATAAATGCCAATAAATAAAGTCTGAGCTGAAACAAATTGCGTGGTGAATATTAAGCTAAGGGAGAGAAAATTATACCCACAATAGTATTCAAATAAGTAATGAGATGAGGGCAAGGCACAGACACGAGGTTCATTTTAATATTGAAATCGTAACTTATGTATCAAAATAAAATTTATATTCAAGGAAATTGTGAACCCAAGGGTTCCTTTTAACTATTTTCAGTCTACAAACCACAAGTCGTGCTAAGCATGATCAAAGTACTGCACAATTAGTTTGGTCTTAAATCACTATAATTGTCAGCCTAGGTTGTAATCAGAGAAACATTGTTCTGAGGCAGCAGCAAACTTGTCCTGGTTGTAATCTGGGGAAAATTCGAGAAAAATGCTGGGACATGGTTGATCCCCAGGAGCACAGCATGAGTACGTGGGGACATTGTGCTCACCATGACTAGCACCAGAGAGACTGCACCGAATTTGAGACTGCCAGGCTGCCGCTCCACCAGGGCCAGGACCTCTTTACTGCTTCTGATCAGATCCATGCCTCAGTTTCCTTTGTGGGAATAGTGGGGATGATACCAGAGAGCCTTTATGAAGAGTAACTCGTGAATGCTACAGAACATGTGAGCTTCAGGTGGTGCTGCAAAGTGCCTGCATTTGCCAGTTGCAGGTTGATAGGAAGAGGAGGCTGGAAGCGCAGCACAGAGCGCTTGGATGGAGAATGCAGGAGTGCCAAGAATGACTGCAATGCAAGCAGGAGCCTGCTGGCACACTGCTCCTTTAATGATGCTGGCAGCACGTTATCTGGAAGCTGCAATGGTTTTCTGAATAGATTGCTTGGAAGTTTCAGGTTGGAGAGCTCTTCTAGGGGCTTTGCCAACAGCACAACAGAATAGGGGAAAAGAAAGCTCAAATGCTTTTGTAATTATTAACAGTATTGGTTGGCTTTTTTTTTTTTTTTTTCAATTAAAGAGATCTTCCAGGAATACAGGAAATAAAGCTGGTCTTTGAAGGAATCGTGCTTTCTAGACATTAAAAGAGAAGAGGTAGCTTTAATCTGAACTTTGCTATGGAGAAACTGAAGGGCATTTCCCCTCTGGAAGCCTTGAAAGGAGAACTTGCTCAGCAGTGCAAATGAAGAAAACAACAGGGCTTTGTGCTGGAGGATCTCAAAGCGTTTTCTGATCTGGACCAGGAAATGTAATACCTCCTGGGAGCTGCACTAAATTGGAAACAGGGACACTGAAAGCTCACTCAACTCTGCTCTGGCTGCGTGCAGCCACGTTTCCACCCATGCTGGTGGACCAGAAAAGCAATGTTTTGACAACTTGAGTCTTCAGCCGTGACTTCTCTATAGGGATGTGGGAGATTAGTGGGCAGTGTAGGGTTAGTGAAGAAGTGGTTAAGAGAAGGGAATTAATTTTGCCACCTTGCATCCAGCCAACCCTGAGGCTTTCCTTGGACTTGGAAGAACGGCCACATTCTCACCTTGACTGTTTTTGACTAGTGAACATCTGTGCTCCCAAAAATTTGGATAACAGCATGGTGGCAACGGGGGGAGGTAGGGGGACATTGGCTGAGAAGGGTTTACATTGCACAGCAAAGCTTCCCTCGCTCAGTTTCGGAGGGAACTGAAGGAAGCACAAACACCGTTTACCCCTTCAGTCATCTTCTAGCCACTGAAATGTAGTGAAGAGTAGACAAGAGGACTGTGAATGTGGAGGGAGATGGTTAGTGTGAGAGGTGGAGTCAGGGGCTTGGTCTCTTCTCCCGTGCAACTATCGGTAGGACGAGAGGGAACGGCCACAAGTTGTGCCAGGGGAGATTCAAATTGGATATTAGGAAAAATTTCTTCACTGAAAGAGCGGTCAGGTGCTGGAATGGGCTGTCCAGGGAGGTGGTGTGTTGTCCATCCCTGTAAGTGTTCAAGAAACATTTAGATTTGGTACAAAGGACATGGTTTAGTGGGGCAGCACTTGCGGTAGGTGAACAGTTGGACTGGATGATCCTGAAGTTCTTTTCCAACTTCAGTGATTCTACGCTACTAAGATTCTATGACAGTAAATCTTCTGGCTCCATTATCAATTTGTGTGTTTGGTGGTACATCACATCTCAGTTCTTCATCACGAAAGCTTTATGAGTGTGGCCTTGTGTCTAGTCGGCACACTTTTGTGTATCTTAATGTGAAGCAATAGTCTGTTTTGCTCTTGTGTGGATTTGAGTATCCAATGCACTTGAGAACAAACAAATTCCAGCACTGTTGCACCAACATGTGTTTGATCCCAGCTTCTGATTGCATACGAGCTGGATGCGCCCTGGAAAGTCTGTCGTCACGTGAGTCAGCCCAGGCCAGGTAGCAGGATGCAGTCCATAAAGTTGGTGAGGGGGAGAGCAGTAATAAAGCAAAGGAGAAGAGGTGAACCAAGACTGCTTCTGGTATTTTTTTCCCCCATTTCATGAGAGGGGATGGAGGGACAGCTTCTGGGAGGTGGTGATGGGAGGGCTCCTCCTCTGAGTGCCTCCTCTCAGGAAACAAAACTCTTCCCCATGAGAAGCCGAGGAAAGCAGAGGAGACAGAGGGAAAGAAGTGAGATGGCGATGCTGCAGCCAGCCCTCTGGCAGCGCTGAAAGCTGGTGATGGAGGCTGTTTCCCAAGCAGACAAAACCCGGAGCTGCTTCTTCAGCTCTCCTTTGGCTGGTCTAAGTTTTTCATGCTGATGGGAATTGCTGAGGTGGGAATGGTGGGGAGCGGTTTTGTGTGATTCTTCCACTTGAGTGTAGAGAGCAGGGAGCGGAAGGCGCAGACTTTCAAAGAGGTCACAGAAGTGGGAGGTCTGATTCTGTTTTCCAAGCCGTGTCTGTTAGACATGAGTGCAGGGGGGTCGCTGAGCTCTGCTGCCCGGCGGGGCTCAGGAGGCAGCGGGCGGGCAGCGGCACTGCGCGGCCAGCAGCTCCCGCGGCGCGGTGGGAGGGAGGAGGCCGGGTTTTGCTTTGCTCTGCTAATGGCATCTCGCCGCGGCCAGGCACTTGTGTTTGAAATCACGCCGCTTGTTTGTGGTTATGCAAAGGGTTACTCTGGAGGTGAGTACAGCTTACTGGTGCGCCTTTAAGCACAGCAGCCACTTTTTCAGTGATCACCTAACATGCTGTAATTTGCTGGCTCTAAAAACTAAGCATTTTCCCAGAGCAGAAAACCCATTCTGGACTGAATGGCAGGTATTAGCAGCTGCTCTCCTGGAGAAGGGCAGCGCTGCTGCAATCTGTTTCCTCCCCAGCCCTTCCCAATTCGCTGATACGTTTTGGAGAGAGGGTACCAGGGGCTCCTCACGCAGGTTTTGATTCAATGTAAGATTTATTTCCGAGGAAGAGGCAGATTTACCTGTTTAGGTGGTATTATCTTGACTCTATTGGCATCAATATCCTCTTGGACAAAAAGAAAAAAAAGGCCAGAAAGTCACCCTGTATGGACACTGCTTTGCCAATAATGGTACTACTCACTGATACTACTCACTAATATTAGGATTCTTGTTGCATCTGAACCAATCCATGGCATGTCTATAATAGGCCACAAGTAAAGACAAAAAGGGACAGATATGAAAGGGAAGATGCGATAGGGTCTCAGTTTAAGGCTGACCATGGACTGTATATGACATTCTTGTAAGTAAACTGACAGTGTCCAGGTTTATAATAGCTAAACTCCTCAGTTTCCTTTACGTAAACATTTCACTCTAATGGAACATTATACCCAGGACTGTGCTTCAGCAGACACACATGTATATGAATTGCATAAAGATAGACCAATAGATAAATAGATATCTGGATTTAATAAACACTCACATTCTAACACTAGTAGGCTGGTGAAATCTTACAGAGAGGGAGCAGGAGACTGAAGGAAAATACAAAATACTGCTGAGAGTTTACAGACTGGAACAACTGGAAGCACTCAGCATCAAAAGAATGAGGGGAGAGAAAGGCCGAGATGGAACAGGCAAATTCAACATTAATAACATTTTCCCATCTCTCTGCAACGGACGCCTGCTTTTTCTTCAGAGGCAAAATCACCATTCAGTTCAGTTTCACTTATAAACTATGGAAGTAGAAGGATTCAGATGTGTTTTTGCCAAAGTCAGAGGATCTCTAGGGATGTATTTTCCTTGAAAGTCGGGTAGGTGCTTTTGAAGATTTTATCTTAGATGTTTCTCAGAAGCAAGAATGCTTTTCCACTGCGGATAGACTCTCTTCTGGATGATCATTTTCCTGTACACTTTTCTTGATGTTCTCCCTGCTGTCATTCATCTTAACATAAAGAATTATTAGTAGCTGACTAAAGTCCTCCATTCCCTATCACAAGCATTTATCTCCTCCAATACTTACTCTGCAAACCCAAATCCTCTAACACTTGTTGCTTTCTACTGAACTTGTTGAGACTGTTCCACTTGATAGAACGTGGTCCTGGCAGCTGGCAAGGAAGGCAGGAGGACTGCATGTCCAAAAAGCCTGTGTGGGAGGGCTCAGATAATCCCCTTCAATTATTTCACAGAATCACAGGCGTTGGAAGGGATCTCAAGAGATCATGGAGTCCAACCCCCCTGCTAAAGCAGGTTCCCCAGAATAGGTCATACACATCCAGCCAGATCTTGGATATCTCCATAGAAGGAGGTTCCACAGCCTCTCTGGGCAACCTGTTCAGTGCCCCATCACCCTTACCATAAAGAAGTACTTCTGTGTGTTAATATGGAACTTCCTATGTTCAAGTTTTAGGCCACTGCTCCTTGTTCTGTCGCTATGCATCACCGAGAACGGCCTGGTCTCATCCACTTGCCTCCAACCTTGCTTCAGATATTTATAAACGTGAATCAGATTCCCCCTCAAGTCTTCTTTTCCTCAGGCTGAACAGTGCCAGGTTACTCAGCCTTCCCTCACATGGGAGATGGTCCAGGCCCTCAACCATCTTTGTGGTCCTTCGCTGGACTCCTAGGAGATCCCATCTTTTTTGAAACAGGAAGCCCAGAACTGGACACAGTATTCTAAATGCAGCCTAACCAGGGCAGAGTAGAGGGGGAGGAACACTTCCATCGACCTGCTGGCCATGCTCCTCTTAGTGACCCTAGGATCCCATTGGCCTTCTAGGGTTCAAGGGCACACTGCTGGCTTATGACCAGCCTGTTGTCCACCAGGACACCTGGGCCTCTCTCCATGGAGCTCCTCTCCAGTAGCTCATCCCTTAACCTGTACTGATGTATGTGGGTTAGGGGATACTTCCTGTGGCTTCGGGCTTCAAAGCAGCCAGGTAAGAAGGAAGAGTATTTCCTGCCAGTAGACAAACAACAAACCAAAGCCCCAGATTGGACTTAAACTGGGGAAATTAATTTCTAAGCTCCAGCCTGCCCGCTCCAGTCTGCCTTTCAGTCTAGTGTCATCTACTACCCAAGTAAGGTGCCTCAGCCCAGGCCCCTTTTTTCTCTCTGTTTTTGTAGTCCCTGAGTTTATTTTTCTTCTCTTTATTTGACTCTTTTTGACATCACATAAGCTAACGTTCATGCTGGTCGCATGGGGCAGGGAGTGTCCGTTCTTCACTACATCCGTGGCGTGTGAGATGTCCACTGTGGCAGAGCCCACAGCGCCCAGAGGGCTCTGCCTGTGGACTGTCTGCCACCATAGGGATCCTTGGAATTTTGGAGAGCCCAAGACCTTAGAAGCAGACTCCCTCCTCAGCTGTCTGTTATTGCTGCTTTGTGCTGGTCTCAAGAAAGGAGTTCTCTCCTTTACGAAGAAAAAGCAGTAAGACAGAGGGAGCTGCCACGCGGAGCTGGGAGCACGGTGCAGGAGCAGCCCCACACGCGCTGTGTTCGCTCCCACCAGGGATCTGGCAATCTTGCACGCATGAATTGCCTTGCAATGGCCACTCGGCTGTCATTCTGTCAGGCCCATTTACAAATCGCATAACAGGTTTGATTTTGAAATCTCTCTTCCCTTCCCCCCCCCCCCCCCCCTTTATTTTTGCTGAAATGGATTTACAATGAAAGTATTTGAAAAGGAATAATTATCTATATGAGCAACAGAGGCACAATGCCTGCAGAAGGGGGGTGGGGCAGCAGGAGAAACGAGTCCTGAAGCCTGAAATCTCCGTTTGTACATGCCTACGTATTTACAGAGCTGGGTGTTTGTAAATACCTATGAAATATCTGGTGGATGTGTGCATGATGTGATTTTAAATTGTCAGACACATGAAACACGATCTCAGCTCGTTTTGAGATAAATGCCACGTTTTCAAATAGTCTCCCACCTTACGACTGTGCACTTTATATCTGAAGTCACATTAACCAAGGGATTGGTTACCCAACTCTCAGAAATGCTTTCTGCAGCCTTTATGCTTTATATTTTAAAAAGGAGAGCAGCCCATTCCCTGCTTTATGCAGCAGTGGACGTGACGCTTGGGCTTTTTCTATAGTCTCTGTCCATTTCTCTCTGTGAATTGAATCCAGTCAAAGGTCAAACTGGCCAGAGGCACTTTTATTGTCATGGTAACCATGACTTAATCAAACAATCCTGAGATTCCAGGTTTGTGGGAACAGGCAAAGATCTGAAGAGGCTGGAATTAATCAATCAAAGGGGGCAGGGAAGAAAATCCTAAGATATATGACTTATCCTGCCAAATCTATTACTCTTCCCTTAAACACACAAGAATTATGCCTTGGACAAAGCTTCTTTTCAGACCAAATACCTCTGAATTTTATTTTCCTGTCCTTTACACCAAATTTCCTAACATACCTCTGTCCTACAGCAAATGAACCTAAGCCTAGATTGAAGCCACAAAGAAAGAGGAAAACAATTTAGAAAAGATGAAGATTATTTGGTATAAAGCTGCTTAAAGGAAGGAAAAAAAAAAAAAAAAAAAAAAAAAAGAAAAACAAGAGAAAATTCTATCAGTGAAATAACCACACTTGATTTGGAAACCTATTTAAACTTGTTAGTAGCTATCTAGTGCAGATCCACAGGCAGTAAGCGTATTTTTAAGGTGGCCTTGATTTAGGGACTTCATTCCATTTGTCGCTCATGCTGCATCTTCTTGGGAAGGCAAGGCTGGGGACTTGATGTTGTCCCAGGACATTCAACAGCGCTGAGTTCATCTGACCTCTGTTCGTTCTTGAGAGCACAGCTGCTCAAAGACTGTTCTGATGCATCTGGTGAGCACCAGGGGTTAATCTAGAACTCAGCTGGGGATACTCTTTTATTTTGTGCATCTTTGTTACTTTTGAAATCAATCTGCTTGTGCCTTACCTCTTGCAGGAAGGGATGGACCTGCAACTTCTGTTCTCCTCCTCTGTTAATGTCTAGTGTTTTCCTGGGAGCTGCAAGCTGCACCCATGTGCCTCTGAACCAAGAAACGAATTATTGCCTTGGCTTCTAATAAATGCGATGCACTGCTTTGTATTCTTTCTGACCATAGAGGTGACAAATAAAGCAGTAGAATTATGTTGGTATGGCAGGAGTAGGAGGGTTTGCTGAAATGCTGGTGGCAGTAGATTTGCCATGTGAGCGCAGGTTAGGTGGAGGCGTGCCTGTTGCTTTCTGGCTTCGCAGAAGAATTATCCAGAAACCTGAGATGTGTTTGCTCTTGGAGGCCTTGCAGAAATTGGTGTCTGGCGGGTGGGATTAGTTGCCCAGTGCATCTGTGCAGGCACTTGCTCTGCAGTACAGAGTCATGTGGAAGTTGAAAAGCTATTACCTGCTAGGCCATGCTGGGAGCTTGCTTTTGTGTCTGTGCATAGAGATCTTCATCTTTCCACCCTGCTCTCAAATGCAAGGCAGGCTGAGCTGCCTGTTTCCTGCTACTTAGTCCCTGGGAGATAGCTGCTGAAATTTTGCTATATTCATGTTATATGAGGAATGCTGGTAACTTCTTGTGAACCCCAAGCCTAAATATTTTAAAGGCAATCAAAGCATGAAAAGAGATGATTGCTTCTTGTTCTAAGGGGCGAATTGGCCTGGAAAAAGAAAAACCTCTTTTTTCACTGCTAGATGATCTGGGACTCACCTGCAGAGGCAGGTGTTGGTAGTTAAAATACACAGAAAAAATTGTGTTGTAGAGCATAGCAGATGGACAGAACTTAATGGAGGAGCAGGGTACTGGCAGAATGGAAAACAAATGAATGAAGCTTGAGAATCTGATAGGGAAAGGGAGATTTGGTAGCACAGGAGGTCTGAAAGGAAGAAACACCGACTCACACCCAAGGAAGATGTGAAAAGTAAAGAACCCCTTTTGATTCAGCTGTAAGGAGGGGCACTGGTACCTCTGACCAGAAGGATGACTTGGAATGGAGACAGTTGAAGCCGTGTGAGGAGAATGGAGGAGACACTTGGCATGAAGAATGGTAGAGCTTAGAAAGTTAGAAAACAACAAGAAGGGTGAGGCACGAAGCTGATGGTGGTAAGCAAAAGCCTGTCAAAGATCTACAGACATGACTGCAAACAAAAGGAACGCAAAATAAAAGTGGAGGTGGGATGAGAGAGGATAGAGATCGGGAATGAGAAGCAGGTGGTTGGTTGAGCAGCTGCATGAGCAGAGAAACGGGACTGCTGATGTTCAGGGAGGCTTACTGAGGGCACAGTGAGAAAAATGCAAGGCGAAGACAAACTGTGCAGAGCCTGCTCTACGGATAGGAAGGGGCTGCAGCAGAGAACTTGGCATTATGAGAATTCAAGAGTATTCTGATGGGTTTTGATGAATAAATCTTCATTTCTTGTCCAGTGTGTCAATGCATCTTTAAATACCAGGGCAAAGAACAATTCTGATAGAGATAAATTGCCTCCTGCAGAAGTGCTGGGCACCCTCCCTATCACAAGTGCTGGGAGCAGCAGGCACTCAGCACTGCTGAGAAAGAAGCTTTAAATCCTCTTTGCTCCTAAATCTGTTGATCCTCTCAGGTCAAGGCTGAGGAAATTGGTGAAATGAGGGACCATGGGCAGGTTATGCACACAGCCACCACTGCACACGACCTGTGCTGAAGTGAAATGCAATTCTGGGAGGTAAAAAGCACTGTAAAACTCCACCCCCTTTGCAGAAATACACTCTGAGTTAGCTTTAGCACTGAGTACCATGGTTCCTGAATGCTACGTTTAAAGGTTAGCTTTTAAACTATAGGAACAGCCAGGGGCAAAAAGAGGCCCATTTCTATTTTATATGTAGAGATCCTGCAGAGAGCCAGACTGGGGGGTCTCAGAGCTCTCTGTGCTTTCCTTCCCTCCTGAACCTGAGATGGCTTTGAGGCTCACATGGAGCTGTGTGCCAGTATCCTTTCTTTTTCTTCCTGCATTGCAGTAATCAGCCATTTCCAAAGGGCTCAAGCAGGGGAGCGTTCTCCATCCCTGGCTTGCATGCCACACAGGGATGCCCTGCAGGAGGGAACTAAAAGTGGAAAGACTTTGGTGCACAGAGAGAAGAGAGATGCCTCTGCTGGGAGTTCCCAGCTTTCTTTGCTGTCTGCTCATCTCTGCACATTTGCTCCAAGGCAAGGGGACCCATGGGACAGTCAGGGTGCCTGGGACATCTGTTTGCTTCAGATGTGAGTATCTTTAGCTGGGACCTTGCTTTGTATGTACGGGTGAGCAGTACACCTGCCTTCCCTGTCCAGCAGCTCACTATGATGAGCAGCAGAATTTTCCAATTTCCCAGTCTTTATCTTGTCCCTGCTCTTGGAGCAGGCACAGGACTGACGCTTACTGCTGAGCAGAATCAGCCCTGCTCCCGGCCAATGTATTAGGTG
Source organism: Lagopus leucura (assembly GCF_019238085.1). Classification (NCBI taxonomy): domain Eukaryota; kingdom Metazoa; phylum Chordata; class Aves; order Galliformes; family Phasianidae; genus Lagopus; species Lagopus leucura. The sequence continues at coordinate 9,351,936 of NW_024962260.1, read as the reverse complement.
TTACTGCAATACAAATAGCAGAACTTTCCTGGTGTCCAATGAATGTTTAGCTTGCAGAGATATGAGAACACTCTGCGGACTTTACCCCACACTGTAATCAAAAGAGTTTATTCCAGACTAAGCCTTTCTGCAAGCTGCTGCTTTCTACTCTATTATCTGCTCCGATAGCAACAATATTAATAGCAGGAACCTTCCTTGCTAAGCACCAATTGCAGCTACAACATGGCTCCCATTGCGCTCTTTGCTGGCAGTGCTATCGCTCTGTGCACGAAAACACTTCCAGGTTTACTCTGGTGGTTACAGTTAATGGAGATCTCCATTCATTTATCCTACATCAGCATAAACAGTCCTATCTGTGGGTGGTGCCTGCTGTCAGCTTCCACCCTTTAAAACAATGCTGGAACTTCCCTGCGCTCAGAAGTATGAACCAAGGTCTCCAGCACTTTCTAGACAAGAGCAAGGCTGAATGTGACTCTTGAGGAACAGAAGTGCAAAATCTTTCTGGGACCCTCTGCCAGAGAGGGCTTCCTCCATTGTGCTTTTCTCTTTTAAAGAGGTCTCTTTGAAAACCTTTAAAAATACCTGGGGGGATTTGCAAGTATTCACTTAAGGGATCAGGAAAGCCCAACCACTTGATAAAGGTCATTATTTTTATCTTCAGTGAAAGAATGTTAATACTGGGAAGCTGCCATCTGCTATTGCAAGGTTGTCCTTATGAAGAGATGTTGTTTTAGAACAGCAACATTCTGGGAGGAAAGATTTATCTGACCAGAGAAGCTTTCCAAGGATCTTTCCAAAGCTTAGTTCTTACAAGAACAGATAATGCTCTGAGAACCATTTCTGTTGCCATGATAGACTTCACTTCTTCTGTGACAGCTGCAGGACCAGTCCTCTTCTGGATACTTGAGCATCCCTGACTGTGAGAAGTTTGAGTGACGTTGATTGCTGAATGCTTCAGAAGGTATTTTCTGGAATTCATTTTCAGGGGGGAAATGTTACTTGTACCAAGCAAAACCTCTCTATTGCTTACTTGAAAAAAGAATGTGGAAAAGTACATGAAAGTGGCCACTTGGAATCCCTATTGGATGAGTTTCACTGTGCTCTCTAACAGATACTCGGCACCCACCGTCCTCCCCTGTGCAGCCTGGGACTGTGGCTTTGCTGGAGAAAGCTGAATTCCACTGGTGTCTGTTTCCATGTTCCTCGGTCACACGAGTCAGAACAAGATCATATCAAGAGATGCAAATTCCTTTGCCAAACTTAGCCTGATCTGTAGAATAGTTCCAAATAATCTCGAATTCTCATACAACATATCAAAACCTCTTCAAACAGTTTCTACAAAGGTTTCCAGTAGACTTTTTAAGGTGTGTTAAAGCATAGAAGCAACACGTGCAGATGACTGGGAAAATCCAGCATAGGGCTATTTGCTTCAATGATAGATGCTCAGAATATTCTTTTACTGATCATGAACTCCATGAGTAAGGGCCGAGAGGATGTGCCCGAGGAGTTTTGCTGGCAGATGGCAGATGCAGGAGGAAAACTCAAGGTTAGTTCCCGAGGTTGTGTACAAAGGTTGCAGTAGAAAGTACTGGGTTTAGTTCAATCAGAGGGAGATGCCTAAAGCTAAATCACTTCATCTAAAAAGCAATGGTCACATCTATATGAATTTGTTTAGAGAATAAAACTAGTTCTACCCCTCAATAAAATTAACAACAACAAAATTGGTAATGAAAAAAGAATTATACTGCTATGTGAAGCTTGGAGTCTTATTCCAGGTTCGCTTTAAAACACATAAATATGAAAGAACTCGATAGAAGTCAGTGAGTTTACATCCCTTCGTGCCCACTGGTAGGGAATGCAAGTGTTGACCCCGAGCCCGGCGGTGTTGGGCAGGCAGGCAGGCAGGCAGGCACGAAGCCACATCACACTGCTTTGTCGGTCAGCGGCAAACATTTTCCTCCCTGGGATGTGTGTACTCCTCCAATGTTTAGAATAAATGTGGTGCCATGAATAGAGAATACAGCTTTCACATATTTGATTACTTCAGCATTAAAGCAGCATGATAATATTAGTGGTACCCTTTAACGTGAACTTTGTGCCATAACCTACAACTTCCAGGCTTCAAAAATGAATGAGGAGTAAAACTGAAAAAAAAGAAGAAAAAAGGTCTTCAAACAAGGTGGTCTTCAGCACCTTTATAATAGATAACGGAACTGCCATCATCACGTATCACTGAGAATGTGTTACGACAAGGCGTACAGGCTAACACAATGCACTGCCTGCTGAGGCTTGGCAACTGGCATAGGCCAGTGAGTTACTCTTTAATTTGATCTAGGATGAATTGATTCCACTTATACAAGAATTCAGAAAGTTTTGTCTGAGAAACTTAAACCTAGAGTCTCTCAGCACTGATTTCCAGTGCAAAAAGAGCACCACATACTTTGTTACAGAAGTTGGAAAATGATCTCTTTGCTTCTATGAAACTTGGAAAGAACAGTGCAGAAAGTTCTGAGCTTTCAGTGCTCACAGGTAAGAACGAGCTTTGGGAGAGCTTGGGATCCAGGCAGGCCACGAGATGAGTCAGGTTCTTCTCGTGCTGAGCTCCGTTCCCAGAGCGCTGGTGTGCCTGGAGCATGTCTCACCTTCATTTCCAGGCTCCAGATGTGAATTCTGGGTGGATGTTCCTCAGACCCTTCACACTGCTGGCTCTGGTGTCTGCCTCATTCCCAGGTCTGCCTAGCAGGGAGCGCTTCAGGGGGTCTGCAGACATCACTATTGTGTCCCCTCCCATACAGGAACAGAAGGTAAGGTGTACATCTAAGAGAAGTACAAGTAAAATGCTTGAGTAAAAGTTTGGTCAGCAGAATGATATTATTGCATGAGATGTGCATGCTTCTCTGCAGCAGGCAGAACTATTTCTCTAACCAGCTACTGTCAAGATTATCCCCTCTGCTCTGCTTCTCCCTTGGCTGTGAATGTCAGACCTGGGAACATATCTTTCTTCCTTGTCACTGTTTCACATTATAACTCAAGAAAGTACAGTGCACGTTTCCAAAACGTTCCTAAAAGTACTCATTTAGCTCTTCCAGGCAGGTCAATGTACAGCTGGAACTGGGATGACCAAGAAGCACTGAGTCATTTGCTGACTACTTTTTTCCTTTCTTGCGCCTCCAATCATTGATTTGTTTTCTGCCTTCCTTTTGATTAGCTCTATAATATACTCAGATTGTAAAGTGAACTCGATTTTCTCTCTTATTTTATCTGTAGTGCCTCATTACCCTTGGTACCATTATAATCCTTCTTTGAATCATCATTTTTCTACAAAAGTTTGACATTTAGGCTGGTTGTTTTTTTTGTTTGTTTGTTTGCTTTTTTCCATTTCTGTTTCTTCCGGAAGGCAATGGAGTTATTTCTGCCATCTAATCAATATAAATCAATTAAGAACACCATCATTTTTAAACACCGGCATTGCTTCACAAATGTTTTCAGATTTGGAATAGGTGGCATCAGCCACCCTGAGCTCAGCCACCTGCCTGGCACAGGGCAGAAGACTCATGGTTTGCAGTGCCGCTCCGCAAGAGCTGAGGTCTGCAGGGAGTGCAGATGCTGCAGTGTGGCCTTGAGCAGGCAGGACGTGCTTCCTACCTGGGCTGGAATAAGGACAGCGAGTGAATTCGGCCTGCCCGACCCTGACAAAAATGCCTAGAAGTTTTGTAGGGGCTGGCAGAGGGAAACTCTCCTTCCCTGCTCCTCTCACATCTGCCTGTGAATCCAGCTGCTCTGTGGGAGGGCCTTAGGTGGAGAAATATTACTTTGTTAATGTCTTGAAATAGTCAAAGCACGGTTGCTTCTGCAGCTTCCTACTTGAACAAGGCTGCAGTGTTGATCAGCATTGAGCTCAGCCTCTCTCCACATCTTGTTCAGTTTCTACTGGAGCCTTTTATTCATCCGTGGGTATGCAGCACATACAGCTCTTGAGAAAACATTGGATTTCTCTCAGAGCATTTCCCCTTCCTCCACTGGCTTTGCACTGACTTTCACGATCTTGTTTCACTAAATACGATCTGCATTTTTCTAATATTTTTCTTTTCTCAGCTTCCCATTCCATGTGGTCTCACTTGAGTCTTGGTTTAGCTATGATAAGTTCTTTTGTTTTCCTATTCATCTTATCTTCACAGCCATGTTTATTTTGCTAAAGGCAGGCAAAAAATTCTTACTGCTGCAGAGCTGATGCAGAAAGCTAGAAAATTCTTCTCAGCAGTCCCAAGTCAGCTGGCTTCCACACAAGTGGAGCTGTGTGCACACAGAGCACACGCTTTGCTGAGCTGGGGCTTTTTCTTGACGGGATTCTGTAATGTTTTTGAGCTGCAGCAATGGGATGCTGAGCTCTCAGTCTGTGACATCCTGAAAAACAGTACAGTTATGAACTGTCTCGTAAGACTACCGTTCTTTTGTCTACAAGACCAGGAATGCCATATTCCCACAGTATCTCTGCTGGGCTTCAGTTTGGCAGAATTTTGCTCTGGCTAGTAAATATATCACCAGTATTTAGGGTTCAGGGGGATTACCTGAAGGGAGAAGTGCTTGGTGAGGTCGCCCTGCCTGGGGCTGTCCTGCAGGTACACCTTGGCTTGTGGTGACACCAGAAGGCTCGTTTCCCATGCACTTGTGGCTGGTGTATTTTCGCTTTTGAAGGGGCTGAGAATGTTTCCCTCTCCTGAGCAGTCACGCTGTTATGACAGAGAAGCTGAAAGGACCAATTACCCACCCCGTGATGTTGTCTGTAGAGCAATTAGAACTGACAGTGTGATTAAAACCAAGAAGTTATTACTTCTTGTTTTGGGGTGGGAAGAGTGGCTGTTTGCAGATGAACATGCACCAGATCTGCAATGGGAATAATTTCCTCACCCACTGTGTAATCTCCACTACTTCATTACTGGCTGGATGTATGTAGGTGCATAGTGGTGGTTGGCTTTTTTTTGTTTTGTTTTTGTTTTTTTTCACATGAATTAATGCTTGTAGCTAATAGCTGTAAACTCACAAATGGACTATTACTTTTTACAGCCTTTTAGCAGACTCAGACTAATGGAGCAAAACCGTTAACAAATTAAGACACATTTGACAGGGCTTCAAGCAGGAATCATAACCCAGGAGTCACTGTTTGGAGCTGGGATGGAAAGATCTCTGCAGAGCCTCCATTTATCTCAGCACGGGGCTGGTGGCAACAGCAAAACAGTTAAGGCAACAGTTTCTTGGTCTCTCTGAGGTTTCCAGAGCAAGGAACTGACTTCCTTTAGTATTAGCAACAAGCTTGTCACATCTGGAGTGGCACCAGATACAAAACAGCAGTAACGATAGTTAAAAAACACATGGGGGGCCTTTAGGTGGACAAATAGGACTTGCAGCAGTGTAAATATCTCAGGCGTTGTAAGAACCAGAGGCCACAGGAACATTTGATCCGCAGGCAGTCTTGAAGCCACGGATAAAACGTATCATCAGAACAGGCACAGTGCTGTGGTGTTTGGGTGCCTGAGCAAGAAAGGAGCAGGCAGTGAGGACGGCTAAAAGGACTGCCAGAGGTGATGTGCTCAGGACGAGGTGCCTGCTCCAGCAGGAGCCCCGCAGCAGCCTGACACTGCGTGGGCCTTCTGGGGAAAGCACATGCCTTTGGCTGCTGGCTTTTTAGTGCTGAGGTGGAGGTGGAGGTGGCTCAGGCAGGGCTGGACGTGTGCTGGAGTTAACGTGGAGCAGCTGCGTGCCTCGGAGCTTTCTTCCTTTCCACCTCCAACTTTCAACCCTATAATTCTGCTTCTTTGGGGGGATTTCTGTAGTGTTTAATCCCATCTACCTTTGTCTTAAAGAAAATCTTCTGGTCACCTCTAGCCTTTTGCTTGTTTTGGAGCTGGCTGATGAGGCACTTGTGTATGACACTGCTTTATTCTTCACTCAAGTTTTGTACAACTCAGCACTGTTTGTGGTAGTAAGACAGAGATGTGACATATGCCTTGAAACTCAGCATAAGCTGTAGACCCCAGGGGGGTTTCTCCTGTGCATTCTTATTATGGGAGCTTGTTGACTGTAAGTGGCGTCACATCAGGCACCCACATATGCTCCTGGCAGGGAGTTCAGCCTGTGGCAGCAGGTCTCCAGTTGCTGTGCTAATTACTAACTCACAAAGCCCAGGAAGTAATGTTCAGACTTACTTTTATTCTTTTTTTTTTCTTTTTTTTTTTCCTATTTCAAGCCTTCTCCTCCTCCCTAGGCTTGCTAAAACTTCCTTCAGTGTCATGCGAAGGCTTGTTCTCCTAATGCTTTGTGATATTCCACTAAGAACATCCAACGTTACAATTCCAAATCCAAATGATATTTTCCCCATCGGTGTAAAATGTGTCTACATCAATAGCTTATTAAAAGAGTGTAATAAAAATTACGACCCCACAATTTTGCTATTAATATAACGACACAGGGCCAAGAAAAATCCCTGATTCTTCTTCCGCATCTTCTGTAGCATGATACAAGAGCAGAACATCTTAAGTCAGTTTAATCCCTTCTTTTCATCCCCTAGCAATATATGTTGGCCCATGAGAGTAACATGAACTAAAAGTTTAATTTATTAATATGCGATAGTGATAATGTCAAAAGAACAATATATAAAAACCCACACAGAAAAGGATTATGCCGTGCAGAGGGGAAAGCCTAGAGCTAATATTTAATACTGTAAAACAGAGCCAAAAATAACTTCTCATCCAAGGAGCAAAAGCGGGAGAAGTGTGCAAAGGATGGAGACGCAGAGCCCAGCGAGCAGCCCTGAGCCAGAGCCGCTCCTGTGGAGCCTGCAGAGATCAGAGGCTGGGGGTGGTGGCTGTTGGGCAGTGACCAAAGGCCCAGCTGTCAGCTTGTCAACCTCAGGCTCTCGCAGCTCCCAGAGAACTGCACACCAGGCTCCAAGCAGCAGGCACAAGTGGCACACGTGGAAAGCAAGCCATGTCCAGCACGCAGCGAGCGGGGAGCCTCGTGGCTCGGAATTTCAGTAGGTGAAGCGTGAAACCAGCTGTTCACTTCAGCTAAATTGTTCACTTAAGCTTGGATGATTAAACTTTCACCAGCAGCCAATATAACCTGCAGCCTTAGGAGGCATACAGACACATTAGCGTTTCATGAGCTTTGCCTTAAAGAGCAATTTGCCCTATAGTCTTAAACCAGTAACATTCTTGAAAGTGGAAAATGTTTCAGCCTCCAAGAGGCTGGCAGGTTTCAAACACTTTCTAGTTTGCTTTCCTGCCGCTTCCCTAAAAGGAAGAACAGGGGAGGAGGGAACAGATGTGGAGGAATAAATCCCTTTCCCAGCATTACTAAGCATGCAACGTGCAGCCCCTATCTGAAGGGCAGAACTTGCTCGAGGAAATCTGGGTCTGCAAGAGGAAGGCCTGCAGAGGGCTGTGTATGTGGGGCATGGGGCAGGTTCCGGAGTGGCTGTTGCTCGCCTTTGGCCTTGGTTCAGATTCCAACCAAAGTGTGAACTCCAGACCAAAATGACTTCTGGGATTCCTTCTGAAGGATGCTAATGGTAGAGCTGAAAATATAGATATAAGTGTTGGTAAGGATTGGACTCCTAGACTGTGGCAAAGCACTGGATCTTAGACCAGAGGAAGAATGGCACATCCTCAGAGGAGCTAGCGCTGGAGACTATGCAGAAAGCATCTGTGACATGAGTATCTATGGAGTGTTATTCCATAGCCTCGTGGGCCAAAGGGACGTGAGGCTGGAGGCAGATAAGTGAGTCTCACTAGTACAGAGTTTATCTAACTTTTACATCAGTGGGTCCTCAGCTGCCTTTTGCAGCTCTGGTAAGTGAGGGAAAATAAATCAAAGAAGAATCTGGCTTGCATGGGTGTTTCTATAATTCTGTGGTTTTAAATATCTCCTTGTATTACATCAGTCAGACACAGGACTACAAGAGGAAAGAGGAAAAAGAAAAGTGAAAGAAAATGAAGAAAAATGCCATCCTCTTCAGTACAAATGGTTCTTTCCTGGACTGAAGAGGGCAGAGGGAAAGAATTACAGAAAATTTTCATCACCAGTTGAAAGGCAAACCTGAAAGGTGCTGAGAGGAAACTGGAGGGAGTGATTCTGTAGTAAAGGGGGAAGAAAAAATTAAGATCTGACCTAGATACAAAAATCGCTCCTATCCTGCCCCTCATTTGCTAGGTCAGGAGAGGTAACAAGAAGAGCAAGTTGTTCCAAGCACTGCTACGGAATACCTTCTAGGATCTGAGCCCAGCTCCGTGCTAACACCAAGATCCTGCTGCCTGCCTGTGTGCCTCTGGGAAGTGCTTTGTTCAACATGTCCCCAGTGCTCCGCAGCTCTCAGCACCGGGTAAAAGCCAAGAGGTGGAGGAGGATGCGTGTGGAGCGACGGGTGAGGTTAGATTGGCCCACGAGTGACATGGTTTGGCTCGATGTTTGCCTTTGTGGCAGCACCTGAGCTCCCACCATGTGCAGGAACTGATCTTTGTGTATGCTTTTCCCCTGCCCTGGAAATGGTCAGGCTCTTGCTTTGTCCACCTCAAAATAAGTGCCTGAAGCTTGGCTGCACAATCTGCCAGCAGATGGGGGATCTGGAAATACAGAGGATGCATTAGGAAAAATGGTAGAAGAACAGAGCTATGAGTAATCAAATGACGTCGAAAACAGAAGAGACACCTGGAAAGTGTGCTGGAAGGTCTGCTACACTGAGGCATAGCCTTTTGGGATAAATGTGAGCCTTCCTGTGAAGCCATTCATAAATTATGTGATCTGTTTGCTTTTAAAGCTTCATAGTGGAGACAACAGCCAGCTCACCCGTGAGCTCCCAGTACATCCAGGATCCTTTCTTGCCTGTTATGCCAGGACCCCTATGACAAGGCTTTCTTACACCGACAAGTTAAGTCTGCTTCCCCAGACGATCTATGCCAGCAAGGCTTGCTTTCTGTGGAGCTCATTCACCAGAAATTTGACATAGATATTTCTTGCTCGAAATGCAAGCTCTCTTACATGAACATTGATGCTGTGTGTATGTATATATGTATTCTGGGCTTGAATTAAATTTTAAAAAGTGCCCAAAGTGATTGCCAAAATCTAGTTTAATTTTCAGAAGTGACCTGGGCATCTCAGCCTATGTGAATATGGGTCCATTTAAATTCTGGGCAAGGTCTGGGTCACACATTCCTCCAGCCAGGCTTGGCTCCCTGCTGGTAACTGGATCCAGAGCTTTGTGGTGAAGCTCTCCAGTGTGAGCTGAGAAGGAAGAACACCCACGTGGACTCTGTCGATAAAAACCTTTGGGTCCTTGAGTGAGATAATTAAGTAACGTGAGAAAGATTTGTGGAAAAGCATATTTGACATTTGTTTTTTATGGACCAAGAACACATAAATGATGCATGTAACATGAAAATCAAAGTTTTACCTGCTGGCTTTCCTAAGCAAGGCACACAACATTTTTTCTACTCCACAGTTTGAGAAAACATTGATTTGGTCCACTGAAGTGATGAATGACCACAGAATAAAACTTTTTTTTTTTTTTTTTCTGGATGACCTCGCGCAGATTAGAGCAGCGAGGTAAGAAATCCAGCAAGTATTTATCAAAGGATTCTAAGACAGTGCAAACTCTATGGAGTTCAAAAGCAAGAGACTTTTCGTCTTCGTACAACTGACAGGGTTATAACGTTTCAAGAATGCCAGGAATCCATGTGGCTGTTCCATTAAACACCTCTGATTAGTGAATGTGCTGATAAACTTTGAGAGTCAGAGGTCAGAGCTGTGGAGCCGAAGGTACCCCAGGTATCTGAAAATGTCTCCAGGATTCCTGGTCCCCTTTCCCAGTTAACCCCTTCTGTCACTTCACCCACAGAGGCCTAAAGTGGAGCGTCTCTGATGCAGTACCTCCCTGATAGCTCTGCAGAGATGTTAAGAGTTATTTTGAAAACTGTAGAAAAATGACCTCAGGAGCTTCCCGTGGAAATGTTCTTGACAGCTGGCTGCTCTTTGATTTCAGCCCCAGTTCCTCGTTCATATATGTGCAGAATGCCGTGTTGCCACTGGATCATCCAGCCCCTCTCTCATCAGCTTCAGGTGATACAACGATGGCAGCAGGCTGTGCATTAAAATACCTCTGAAGCTATCAAATTGCAAAGAGGAATGCAATTTCAGAATGCTCAGACAGGAGCAGTCGCAGCGCCCTGTCACCGCGTAGAGCTCTCCGCTTTGTTCACATTTCATCCTAGCAGCTACAGCTCTACTCCCACTGAGCGCCTGCAAACAGCAATTGGGAAATCCAGCAAACAGGACTCTGTGCCCGACTGCTGCTTTATCAGGAGGATCCCAGGAAGCTGAGTTACCCCAGCAGTGTCCCAGACCATTTTTCTGGCCTTTGCCCTAACATTCAAGCATGCAGCATGGGTGCTGTTTTGTCTCTGTCTCCCAGATGGCAGCTCAGGGCTCCAAGTTTATCCACTCCTGCAATATACGGCTTTTCATCCCACACTCTGGTTATGAGCTGTTGGAGGTACTGAGGATTTGTCAGTGTGAGCCCATCAGCTTCTTTGAAAATCAATAGGAAAATGCCGAGGAATGCAAAGGAAGCAGGGACAGTCAAAGTACAGACAAGTGATGTCCTGTAATGGCCATAATGATTCTGAAACACGCAAGGTCACAGATAATTAGGAACCTAATTCTCCTTTGAAAGAATCTGTCAAGTTACTTCCCTACCTCAAAAACAATTGCTGATTGATGTTATTTCTGGGCTAACAAACTCATTGAAGGTAGTCTGAATGGGGGATGTATGGCCCTTGCTGTCCAGGTGGGGTTAGGTAGTCACAGCTGGAGAGTAAAACTTGAGTGAAAGAGATTTTCGTTGCCACAGTAATGGTCTTAATTGGGCCTGATTCACAGAGGTGCCAGCTCCTTCTTCTCTACAACATTTCTACCCACTTGGGTTCTTTCTGATTTTATTTTATTTTTACTTCTAATTGTAGAGAGTGAGGCATATGCTGGTCTCCTGTAGGAGAGAGGGAAGGGGTTTTCTAACATCCACAGGGACTGAGCCGGCTCCTTCCCTGCCGCTGTGCCCCCCACTGCAGGGCTGCTGGAGCTCATGGCAAGGGAGCTGTGGCACGGGTCCAGAGCCGCAGCAGCATCCAAACAGTGGAGGTAAAATGTGGACTTCAGCACAAGCATGGATGTTAACTAGAAATGTATAACACTACTGACTCACAGCTCAAAGGCCAGGGCCACAAGCAGTGAAACAGCAACCCCACAGCTCCAAAGCAAAAATTTGTTATTAGAGCAGATGACAGCCACAGGCAGAGCAAGGAAGAGGCTTTAAGAGCCTCTCATACAAAAAAAATGCAGTACTGATGAACCGTGTTCTGAGAGCTTTCTGTTTACAAGACGTCTTCATTTTTTTCTAAGGCTGGTTCTCCAGCTTTTTCACTGCTACTGCAACCTGGCAAAGGACTGCATGTGAGGGGAGATCGCTGGTTTCTCCTGAACAAAGAGCAGTGCAGCTATGGTTCTTTGGGTCATTTTAACTTCAGAGATGTGGGGCAGAGAAAGGATGTAAGAAAGGCTAGAACATAAAAATGCAGTTATGTTTTCTGCCCCAGCTTGGATGGAGAGGGATGTAGAACTCAGGCAAAAATGAACTTCTGGTTTGCTCCAAATGAGGTCAGCAGGCAGAGCTCTTGGTACTGAGGGTTCAACCCAACTCAAAGCAGAAATCCCAATTTCCAAACCCAATTATAAACAAAAACCAAAACCAAACAAACAGCTGAAGTTTCTGCAAAGTGACAGCAAAGAATTTACCTCACCCCTAATTTACACAGCTCAGACACTTGGAAAGCAGAGATGTGAGTAATTAGGTATACAGCAGACTTTACAAGACTGTCTGAACCTGCCTGTATGGTTCTGAATTATAAAACACATATTTGCTCACATCCAAATGTTGGTTCTGTCAAGGTATATTGGTATCTAAGATTGATTTGTTTGAAAAAGGTCTTTAAAATTGCAAATATATTTGACTGTAGCCAGAGCACATGTAAGTCTGTTCTGCCAGACCAGCGTTAGGTTGTTAGCAGGGCGACCTGCATGTCTCCATGCTAAGTGTTACAGCTGGGAACACAGGGAGCATATAGATGCGGGTCATGAAGCAGAGATGTGACTGCAAGCAACCTAGGGCATTTATCAGCCTGGAAGTGGAGCCAGGGTATGAGAGCGTGGGCAGCCGTAGTGGGTCCTCAGGGTGGGGAAGGAGGAGCTGGTCACAGTGCAGGACAGACTGTGCAGGAGTTTGGAAGGTAGATCAGCTCTTGGAGAGCTTGCATGTCAGTGCCCTGTGACAGTGACTTCCCTGATGTGACACGCAGACAACATTACCTCCTCTGGGAGGATAGGCTCTCCAGGGACGGGAAGCACGCTGAGCCTGCTGATGGAAGGTGATCTCAGAGCATGTCTGCACAATGCGGTGAGAGTGCAACTTGTGCAGATCTTTCTGCTCAGATAGGCTCCCACATGAACTGCACTTCCCTGATCTCAGCTCCTGGCTTGGAGATGGGGCCTTTGTGGCAACGTGGCTGTGCTGCATCAATTTGCAAATAACAGCATGAAAGCAGCTGAGGTCTGTGCTGAGGTCTGCATCTCCTACAGCTGTACCCTCAGGTCTGCAGCGCAGTTGCCCACACACGGGGAACGTGGGGATATGGATTTCAGATGGTCACCACCATGTTGCTTTTGTTTCTTTTTGCTTTGTTTCTGTTATTGTTTTGTTTTCTTATCACAGACTGCATTTGGAGAGGGATTATCCAACCTGAACTGTGGTTTATTGTCAGTGCCCAAACTGGGCTGGAACACAGAGGCCGGTGCAAGATCAAACCTGAACACAATATGTGTATTTAGTTTCTCCTGTTTCATCCTTGTGGATCCATTCCCATTCACACAGATCCTTTCCATCAATTTCAAGAAAGCCTTAAATGAGAAGTAATGCTTCAGAAGATAAATGGGCACTTTTAGCTCTGCAGTCTCTTTAATGTGACATGTTCCCCCACCATGTCAGTAGGTGAGCCTTTCTGCCTTGCCAGTACTGCACAAACTGGCAAACACACTTGGATACATACGGGATTGAAGTCTGAGTATTTTCTAACACAGAGCTTTGGTTATCTGTGGGCTTTTCCATTTCTCTTTGAATAAGAGACTACTACCAAAGGGGAAAATTGGGTCAAGATCCTACGAGATGTTGTGTGTGTGAGTCCAGGAAGGAAGAATATCCTATTGCAGCCAGCATCTACCTTCTTCCTTCTCCTCTTCCTTCCATTATAATTTTTTAAATTTCTTATAAGGAACAAGTAATTTTTGCTTCAACCCAAAGTACTTTGAGAGCTGTTATTTCTCTGTATGCAGTTGACTCCTGCTTCCCATCTCTGAAGTATCTGGAGACCAGACCTGTGCTCGGGATTTCAGGCACATTTTTGTGGCCTCATAGTTCTTTATTAGTTCCAAAAAAGAAGAAAAACTGTTTTTTCATCGCCTGCATTTCCATCACTTCTGATGTCCATGGCATCCTCCCAGATGTGTTTCTGCCAGCCTGATCCTCTTGTCGATACTTATTAATATCATGACCATCTCTTCGAGTGTGTTTGGAAACAAACAGGGCAAAGTTACCCTAAGGTCAGGAATGAGCCAAGAGAAGTGAAAATTGGAGTGACCATGCTCTCCACAACAGTTGGTGCTTCTGCAGCTTTTCCTATCTTGCCCTTAAAATAAACTTTGCAATCAGATCTGTTGAACACCCCCGAATTGAGGGGAGCCGCTGCCCAAGCCCGGGAGCTCCAGGCACCGAGGCGTTACGACCGAAGTCGTTCAGAGCTGCGGAGCCCAAGGCTCAGGCACGGCGCAAGCTCTGCCGATGCGGAACGGATGTCAAGACGAGGGCTTTCGCCGCTGAAATAACCATCCGCCGAAACAACCCAGGAATAAACGGCGCCGGAAAACACGGGGCTGTACAGGCAGCAGCGAGGGCAAGGCACTCCCGGCCCGCAGATGTTTTCCAGGCCGCGTCCCGGCTGAGGTGGGCGCCGGCTCCGAGCGCCCCCCGGCCCGGCCCACGCCGAGCAGCCCGATCCCGCGCCGCCACCGCTCCCTGGCGGGGAAGCCCTCCGCAGCGCGCCGGCTGCAGCACGGCAGGCCGAGTCCTTCCGCGCCGTCCTTCTGCGCTCCGAACCTTTCCTGCCTGCTGGCCCGGCGTGCCGTCAGCCGCGCAACACGGGCAGCGCTTCGCGACGGTCGTGAGGAACCCGTTCGGTCTGCGCCCACCGCCCGTGGTCCTGGCACGCCGGATGTTGCTGAAGAGAACCTGCGTGTATGGACATGCAGAGGGTGGCCGGGCTGCGGGAGGATTTTTTGGCGGCGGTAAACCTTCACCTGGACGTGAGCGGCCGAAAGCAGCAGTGGGGCAGCTGCCGCCCGATCTCCGGCCGTGGTGGTGGCTGCGGAGATGGAGCGATGCAGCGGGGCGGAGGAAATGGGCACGTAGGGCAGTGCTGCACACCCTATCCCTGTTCTGATCTGGGAATTGACCCTTAATCAGCAACAGTTTGTTAATGGGCGTGCAGGCCGGCTGCGTCCTGCTCTGCATCTTCGGGAAGAGGCAGACCTGCACCTCGCTGAGCTGCCTGGGAAGCGCCGTTTGCTGTAACGTTCTGCGGCCAACGCCACTCGAAGGCTGGGCGGCGCTCTGTGTCCCCGTGAGCGCAGCGCGGGCGAGAGAAGCCTTCAGAACGGGGACAGAGTAACTGCTGGGTGCTGAAAAAGGAAGAGATGGTGGGTTTTGTAGCAGGCTTATCGTAGAGGAAATTGAAAATATGCCTGTGACATCTCTGAAGGCTTTGTGTTAACTTGCATACTGATTGTTCCAGATGTTCCCCAGATGTCAAAGAGAACCAGGCACTGAAGAACACATTTGTTTTAGCAACTCACAGATTTGCTTTTGCCAAGAATAAAGATCCCTGGCTTTGTTTCCTTCCCTAGTAACCTGTAGATCTAATAATGCCACTAATCTAAGCGAAGATGAATCCGTTCCGTTCATTCCGTACGCGTGGTGCTGCCGCCCGTTCTGCTCCGCTCTGCTTCCCTCTCTGCGCGGTGACCGCCAGTCCACAGGAGCGCGCCCGGGGCAGGGCAGAGCCGCGCCGACCCTCCCATGGCCGCACGTGGGGAGCGGGGCCGCGGCTCGCCGTCACTCCTCCACACCGGCAGGGGACGCCGGCGCAGCGGGCGGGACGGAAGGTGCCGCGGCTCTCCCCGACTTCCGGCGCCGTGCCCCGGAAGTGCGAGCGGGCGCTATGGCCGCTCGCTGAGGTGCGGGGCTGGGAGGTGTTTCAGCTCGGCGGGGAGCTCCGGCGGGGCTCTTCTCGGGGCCCGTCTGACCCCGGGCTCGAGCTGTTCCCCGGGGCGCCCGCTGGAGCCGTTTCCCGCCGTGAAGCTGCGGGCTGCCCCGCGGAGCGGCGGGTTCTGGCTGCGTGCTCGTGCGATGCGTGGCTGCTCGTCGCTGGGGCTGCGCAGCGCGCTCCCGCGTTCCCTCTCTCTCCAGGCTGAGAACGGGCTCTCGTCCCTGAGCTGAGTGCCGTGGGCTCCGGGAAACCGAACCGCTGCGCCGCCTGTCAGTTCGTGTCTCGGCAGCCCACGATGAGGACTGTGCTGATGGTGGCGGAGAAGCCTTCCCTGGCGCAGTCCATCGCCAAGATCCTCTCGAGGGGTAGGAATGGAAGCAGCTCGGTTTCGTCCTTTTTTGGCAGTGGCAAAATGGAGGCACTGCCCTGCTGAGGAAATGGACGTGGTCCGCGCAGAGCCTCGCTGCGTGAGGCAGTACTTGAGATCTCTGCGGGAAAAGTGAGGTCAAGAGATAGCCAGGTGGCAGACTTGGTTGTCTTTGGGGTAGCAGGCACTGGAATAGTGGCTTAGAGCAGCTGCCCGTTCATGAAATTACTGAGTGGCGCTTCATTTTGTTCATTCTGCGTATTTTGATGTGCCAATGTTTCTTCAACTTGAGAATCGTGAAATCTGTTTTTGTTACCTCTGGGCAGCCTGATCAGTGCCTGCTTTAGTGGTTGGCACCTCTGTCTGTGGAAGGGACATTGGAACAAGATAATCTTTGAGGTCCTTTCTAACCCAACCTGTTCTGTGATTCTCTTTTGTATGGCTGTAGTGTGTGTTAGTGCATACAGATTCTGGAAAACGCCAGTCAAGTAGTAAGCTGGTGTCTGGGAATTTCTGAAGCAATGGTAAATATTCTGTAAATGATGTGGATAACAGAAAACCAGCTGTATTTGCTTAAGGATCTCTTGGAGCTTGATGATCCCTGAGGTTCCTTGCAACGCAAGCCATTCTGTGGTTCTGGTGGGGAAAGATAAAGGAGATTCTGGATATTTCAACCGAAAATGAATTATGACAGAAGAAGTTTAAAACAATAGTTGGAGCAAAACCTTGATCAAAGTTAGAATTTTATGAGCAGGAAGATCCTAGTTGTCTGGTCTAGAGAAAAGGGGGTGTAATTATGAAAGAACAATGTTTCAGTAGTTGTTTTTTTATTACTTCTTAGTTTGTATTTTGTTGTTAATTGTGTTCTTATTCCCACAGGAAGCATGTCCTCTCGCAAGGGGCTGAATGGTGCATGCTCTGTGCATGAGTACTCGGGGTCGTTTATAGGGCAGAGTGCCCGTTTCAAGATGACATCTGTGTGTGGTCATGTCATGACTTTGGATTTCATAGGTATTTGTCTGTTCGTTGAGTGCTTTAACTGATATGGCTTGTAAAATTTTCAAGGACTGGATTATTTCCGTGTATGATGTTTTCTTCAGGAAAAGCATTAAAGAGAACAAGAGCGGAAGGGAGTATGACAATATCACTTGTGGTCTCCAGTTTTTAACTTTTGTTTCTAGCCCCCTGGCTGACTTATGTGACTGTGCAACACATCTTCAATACCTGAATTATATTATGAGTCTTAATTTGCCAACTATTAAATTCTGAATTACAGTGCTTTGAAGGAGTACAGTGTCATATAATTGTTAAACAATTTTGTGAACAGTTATTTTTGACAAAGGGAAATGAACAAATGCTCTGATATGAGAAGATGGTGGTACTGGATGCTTCACAGCATAATAGGGCTGTGACATAGCTGGCCATAAGTAATGGTAAAAGAGTGCAGTGTGCACCTCTTGTGTGCACTGTGAAAACCAGGAAAAATCGCTCCCTGGCCTGATAACTGATTGCAGGAACAGGAGTTTTTTAATAGCTCACATTAACATTTCTGAAAGATGTGTAGTATGTCTCTAAAATCTGTCTGCCGTGTCTCAGAATTACAGCTGCAGTTCACACAGAGTTAAGAGGTCACTTGAGATCCAGTAAAGCAAGATGCATTAGGATGGAAGGCTTTCCAAGACAGTTTGAAAGCCAAACTATTGTTCTGGGGTTTTTAATGTTTATTTACAGCTCTACTTTAATGCACTTCTGCTTTTCAGGAAAATATAACAGCTGGGACAAGGTGGATCCAGCAGAACTTTTTAGCAAAGCTCCCACAGAAAAGAAAGAAGCGAATCCCAAACTGACCATGGTGAAGTTTTTACAGGTATTCCTCTTATGAAATGTTTTTGAGATTTGTGTCAAAACAAACGATCCCTGTGTGTATTGGATACGTGTTTGGCTTCTAACAGCACATGGCAGGTCTAGCCTGCAAATGGCTCCTTCAAAATATCTCTGTTAGCCTCTTCTCACGTGCACTTCTGTGGGAAGAAAGTGATAGTTTGGATCCTTTTCCAAAATTATACTCTTTCTGGTAAGAAGGTGTTTGGTGTAAGACTGATATCTGTTGGATAAGTTTAGATTTCCTGGCATCTTTATGAGCTAGAAAAGTCGTTCTTGATTTTTTGTTGTTGTTGTTGTTTGTTTGATTTAATGATGTGAGAATTAAGACAGATGAAGGGGAAGGGACTGGGCCCAAGATCATGCATATAGTGTGGGGTAGGAGTTCAGAAGCCTTCTGCTACTGCAGAGCCATCCATGCTGATATATGTATTTTTTCAGGCAGACTTTTGGTTCTGTGAAGCACATCTTTCTTTAATTCTATATAATTCTATAATTACATGCTGTTTTCTTGTTCCTTTTGCTTTCTTCTCCCAATTCTTTTTGCACCAAATAAATTGTATCAATCTTTAGAGCTTTAAAACAGAAACAAAAGCTGTACAGTTACTGAAGAGATTTTTTTGTTTGAGTTGCTGGTTACCATGCTAATTTCTTTTACAGGTGGAGGGAAGAGGCTGTGATTGCATTGTCTTGTGGTTGGATTGCGATAAGGAGGGAGAAAACATCTGTTTTGAAGTAAGATTTCTAATACCATATTGTATTAATTTGTAGCATGAGGTACTATCAGTATGTTGTTCTTTGGATACATGGTAATATTCAAACTAAGTTAAATAAAAATTTAAAAGCATGGGGAACCTTGGTGGAAAAGCTCGTGTTTTTGAATTCATAAGATGTCAGTCAAAGAGTGTAATTGATTTCGTTGATGTTGCAGATCAGAGAGGAATAATAAGATCTCTTAAATGTTGAAATGTAGCAGTGCTTTCTGTCAGAGTCAGTGTTTCACAGCTGGTTTAGTTATTTTTGCCATCCTTATAAAATTAATTTCTATTATCCTAGCTTAGTTGAGACACTTCTGAGCATAGAGACTGTTTGTAAATGTTGGCTTACAGCAGGAGTTTGGACTCTGCACCTTAAAGATGTAGATCTGAAACTTTGTGGTGTACAGAGACTTTTCAAAAAAATCCCGTTCCCTGAAGTCTCCATTGTATGGGAACTGCTGGGTCACAGCCTGAGCCTCTGATTGATCACCTGAGGGAGCACTGAGTCAGCCAGGGGAGCACAGCTGAAGGCAATGCAGCTGTGCTGCCAGAAGGGGTGGAGCCAGGCTGCACCCCTCCTAGACCTGTTTAAGAGCTGGCTATCAGTGGGGAAGGATCTCATCTGGAGATCTGCTCTGCTGGAGTTCTGTAAGTGAGCCCAGGGGTAAGCTTTCTATCTATTCTCTTCTTGTTATCATAATCTGTTTTGCCAAACTCTCTTGTTTATTTTGTAATCATAACATCTTAATATTCATTGATTATACACTCCATGAAAACTATTTTTTTTCTCTTGTTTAAAAAGCACATTTTATGAAGTATTTAAGTTCTTTAAATACCACTGTTTCATTACTGTGCCTTGGCAACCTAGGTAGAAACTGATGCACGTTCATCAGATATTTGCAGTACAACAGCTACAGTGGTGAGACTCTTTGCTCTAAGCTAGGAATAGTGTTTCACTTCCAGCAGTTGCTGTTTGATATACAGACCTTTCATTTTTTTGTAGTTCTTAATATGCTTTTTAGTGTACAGACAAATACTGTTCTTATCAGTTTAGGTACTGACATGATATCTTACTGAATGAGGAAAACAGTTACTCATCAGCAGGTGTTTTGTGGGGAGGTTTTGGTTTGTTTTTTGCTCCTGAGAGGAAAAACTGACTTAAGCCCTGAGCTTTCAGTTACTTATAAAATCTGCTTTTGATCCTCATTAGGTTCTCGATGCTGTTCTTCCTGTTATGAACAAACCTCCTAGCACTGAAAGGACAGTTTATAGAGCTAAATTCAGTTCTATTACTGACACAGACATCTGCAATGCCATGAATCATTTGGGAGAACCTAATCGCAATGAAGCTCTTTCAGTGGATGCCCGCCAGGAGCTGGATCTCAGAATTGGCTGTGCATTTACAAGGTGAGAGCATAGATGGGATGTAGTTTTATGAAAGGTTCAGGAGTACTGTTCTGTCAGCAAAATACACCTTAGAACTGTAGTGGCTAATTCTACTGAGTACCAAAGCAAACAGTTCTGTGCTGTAAAGTGAAAAAATGTGTTATAGCTTTAACTAGGTTAGAGAAAATAATGTCAGCAGATAATAGATATCTTATTTAGTCTTCTCACACTTCCTTGGGAGTAAGCAGAATTCTAGGAAGCAAAGTAATTCTAACTTCTTTGGCTTTAAGACTTGTTGTTTCTGAAAATAGTTTTTTTTTTTTTAATATATATATATATATATATGTATATATGTATATATGTATATATATACATATACATATATATATACCTGAGTGACTTAGCAAATTATTCATACATATCTGGAAAAGTTCCTGAAAGTTGCTTCTTTGCATGGGAATGAGGATATTGATGTATTTATCGCTATATATTATCTTCCCCTTAAGATTTCAGACCAAGTATTTTCAGGGGAAATATGGAAATTTAGACAGCTCCCTCATCTCCTTCGGGCCATGTCAAACACCAACACTTGGATTCTGCGTTGAAAGGCACGACAAAATCCAGTCATTCAAGCCTGAGACTTACTGGGTGCTGCAGGCTAAAGTAAGCTTTGTGTTACTTGTTTGATTAAAACATGTTTTCCTTCTTATGTACAAAGAAATGCGCTTAATATTTTCATTTTGTCCATTCATAAATTTGTAGCTGCTGACAAGGATTCACAATGCCTCCAATTTACTTGTTATTTTCTTTCAGTTTACATGTGTGTGTGTGTCACCACTCTCTCTAGAGCAGATTTGATGATGTCAGTTCTGTGTTCAAGTGGTAATTGTATGCTGCCCGTAAGAATTCCTCAGTGCTAACCATCTAAGCTTAGACTCAGCCAGAAAGACTACTTGAAATGGCTTGCTATTGTTCCCTGGGGTCCTTGGACCAACTGTGGTGTTAATTTGAATCCAATAATAAATTTGTCTGCCAGCAAGCACTGGCATTGCTGAGTATTGGAATTCTAAAGTAAATAAAATGTTCATTGTGTTGATGCTGAGTCCTCTGAATGCTTTGGCTGCTTATGGCAGTTTTATAGCCTTGCTGCTGTCCAAGCTTGGAGAGCAAACCAACGTGGTTTTACTGTTTGTGATGACATGGATTGTGTAAATAAATAGAAGATAGATGGTAAGAAGTTGCCATTTTTAGATTTTAAAATTTAAAAAGAGAAAAAAGGTGAAATACAGTGTCTACTCTCGTCTGTTTTTTGATACATCTCATTTATTTGTGTCATGCTAGGAAGTATTTGGTGCCGTTTTCAGGGAGTTGCATGCACACACACTGATTAGTTCATATTTATTTTTGTGAGTGGGACTTGGAATGGGGCCTACGTACACTTTTTTTTTTTAATGCAAAGAATTAATTTTGCAAGTCAAAATGATAAACGTTGAATTTCTGCCCTTTTTGCCTTTGTTATTCCAAGTATTAAAAATAAAGATCGAATTTCAGTTAACTGCAAGAGTAATTCCAGTCATTCTCCTGAACTCAAATTACTCTGTTTCTCAAAAGCCACTGGAACGTGAGTACAGCTGCGTGCTTGGAGCTCATGTAGAACATCTATTACTAGGGTTTACTTTCTGGATTATTGTTGGAAAAGTGTATTCTGCACTTTTAATAATAGTGTTGGTGGGAATTTAGTTGTTGTTGTTGTTGTTTGTTTTTCGATCAACCAGGTGAACCCTGAGAAAGAAAGTTCTCTCACTTTGGATTGGGATAGAGTGCGGGTATTTGATCGTGAGATTGCTCAGATGTTCCTGAATGTAACAAAGACGGCAAGAGAAGCAAAGGTAGGAGTATTTACTAGGTGTTGCTAGAGCATATTTCACATAAAGGAGATGCTACTTAATATTTCATCTACTGTATATTGTTTTGTTTTTGTGTTCTTTTGGTGAAGAAAGTTATGAAATATTTTTTAATTCAATTCAACTTTGTATAAACAATAAGCAAAAAGGTTCGTGATTGTAGTTTGTGTCGTGAGTCGCACTGGTATGGTCGTCTCAACAGAAGCCCATTCTTGACTTTGGAAATGGTCATCATTCATGACAGGAATTAGCAGTCTTCATTGCTGAACTTGCTGAGAAATGCAGTTCAGAACTCTGAGCAGACCTCTTATTTCCCAAAGGACACTGTACAGATCAGAATTTGCTTGCTTATGTAACAGCACTCCTGCAGTTAAATTTTTAATTGTGTATGGTGCAGTCTTTATAGCCAACTAACTTGTAATTCTGTTCTGTTCAATACTTGTTTGTCAGTGTGTTGGGATTTAAATGTTTACAGCTATCAACGTTCAGAGGCTGTGTGAAGTCTTCAAAAATCTAGATCCCTATCTTTAGGGGCCACTACTTGGATTGAGCACTACACCCTTGCAGCACTGACAAATGTGCTGCTGAGCTAAATGGGAAGTGAAGATAGCAATAAGCTACTTTTCTGCATATCCAGTGGTAGGTCTGATCTAGTCCATGGTGTGAAGGGACCCTTGGGCTGTACCTTCAGCATTTGGTAAAGCTGTTTCCAGTCAGATTTCCACCAGATTTGATGGTTACTGTTCTAAGGAAAAAAATCAAAACAGATATGACAAAAGCAGGTAATGTAGTTATACCACGTGGTTTTAATCATAATGGAAATTATGCATTTATCAATTACCAAGCTTCAAAACTTTTACTGGAAAAATGCTATTTTCCAGGTAGAATCTGTGAGTAAAAAAGAGAAGGTGAAGCAGAGACCACTGGCTCTGAACACGGTAGAAATGCTACGAGTGGCCAGTGCTGCTTTAGGTACGTGTAAAAGTTTAGATTTTCACACTGATTTAGAGCAAAATACTTTGGATTCTCAGCTGAAAAAATCAAGCCCATATAAAATACGTTTTGATGAGTCTCCTCTCCCTACAGTGTATCACTTTTGGGAAACACGTTTAGAAAGCATGTCAGAAATGCTGGGTCAGATCAAGGTGGCAAAAGCCTTACAGAAAGGACAAGCAGTAATTTATAACTAATGGAAATGTTTTGATAAGGTATGCTTTAAGACTCGGCAACCAAACCATCTACAGATTGCTGTATGATTTTCTCCTGTCCTGTGCCATCCCAGGAATGGGTCCGCAGCACGCCATGCAGATAGCAGAGCGTCTGTATACGCAGGGTTATATCAGCTACCCTCGAACAGAAACTACCCATTATCCAGAAAACTTTGACTTGAAGGGATGCTTGAGACAACAAGCTAATAATCCTTACTGGGCAGAAACGGTGAGTACGTAAAGCAACACCTCTGCTGTTCTACAGATGGTTCTCTAGTCCGTGTTGTAACACATCTCACTTGTACGTTTTGACCTGTAATTGCTTTTACGTACAGATATTGTAGTTATGGGTTTGATCTCAAAAAAAGCTTTTAACCTGATAGTGGAGACCTGCTACCCACTTCAGCCTGTTTCCTCTCTTTTCCTTCACCCAGGTAAAAGCATTGCTATCAGAAGGCATCAATCGTCCAAGGAAAGGCCATGATGCAGGGGACCATCCTCCCATCACTCCAATGAAAGCTGCAACAGAAGCAGAATTAGGTATTGACAAATTGAATAGTGTTAGAACGCTCTGAGGAAATCTGCTCCTGAAGGTTTGGGAGCTATGTTAAAAGACTCTAGGTTTTAATGTAAAATCTGAATTGGAAGAACTGGACAGAACAGACTTTACCTGAAGTTTCTAATAACAGCGAAGATCAGAACTCTCAGAGAGATTTGCCCTGTAATGGCTTCAAAGTGCTGAAACTTTATTAAATATTTCTGCTTGAAATTCAGACTTAAGCTGAATTTAATTTTTTTTCCTCTGTGTTTTGTGTTCATTATGTTAAAATGTAAGATTTGACTCTATGCTGTGACCTGTTAAAGAGAGATTTAAAAATTATAAGGAAGTATAGTGAGTGTGATGTGTTTATTAGGAATAACTAAGGTTGTTGTAGAAAACTGGTAAATCCTGATTTTCAGCCATCAGTGAAATCAGCTCTGATAGAGAAGTAAACTTAGTAACCATGTAGCTTACGGAATGGCTATGTAAAACTTCTTTATACACAGTAGGATGAAATCTGCAAAGCACAAGACTGATACTTAGAAGCTTAGTTTTCTGTTTGTAACAGTGTAACCTCCACTATTTGATTTCCTAGCTATATATTGTAATTAAGGAAACTGCATGTAGCTCTTGTCTGTGCTATGCTAGTTTGTCAGGCAATCTGGTTGATAACATTTAAAAAAAAAAACAAACCAAAAAAACAATGTAACAGAGGATTCTAACGTGATTTTATGGGTAGGCAATTTTAAAGGGGAAGTTGGATGGACTTCTGAATCTTATTTTCTCTTAGGTACCAATTTTCCCTGTGGTTTCTGTGGAAATCTGATATCTTCTAGTGCAGGTTTTATATGGTGCTGCAAGACTTATTTGTGGGAGTAAGATATTGTTTATCCCCAGGTGGAGATGGATGGCGACTGTATGAGTACATAACTAGGCATTTCATTGCCACTGTGAGTGCTGACTGCAAGTACCTACAGACCAACATTTCTTTCAGTATTGGCCCTGAACGTTTTAGCTGCGTCGGAAAAGTGGTAACTTCACCAGGTAAGACTAACCAGGGAGTAAGTAGTTAGCTACAATTTGAATGACCAATGCATGAATTACCAATTCATGCATTAAATAGATATAAAAGTGAAATTTTGGAGCAAGTCGAATTTAAGACTTTTTTTCCTGGAGCTTATTAAGATCACAAGGACTGAATCTTTGTCTTTTCATTTCTGTTACCCTAGAAAAGGATGTACTTCCCACGTAGTAGTCTCAAAGTTTTTAGTGCCACACTTACCAGTGTAAAGACCAGTTGTTGTTTTTCAGACTGCAAATGCTTTTTGTGATTTATATTATACAAGGATTGATATTTATTTTTTTTTTATTTTTTTCCTTGAGCCTCAGGAAAAAGACTGTAGTACCCTCAGTGAAATGTTCACAGCAAGTCATCTGTTACATTAATACAACTTAGTATTTGCATTTTCTTTTTAAGAGCCTCTTCCCATCCATTTGGTAAGACTTTTGGCACTATGCTTTCCTTTGAGGAAAGCCTTGGTTGGTTTTTTCTTTTTCTGCAGTTTCATTTTCCTCTCCATATATCAGCTGGACCCAATTTTCCACAGAACAGCTTTGATGCAGTGGGAGATCCCATTTCTTGATATAGTATTTCAAATATTGTCTGCAGGGAGGGCAAACAGCCTCTCAGCTTTGATATGCATTGTGTAGCCCATGTTAAAATCAGAAATAGGAGTCTTGGCCTTTTGTAAGCTGTGAAGATAAGCTCTCATTATTTTGTTTACCTCCAGGGTTCACAGAAATTATGCCTTGGCACAGCATTCCATTAGAAGGGAGCCTTCCCTGCTGTGAGAAAGGAGATCTCTTTCCAGTTGGGGAAATAAAATTGCTGGAAATGCAAACCAGTCCTCCTGACTACCTGACAGAAGCAGAACTCATCACACTGATGGAAAAGCATGGCATTGGTAGGTACTTGCTTAACACACGTTTATCCTGTAATACATCTGCTAAGAGGGCAAAGGATCTGAATCACCCCTCTGAACTTTCTCTGTTGGTAATGACCTTTCAGTATTCATTTGAATAAGTCCAGACATGATCTCTTTCCCATCAAACCACAATGCCTGTATCACCTCTTAGTGGATGGTAGATTCTGCTTTCCCCACATTTCGTTCATTTTGTCCTTATGCCCAGTTTCTGACCAAAGCAAAAACTGTTCTTAATCTCTCCTTGGCACTTCTGTGTCATAGAGAGCTATTGCGTGGAAGAATGTGCCTCCAGTTGTTAGCAATGGTTTTCTGTCTGTACAGTTTGCCTCAGTTTTGCTGGCTCCAATAGTCTTTAAGTATTTTATTATATAATTTATTACAGTATTATTTTTCTTTTTCAATCTGACTTGCTTCCTTCAATACATTTTCATAAACGTGTCCAGTCCATACAAACACAGTATCTTTTTTCCACTTTATTTTTCCAGAATAAGTGATTGTGAGAATAGCTTCCTTCCCATCACTAATTCCTTGGAAGAGATGAAAGGATTAAGGTTAAAACATGTTTCAGCCTTCTGAGAACTGCAAAGGAACATATATGTCAACAGATATTGTCCACCGGAAACTGGGTATTAGCAAAAAGCGGTCTCAGAAGTGCTGTAATATGACACAAAACCAGAGAAGTCAGAAGCTAGTAGTTCAGTGAAAACTTTGATGGGTTATTTTGTCTTCCTTTGTGTGGCAGGAACTGATGCAAGTATTCCAGTTCACATCAACAACATTTGCCAGCGGAACTATGTCACAGTGGAGAGCGGTCGGAGACTAAAGCCTACAAACCTTGGAATTGTTCTGGTTCATGGTTATTACAAAATAGGTCAGTTGAATGCTCTCCTCCAAATTCATCCTCTTACCTTTTGTCCCCTTCAGTAAGTCAGGGGCTTTTGTCATTGTATAAATAATGTTTGTCTGAAGAGATACCTCTGGGAAAGTATTACTAATTCTAAAATCTGTAAAAACTCAAATTTATTTTGATATCGTTTTATATATAGGCAGTTTCTTACTTCTGTTCTTGGTCTACTGTTGCTGCTTCTCTGCTACCGTCTTTGTTTTTTCTGGTAGATGCAGAATTAGTTCTTCCCACGATCCGCAGTGCTGTGGAGAAGCAACTCAACTTGATAGCTCTGGGTAAAGCAAATTACCACCAGGTCCTGGAGCATACCCTTGACATCTTCAAAAGAAAATTTCACTATTTTGTGGATTCTATTGCAGGTAAAACTTGTAGGAAATTTCACATGTACAACGACTACTTAATTGTTGTACTTCCAAATGAGGTTGCTTTTAGGGTTTTAGGCTCACTGAAAGTTGTGCCAGGACTGTTGCTTTACAAAGGAGATTTGATCGTGTCTCCAAAATTCCACTTAAAATTGGTTTTGTGACTGCGTAGTGGCTTCAAACAAGCTGAAGTACTTACTCTGCTGTGTTTGTGGATGCTTATTGCAAAATAATAACTAAAGAAAAAAAAGTTATCCTGAACAAGGAAGTGTAATGTGAGTAAACTACTTTAATTCCCACTACGTCTTCGCTGGTCCTGTAAATAGTATTGTGCAAAGTTTCCTCCTGGGGGGAAGAATTCTAACACAGATGGAATTCCTTTTTCTCCAGGTATGGATGAGCTGATGGAAGTGTCATTTTCACCCTTAGCTGCCACGGGTAAACCTCTTTCCCGCTGTGGCAAATGCCATCGTTTTATGAAATATATTCAGGTAAGTTACATTGTGTTTGGATTTTAAATTTCACTTGCTGGGGAGCAGTGATTAGAAACCCCCTTGCCGTTGTTCAGTGTGGATTCAAATGTCGTTGTCAAGAAAGCACTTCATGGGGAGGAGGGGAAAGGGTGAAGCCTGATGCAGTTTTTCTATGCAATGCAAATCAGAGTGGTCACTGCCGGATTTCCTGCAAGTTTTGAACTGGCCATACGGATGTTCTGAAGAGTTGCATTCTCTTTCCAGGCCAAACCAAGTCGTCTGCACTGCTCTCACTGTGATGACACCTACAGTCTTCCACAGAACGGTACAATTAAGCTCTACAAAGAGTTGCGTTGCCCCCTTGATGACTTCGAGCTGGTGTTGTGGTCGTCTGGATCCAGAGGAAAGAGCTATCCACTCTGTCCATACTGTTACAACCATCCTCCCTTCAGGGACATGAAAAAAGGTAAAATAAATAAAATGCAGGGGGTTTAGCTCAAATGTTAGTTATCTTTGTGAAAGTTCCCTGTGTATTTTCTTGAATATGAGAGGCTGCTGTTACTGCTTTTGCTACAAGACAGAAGAGAGAGGCTGGTGTGCTTTGAACTACCGTTCTTACTTCAGTGTTCCTGGAGTTTAGTGAAAGCTGCTTTTGTCGAAATAGCAGCATTTTGGGCATGAATTCAGATGTTAGAAGATTAGCCATTTTTTGAATCCATCTTTTTCTAAAAGGGCTGATGTGGAGCATCTGGAGAAACACTTTAGAGTTGGTCATGCAGCCATGTCTTACAGTTTTTAGGAAAACTCTTACTCAGAATGTTGAATAAACCACAACAGATTTTATGAAGAAAATACAATATTAACTGATCTACATTGCACAGTAGGTGACCTTTCTAATGTTTGTTATATGGATGAGACTATAGATTAAGGATAGAGGGGGAGAACTGTATTTTGATACAGGGGTATAGATGGTACGTTAGAAATTATTGAAGGATATAAGAAGGGGTAAAAATAGCATAGCAGTTAGTATAGTAACTGTGAGATCAAAAGCTATTTAAGTTAATGCTTGGAGGCTTTGAATGAGTGGCAGGAGCTTTCTGACGTCTTTTTTTTTTATTACTGTCTTCTGATTAAAAATGTCTTATGCTATTAGCATACAGTGTAACTGTAAAGAGCAATTAGGAGTCATACATTTAATTGAAAATGTTTTTTCAACACTTCATATATCCAAACTATGTGCTGTACACTGGCATTGTCTAGGAGTCATTGTATGATTGGGAGCAAGGGGTTATTCTGAAGAAGTGAAAAGACAGGTCTCCTTTTGGAGTTCTGTTCTGTTGTGCAGTGGTTTAGAAAATTGGTAGCATACTAAGCTGTCTTTCAATTCTGTGTCTCACTTTCTGCAAACTGAGCAGCGGTAATATAGAGGATTCCACAGTGGTATAGTTTCACTCTTCTTCCACCAGGAATGGGCTGTAATGAATGCACCCACCCCACATGCCAGCATTCTCTTAGCATGCTTGGAATTGGGCAGTGTGTTGAATGTGAGAATGGAGTTCTGGTGCTAGACTCAACGTCAGGTCCTAAGTGGAAGATGGCCTGCAACAAATGCAATGTGATTGTGCATTTCTTTGAGAATGCCCACAAAGTCCGAGTGTCACCAGAGACCTGTGAGTTGTGTGATGCCGCTCTTGTGGATGTAGATTTCAACAAAGCCAAATCTCCTCTACCTGGTGATGAGACCCAGCATTCAGGCTGTGTATTCTGTGACCCTGTGTTTCAAGACCTGGTGGAGCTGAAACACGCAGCCATGAGGCACCCCATGCACCGTGGTGGACAAGGGAAAAGGCAGGGTCGAGGAAGGGGAAAAGGGCGGAGGCCTGGGGGAAGACCCAACCCAAAGAAACCCAAGGACAAAATGGCAGCTCTGGCTGCTTACTTTGTATAATGGTCACACAATGCAAAATAAACTTCTTATAAAAAATTTGTTTCTGTTGCTGTCATTGTTTCCTGTGCTAAGGCGAATACTGTATTGGTATGTGTTGTGTTTCTGGTTTTAAGTGGAAGAGTAGCAGTTCTCTGCGGGAAGTTGGTGCTGGGTGGACGTAGAGAGCATCAAAATGCGGATTTTAGATCTGATGGTTATGTAGAAGGAAGAAAAAGACATCTGCTAGGACTCGTGTCTGTCTGGGGCTGGTGATGCTCAGGTGTGACCTTGCCCTTTAACTACAGCTGCGTATCTACTTTTAACTGCATTCAACTTTTAACTACAAAGTTTAAAAGCATTGACCGCTTATTCTTTCTTTTCAGAGCTCTGCGGTGATTGAATAAGCGGGAGGCGGGCGATGTGAGCTGGCTTTGGCGATAGGGGGTGGGGGGACGGCGAGCAGCGCCGCCAGCGGAGTGAGGAGGGGAGAGCGACGGCAGCTGTCAGCGCACCGAACCGCAGCCGGTGCTTCTGCTTCATTCCTTGCTGGAAACGTTCCGTTCTAACCGGGTACCGCCAGAAGCCTTTTCTGCGAGGGAGAGGAACCCTACGGCTGCGTCTGAAGTGAAAAGCTGCTGCAGGTTGTGCGTGCTGAAGCTCCCTCCGTTGGGTGGACGCGCCGTTACCCGCGCTGCGGAGCCGCCGGCCGGGCTCCCGTCTGCCCCGCGGGAGGAGCGCCCGCCCCGTCCGGCCACGTGCCGCCCGGCCCCGCCCCGCCCCGCTTAAAGGCGCCGTCCGGGCCCCGCCGTCCACTCCCCTCCCTTTCCCTCCCCTCCCCGCAGCCCCTCGGCGCTCGCGGCCGTCAGCGCGGCGCCGCCATGGCGCTGGAAGCGGAGGCTGCCGGGGCTCCCCTCGGCTCCTTCCTCAGGGACTTCCCGTCCGCTCTGGGCCCGGGGGAGCCGCTGCCGTGGAGCTCGGCGTGGAGCGGCGCCCTGAGCGAGGCCGAGGCGCCGGGCGCGCTAGCCGAGTTGGCGGGGAACCTCCTGGGCGGCAGGTGAGCGCGGGGCGGGGCGGGGCGGGCGGGGCCTCTCTTCAAAGGCCCTGAGGGAGCGCAGCCGCCTCCGGGCCTCGGCCGGACCCCGCGGGGCGCTGCGGCGCCGGGACTCGGCCGGGCGAGGCCTCGCGGTGCGGTTCCCGGCCCTGGAGGGGCGGCCTGACCGCGTCCGGCTCGGCGGGGCCGGGAGGAGAGAGGGCGGGAGGCCGGCTCCGTTCTCTGTGCCTCGGTTCGGCCGCGCCGGCTGTGAGTGCTGGGCGCCTTGTCCCTGTCGCGGCCAGAGGCGGCGGGCGGTTCGCCGTGGCCGCTGTGCGCCCTGGTGCCGCTCCGCTGAGTGGCCCGCTTAAACCCGAGGGCGACAAACGCGTCAAAACCGCACTTTCTGTTTGAACGTTTTCATTTGTTTGGGAGGAGAACGGTCGGTGTTCCTCGGCTGCGCCGTGACCGAATCGCTCCACACGAAGCAGGGTCGGCACTCGGTGCGCCGAGCCGTGCGGGGCTGCCGGCCCTCAGCGCCTCGCGGAGCTGCCTGCCCGCCGCCCCTCGCTCCGGCGCGAGCGGAACGGGGCTGCAGAGATGCAGGCTGCGTTCTTCAAACCGCAGCGACGGTTGCAGTGGTGTTTCTGAGTTACTCACCTGCGTTAAGAAGCGAGAACAGGTAGAGCGCTGCTCTTGCGATACTTTCACCTCACCTGTCGCTGTTGTGTTTACGGGCGCAGCCTGCCCTGTCAGAGCTGCATTGCTCGCATACCTGCCCTGCAGCGCCGAGCAGGCAGCCTGCTTAGTGGGGCTCCTGAAGCTGGCAGGGAAAGTGTAAGCAAAGGGGGAGGTGGCTAAACAAAGCAAAACAGAATAAAAATGTAAAGATCGACTTACTTATGCTCCTTCTCACAAAAGGGACTTAGAAAACAGAAATACCAAAGGGTAGTGTTCTTACGCAACTCTGACCATAACATCGCAGTTACTGACTGAGCTGAAGGCTCGAATTTTCAGTCGGGCCAGAGAAGAAGACCACCTTTCCCATGCAGCACGATGGCTCCAGGCCCTGCAGCAGTTGGAAGACTGTAGAGTGCATTGCTGGTCTTGGCTGGGCTGTCTTACCACACCTGTATCCCTAAGGCTGCACACTTGGCTTGCATGGAAGAACCGGGTGTCTGGAGCTGACCCTCTTGCTTGTCTTTGCTAATCTAAAATGAATTATTCTATCTTCTGCAAATGTAGCTGGCACTGTGAGACAGGCAACGCTTTTGCTTCCTGACCAGGTTTAATGTCTTATCTACTGAATATTTGCAGATACTTCTACTTCGGATAATTTAAATCAAGGAAGTGCCTGCCTCATACAGAGTTAAGTACTTACATAGAACTCCTAGGAACTGGGCAAAGCAATCCTCTTGTTTTGCAGAATTTTTATTAATACTCTTCTGGCTAAGAGCATGCCTTACCACAACCTGTGAAAATGGATTGATGTGAATGAGAATTTAATTATTTCTAAACATTTAGAAATTAACCTAAAATTTTACTGTCCTGTACTGAAACAGAACACGAGATGTAATCTTAGCAGGAATACAGAAATGTTTCCTTTGCCTTGGTGGAAGCTGAAGACCATCCCATGACACAGCGAAAGAACAATGTGGGTTTCCAGCAGGCTTCCTGTTTGAGCAGACTTCACTGCAATAACAGCTGTGAGCTGCAGCTTTCCGCTGTGACCCTTCCTGAAGCATTTGCCGTGTTTCGTCTCTTAGCTGCCTCAGCATCCTGTTCGCTGTCTTTGTGCTTTGCACTGTAATGCTTACACCTGAGGCATAGCCCTGGTGTATTTGTTTTCAGCAGTTCTCTGCTTTTAGAACTCTTAATTTTGCAATTCTGATATTTTAACGTTTTTATGTGATGTTCACGTGAAGCTGGGGGAGGGATTTGTCTTGTGTCTGATTTACTCAATCTCTTCTAAGAGCAACCTTTATTATCCTCCTCTCTGAGCACTGTTACTGACCCAGCATTTAATGAATCACCCCACGCTTACTTTCTCACTCTTGGTTTTGGACAGCGTATGTTACCATGATGCACAGAGTACTGCTCTTTGCTAGGAACGTGTTCATGATCTCAGTGATCCATTTGCTTTGTGTGAACGCCTACCAACAAACTTTCTGCTTTTCATGGGACCAGTTGTGCTCAGCTGTGAAAGCAGGTGTGGATTAGCAGGAATGCCTGTTTTCAGGAACCACCGGTGTGCGCATTTGTTCATGGTTCGTAGTGTTATGGTTGGAAACCTTGATGAGATCAATGCACAAGAGGCATGTAGTGCTTTTGCTGCTTACTAGTTGATTTTGTAAATTATTAACAAATAGAGTCTAGGAATTTTGGGTGATGGTCAAAACCAGCTTGTTCTGTGTTGCAACTGAGGCCTCCAAAATAGCAGACAGGGAGCTGTTGGAGAGGGTCCAGAGGAGGGCTGCAACAATGATGAGAGTTTGGAGCACCTCCACTATGAATGCAGCTGAGGGAGCTGGGCTTATTCAGCCTGGAGAAGACAAGGCTGTGAGGAGTTCTCACGGCAGCCTTTAAAAGGCGATTATAAAAAAAGGAAAGGAATAAACTTTTTTCTTCAGGTAGATAGCAACAGGACAAGGGAGAGTGGTTTTAAGCTTAAGGAGGGAAGATTTAGATTGGATGTCAGGGGGAAGCTCTTCAGAGAAAGTGGTGAGGTACTGGAACAGGCTGCATGGAGATGTTGTGGATGCTCTGTCCCTGCTGGTGTTCGAGACCAGCTTGGATGGGGTCCTGGACAGCCTGAGCTAGTGCCAGATCTGGAGGGTGGTGGCCCTGCATGCCACAGGGGGGTTGGAGCTTGATGATCCTTGGGGTCCCTTCTAGCCCAAGCCATTCTATGATTCTGTATCTGGAGGAGAGAAACTAAAGTCACAGACTGGGGAGAAAATACTGAATACAAGCAACTATTGTTTATCGGGAGATCTTATGACCTGATGTTATTTCAGCAGCATCAGAGACCTGCTAGAGAGCTGCTGGCATTTGCAGATCTGCATTAAAAATGCTTTGCTGATGCAGTTGTAATGTGCTATAAACACACCGAGTCTGCAGTGCCAAACTTTTGCTTCAGTGGCAGAGCTGTACTGTATGTGCTCTTCTGGTGTTACAGCTACCAATAGGAGCAAAAATAAGTCTTCCCTACTGCTGCTGCCTGAAGCTAGAAGCGTTTGATGGCAGATTTAACATCTCTTTATCACACAGCCTACATCTACCTCTCTCTATAGCTTTTGTGTGTGTATATATATCTGATTATATAGATACGCTGAAAGGAGGATTGTACAGTGGCAGCCCTTTAATATTTCATCTGTAACTCTTTTTTTTCTGTGAAAAGTGGCAAGTGGTCTTCAGACAGCCACTGCAGTTAGCGAGCTCTTGTTGTCATAAAGAGATCTCCTGACGTGGCTGTGGAATAGAGCATGTCGGGGAATGTGAATTATTTTCCTCCCAAGAAAAGGGGAAAACATTCCGCAGGCTTTGTGTAAGCCTTGGGTGCTTGGTCTGTCTCCATGAGGCTCGTAGCACCCTGCACTGGATCATGCAGAGCTTGCTGCTCTGCTCCAAGAGCAGCTGTTTGGAGCCTGCCATCTGTTGCAGAATGCTGCTTTCTCAAAACTGCCACAAGCTGCAGGCACAGAGCATGACAGAAAGCCTGTGTGCGTTTGCAGGCCTCTGAAAGAAACGTAGTCGGAGCTGAGGCTTTACTCTTAATGCTTTTGTCTATTCTCAAGTCTTTAAAATGAGGCTCATATTTTACCGTGGAGTAGCTGGAGGATATGAACTCTGTGCCCCAGCCACTGGTGTTCTGATTTCAGCTGGCATTGAAGCTACAGTGCTTCATCTCCACTGTTACAACATGCATTAATTTTCGTCTAAATTTTTACTGTGGTCAAAACACACCCTTTTTGTCAGCAAAGAAATAGCCCGTAGCAGAGGAATTCTCAGGCTGTTTACCACCAGCCTGTGTGGGCTGAGGCTTCGTAATTAGAGTTGTGTGTGTCACAGAAATGGTATTGTCGTATTTCTCCTAAGGCTTTTAAGAGGATGTTGCTTCCTTCCATGAAACATACCCCACTGACTTCCCTCTTCCTCCCAACATGGTTATTTTCTCACTTAGGAAGCAACTACAGTAGTTCTTCTGATTCATGAAAACTGAACTGTGCTTGGTTCAGCCTGTCAGCAGGGTGTCCTGGACTGCTTTGAAAGGATTTTGACAAGAAGTGACGGTCTTCTTTGCTTACAGACAAAGCACTGAGATTTCTTATTGTAACTGCAGTGGGCTTCTGCTTCTGCAGTGGTTGCCATAGGTACTGCCTCTGCTCCCAGCCATTCTCCTGCTAAGTGAGACCTTGGGCTCTACACCGAAGAAGCAGTTCTTACTCATCTTTGATTATGTATTTTGTTAGCTCTTGAAGCTCAGCTTTAGGGGCTGAGATTAGAACCAGTAAACATCTAAGCTGAGTGGAAAACAGCATTGCCCTGGAGCCCCATTTACCCGAGCTTTATTAAAAAGCAGGATTACAGGCATGGTAGCACTAACACTGAGAGCTTACAAAATAATCAGGGGATGTGTTCTGTCCAGAGCTGAGGTTTGACTAGATGCGCAGGATCATGATTTTTTTTAACTGTTGTCTTCTGCTGGTCCATGCGAACCAGCTGCATTGGTTCTGTAGAGCAAACAGATTCTCAGTAAGCAGCCTTTTTCTTTTTTAGATTTGCAAAACTGTGGAGATGGACAAAGAGAAAATATGTAGGAAGTAAAGCTCAATGAGATGTATCAGTATTGAGGAATCTCTGAATTTCCTTCTAATAAACTGGGTGGCATCTGGACAAAGTTGAAGGATGTGACATAATAACTTGTAAACCTTTTCTTTGTTGCAGGCTTCCTGTACAAAGAGTTTTTACGGGGCTTGTGAATTATGGCAATAAGTACCTTGCCTTTTGGTTAAGGGTCTTCTTTGGGACCCAGTACAGCAGGCCAGGGCTTTGTAGGAAAGAAATTGTCTCTTCAAAACGTATTAGTCTTTTTTTCTTTTTTAATAGACCAAATTTCTGGCTTCCCACGATGTGGGATGACTGCAGGTAGTGCTGCAACAACTGCAAACTTGTTGCCATCTATCTGAAGTACTGAAATGACTCATTAAAGTAGGCCATCATTGCACAACATAAAAAATGCTTCTGTTAGCAACCTGCTGACTAACACAGTGCTTTCTGTTTGCTGCCATGGGAGGTGCTCATATGTGGCTGGCTGTGAGAATATGACAGAGCCTGTCTTTCAGAAACAATGGCAAAATACGTTTCAGATTGTTGTCACAGGGATCTGAAAGCTCACAGTCTTCCCCCAGCTCTTCTGCCTCTTGTCTGCGTTGAACCTCTGCAGAGCCAGTTGCTCCCACCAGTTCTTATTCCCCAGCTGGCCGATGTTTTCTGGCAGAACAACATCTTGTCCTTGATTTGCTGCAGATGCCTTAAGGTGTTATTTGCTTCGTTTGCATAATTTGTTGCTTTGTGGGCATCAAACACCCCATGAACAAAAGATAAAGTTCTTAATATGAATGTCTGCTTATTTTTCTTTGTGTCCATAAAAAATGTCTGGAATGGATGTCATGTGCTGTAACTGTTAGCGTCAGCCACAGGAGTAGAGTGAATATAGGAGTCATTTTCCAGTATCGCCCTTTGCACCTTTTTCCTTGGAGAAGGGTTTCTTTGGAGACCTTCCAGTCAGAACAAACTGAGTGTGAAGAGTTTTTTAGGTTAGTACTGAGCGTGGCTTTCCTCTCGGAGGGAAGGGAATTGGAGTCCAAAGTAACCTTTTTGGGAACCACCGCACGGAGATCCTGCTCCTGCCTGCGGTGAGGCAGTTAGCTGCAAACAGGAACTGTTGCATAGTGAGTCCCAACAGCAGGTTTGTGCTCAGAGCCCAGAGCTGAAGGTAGCCATTCCCATCTGAGGGCTCGAGAGTATGGGATACCATCTGCGGCTGAAGCACGAGGCAGCGGTTTGAGAACGTGATTCATGTGCTTCCTCCTCTTTGCCTTCTTGAGAAGGTGTTTGTCTAACTGAAGATCTTTCTAAGCATTTATACGAATAAATATCAAACATGGTTTGTTCTGCTCGTTTACTAATAAAGTTGAAATTATTGATTGAGTACATGCTCTTAATTCTGAGTTGAGGTCAACAGTCATAAACAGTGAGGCTGTAGTTCAGTCTAAACTAACACTGTTCTTCTTTCCCTTCCTTTTGTTACCGGCAGAGGTGTTTCACCACCCCTTGCAGCATCAGTGATCCACACTGCAGTTGATGAAGTTCTCCGAACAGACTTGACTAAATTTAAGAGGCAAAGTGTGGAAAGACAGGGAGAAGGCGAGGAGGAAAGATTCACCTGTAAGTATACTTTCTCCTTCTGTGGTTTTCTCAGAGGCTGTCTGTTGGAATACTTCAGTGTTTTGAAACGTTTCCCAGAATATCTGGTTAGACTGTCTGGTGAGCAGCACTGAACAGAACTTTATTTGCCCCTGCCAGGTATTTGTGGGAAGAAAGGTAGTGACGCTGGTTTTGTGGGCAAGATACAAATGTGCTGTCTGGAGCCCTGGACTTGTTGCAAGAGTTGGTTTTCTGGAAAGGGAAGAGAGTTTGTCTTTCCAAAAATAATTAACAAGTGAACGTGTCTGCAGTGCTTCCTGAATTAGTTAGTTAAGAACTTCTCACACAATGCCAAAAATCAAATCATTCAGTCTGATGAACAGTAAATTTGGATAAATTGATCTTTGGGACCAATCCAGAAATGGATTTGAGTGTCTGTCTGGAGCTTTTTGCACTATGCTCAGTGGGTCTTTACATTTTCTGCTCTGTCATGACAAAGCAGGAAAGTTGCAGGTTCTTTTCTGTCCCTTCAGCTTTTACAGCCCCATGTGTTTAAAAAGATAAAAACAGCAGCTTAAAATTTGAATCTGCTCTGCTTGGCTATGAGTTGAGCTATTGATCTCAACAAAGCTTACTCTTACACTTTCTTGTTGTTGTAGTGGAAGTGGTTCAGTAGGACATAACCCAATGTCTGGCTAATGGTATTTCAGTGCTTGTATCCAAGAGAACAATCTGTTATCCAGTTGGTTGGATTTTCTGCCTACTTGATCTGTTTTTTGTTTTTCTTTTTGAATAGGAATGCACTTCTACCACCAAACGTGGTGTGTTTCACTTACATAATATCATTTGTGTCTAGTTTGACAGACAGATTTTTTTGGATCCTGTTGGGATTAATTTTTAATGTAGTCACTTCTGTGATAAACCCATTTTTGAATGAGAGCTATGAAGTACCCGAACCTTTCCTTATCCTGAACGTTACACTGTTTTCCAGTATTGTCACCTTTCATGTGATTCTCTGGAGCCTTGCAGAGCTTGTAGAGGCAGAGTGCTGAGTGCGTGCATGTAGCTCTAAGGAAAGACACTCGAAGGAAAGACAGGGTAAATGGTGGGGCACGACTTACTGTTTTGTCTTTGTGCTGTCAGTGCTGGACGGAGAGTCGCTGCAGCGCTGCTTCTTTAACAGACTTCGGGATGTCTGCTTTGAATGGCAGAAGCAGTCGCCACCGCTGAGACCACTGAAGCGTTTCCTGCTTGTTTCCACCCATGCCATCCGTAACACTCGACGGAAAATGGAGGACCGCCATGTTATCCTCCTGGAGTTCAATCAGCTGTTTGGCTTAGCAGTAAGTCTGGACAGCGCTGGGGAGAGCAGTTCATTAGTTTTTCAACGTTGCAATAAGCACAGTGGTCTAGTGATACGTGATTTGTGAAATGGTGAGGATTTGCTGCCATAAGGTATTTATCATGTCTGTGCTGGAGCAAGTACCTACTTTGTCTGCTAGGGGCTGATTAACCTAACTAATGCCCTGATAAAGAAGGATCTTGTGACTTTAGGTTTCGTGTCGTAAGCGTTGTGGAAATATTGAAAGTTATCTGTCACTATGTTGCTGGAGGTGTGGTGTTTTTCTGACTGAGGTAAATTATGTGTTTTAATTAAAAAAAAAAAAAAGAGGAGTTAAACAAGAACAAATGCCAATAAAGAAAGCTGGAGTAGAACTACATAATTAACTCTGTACTGTTTCAATTCTAGAATTTTAGGATGTTAAATTACTAAGATCTACTAAAGAAAAGTAATTCCCCTGCGGAGTACCCACTTCATCCATTTTGCACGTGGCTTAACTGGCTTAAATTGTCCTTACCTATGCAACATCATATGGAAGAAAGCCCAGAACAGAACATTGCTTGTGTTACTGCTGTAGGAGCTATTTTATTTTTGAACATTTATATTTCTTCCTTTTTCTTCCTCCCTGGAAAAGGATGACATCGATCGTGCTTACTTTGCAATATTTGATGGCCATGGTGGAGTGGATGCTGCCAATTATTCAGCAACACATTTACATGTAAATGTGGGGCTGCACCAGGAGATTGTTAAGAATCCAGCTGAGGCCTTGAAATGCTCTTTCCAGAAGACAGATGAAATGTTTCTTTTCAAAGCTAAAAGAGAGGTGAGTGGGTAGAGGTTAATTCCCTTGTATTCAAATAACAGTAAGAACTGTTGGACAACATGGTATTATCCAGAAAATTCTGTCACTATAGTATCTTTGAATTATTTATTAAATAATGCTGCAAGAAACTGTTTGATCAAATTATTTCTCTTTTGAGGAAAAGCGAAATGGCGGTGCTTGCATGTGGGTGATCAAAAATAAGCATTAAGTGTTCTAAACAACCAGTTATTTGAGAGAACATTGCTCTCTGCCTGAATTAGGCAGTCTCTAGGTTCCATTGTCCTACTCCTTACCTCAAAAGAGATTTCATCTTCTTCCTCATTTTTCCTACCTTTAACGTAACAGGTGACAATAAGATAAAAGTGTATTCTGTAATTGTAAAAATGACCTAGAACAGGCTCTTCAGGTATTGATCTGCCTTGAATCGAGTTGGTATGATGAATGTTTTTTTTTGTCAAATCTACAGAAAGGAAGGATGGTTTATTATAATAGTGTTGGTAGTGAGAACTCTTGTTACAGCAGTAACTAATCAGTTTTGGAACTAATAGCAGAGAGGGAAGATAATGAAAAAGGCAGTATGAACTATCTGCATACTGGAATAAATAGTTTATTTCACGTGTATCTGTGTAGATCTTTATGCATCTGATGTATGTAGTACCTTTTAAAATGTACTTGAATTATGATCACAGGTCTACTGCACTGCATTTAAGTTTTATTAAATGTAAGTTTGTAGTTTTGCTATGTGTATGGGAACTGCTGAGTCACGGCCTGAACCTCTGACTGATCACCTGAGGCGAGCCATGAGTCCGCCAGAGGAGCACAGGTGAAGGCAATTCAATTCACCTGTGCTGCCGGAAGGGGTGGAGCCAGGCTGCACCTCTCCTAGACCTATTGAAGAGCTGGCTACCAGTGGGGAAGGATCTCGTCTGGAGATCCCTCCTTCTGGTGTTTTGTGGTGAGCCTAACTAAGGGTAAGCCTTCCATTTATTCTCTTTTGTTATCATAATCTACTTTGCCTAACTCTCTCGTTTATTTTGTGATTGTAACATCTTAATATCCATTGATTATACAGCTATGTAACCTATTTGTTGGATATTCACCTAACACATCCTTTTCCTTCTGTAGAGGCTGCGGAGTGGCACAACAGGTGTATCTGCATTGATCGTAGGGAACAAGCTACACATAGCATGGCTAGGGGACTCGCAGGTAATGCTTGTGCAGCAAGGAAATGCTGTGACGTTAATGGAACCTCACAAACCAGAGAGAGAGGTAAGTCTGAATCTTTGATTTGTTTTTCCTTTTGCGTGTGCTGTCAGAATCTCTCTGAAACCTTTTGGAGCCAAGCGTTGAGTTTCATGATCCGCATACTTTCTGTAGTGCAGTAGGTTTTTGAGAATGATGATTCCATCCACTCCTGTGTTACGAAAAGGCAATCTCTAATCCATGACGCCTTGAAAGTGCTGATGGTACTGGTAGTCTTAACTGAAGTTCCTATGCAGACTGTTTTTCCAAAAGACACTTGGTATAAAATGTGTATTTTGCTGTTTTTCAGGATGAGAGAGCACGTATTGAGGCTCTGGGTGGATGTGTAACCTACATGGACTGCTGGCGGGTTAATGGCACTTTGGCTGTTTCCAGAGCAATTGGTAAGCATCAGCACAGTTCAGATCAAGCTTTATTAGAATGTACCACCTGAGACTGTATAACTAAGTGACATTTTGCTCAGTGTTGTTCAAATAGTGAACCACTTTGCCATGAGGTTAGACTATGTCTATGTAACTTTTTAAATAGTTTATACCTATCTAGTCTTACTGCTTTTACCATGAGCATGGTATGCTGTTCTGTTTTACATACTGGACATGACATTCCAAAGTATTTAAACCCTTGGCTTCTTGAAGGTTTCTGACACTGTTCTCCATTGTTCTACAACAAACTTAAGGGTATTTCTTGTGTTCAAGTGGAAGAAGTAAAAAATGTTTATCCAGGCTTCTTTGTGTTTAAATATGTTGTATTTTTTATTCACTCTTGGGTACAACTTTTAAATCAGATTGCTGTGTTCTACCTTGAATTCACTATTTTTCACTGTTCCACTCCAGTATCAGATATGTCTGGAGTATGATCTATCTGTCCTCTGGGGCACTAAAAGCAATTATGGGTGAAGAACTGTTCGTACTTGAAGTAACGAAGCCTTTGTTTTGATCATTTGTCTTAGGTGATGTGTGTCAAAAGCCTTACATCTCTGGTGATGCAGATGGAGACTCGTTTGACCTGACTGGTTCTGAAGATTACTTGCTTCTAGCCTGTGATGGATTCTTTGATGCTGTCAAGCCATATGAGGTTGTAGACTTAGTCCTAGATCATTTAATGCAAACCAAAGGAGTGGGTCTCAAAGCAGCAGAAAGACTGGTGGCTGCTGCGAAGGAAAATGGATCCAATGACAACATTACTGTTCTAGTGGTGTTCTTGAGGGATCCACAGGACATCTTGGCAGACTGTCTCAGAGACACTAAGAGCCTTGAGACTGGGGATGATGCTCGGAGCTCACCCTTTAATTTCCTCAGCTGTGAGGCAGCAGCCACACAGTGACAAAATCTGCTTAATCCAGAAGGTTTAAAAGTTTGCTTAAGGAACTGCTTTCCACTGAAATAAGCCTCTAATACAATAGGCAAAATGCGTCAGGAAAAATGACAAATGGACAAACATTTAACAAAAAGGAAAGTCTCCTTTTACCGAGTTCCCATTTGTCTTTTCTTTCTCTTTCCCTCCATTCAAAAAACCCTGGAGAGCCATGGAGATTCGTACAGCTCTTTT
The DNA here is from genome assembly GCF_019238085.1 of Lagopus leucura. Classification (NCBI taxonomy): domain Eukaryota; kingdom Metazoa; phylum Chordata; class Aves; order Galliformes; family Phasianidae; genus Lagopus; species Lagopus leucura. Next base: position 9,310,383 of record NW_024962260.1, on the reverse strand, counting down.
GTCTGTGAGAGTGGAATTCTAAAACACGTCCCAGGACTGCTGCCATATCCTTCTGCCCTGGGGTGGCAAAAAGTGTATGTATAAGCTAGTGGGTGAGATCCACCATTTGTGAATTCTAAGTGAAAATTTGAAGTAATGCTTCAAAAGAGTGCTCTGTGTTCCATTTGTGATATTGCTTTGGGAACTGGGAGTAGAGAAGCTATCATGAAAGAAAAGGTTGTTACTTTGCATAGTTTGTAGGAACAGGCTTGATAGCACACCATTATGCTATGTAGGTTACTTTTGTTTTGTACCAAAGATGATGTTAAGAGAACGATATTGCCTCTTTCTTCAGGCAGAAACATTTAATTTTGTGTGTATGGAGATGGGAAAATGGAGCTGAATGCTCCAGTGGCAGAGCAAAAAAGCAACATCCCAAGCTACTTCCTGGGATGCTATGGTTAATAAACTGGAATCCAGTATTTAACTGCACTGGATTATTTCTAACAAAAGTGTTTATTGGCTGTCTGGCAGCCTGAAAAGAAAGGAACCGTATTGCTGTATTTGAGAGAGATCTTTACAAAGTTTGTGTGCTCGTTAAATATGTTCTGTTTCTACCATTTTTCTGTGTACTATAACAAATGCGATTTTTATTTTAGCTTCTGAAACTTAGAGTGGAAGATTTTTTTTTTCTTTGCAGTGTTACTTTATTTTGTTATGTTTTATTTAAATTAGAATTTTAAAATGGCATCTTTATTACCTGGTTTTAAAAACTGACTGTCCTCAAGTGCCTTAAATATTTCACACAAGGATTGCTGGCTTCTCATCATACTCTGATGAGCCAGTTTATAGTGTTTTTAAAATGTGACTTTATTTCATTAATATTAATGTGTGATGCACTTAACTCTTTCACTTTTATTAATGATTTTAGTGGGAACAGGGTTTCAAGAAAACATCTCGTTTGTTGTTGCCAAATTGCATAACGCGTGACATAAGCTTCACAGTACTTACTGTGACTTACCCCTGCCCCATGCATAAAGCTCTGGCTAGGTAATCGTGAAGTAATAATCTGATCTCATTTAATTTCATTTCATTTAAAAAGAAATACAACTTTCCGAAGAAAATTTGGTAACATAAACTAGAAACATTTCAATAATCGTTTTTTGTTACTAGATGATTGATTTTGCCATATTTCTTGGACTTTGGGAATCTAAATAACTTTTTAAGGAGATGTGAAGTTAAGGTAATGATGAAAGAGTCCTTAATGAATGTGTGTTTTGTTTTGCAACTGCTAGATCCATTACACACTAGAGCCCCTGGCCGTGTTTGCTCCTGCTTTGCTAGCCTGACTGGCAGAACTCAACAAGATCTGAAGGCTCAATGGCAAATGTGTTAGTAATTTCTATACCTAAACAAGAAGTGCTTTACATCTGGCAGCAAGATTGTATGCCTAATTTAGAAGCACATGATGTTGCAGTATGTCAGTGCTGTGGATCAAAATGTGTTGAAAAGTAATGTCTCTATGGGAGGAAATTTTAGCTAGAAGAGTTGAGATGGCTGAACAAAGAACAGTAGAGCTGTTTCTGTCTGTGCTGTCTCTGCACCATCAGCTGGTGTGGGCAGTGCGGTCCTCGAGTGACTGGAGCCTTTGTTGGGTTATTAGGGACGATGGTAGCGTTTAACACAGTAACTCTTCTGTGAGCTGCCATCCCTGTAGCAGCTCGGCCTTTGTTGTTTTGCTGTGCAACGACAGTAGCTTTTCCAACAAGGTTGTAACCACTTCCCCATCCTACATTTTACTGACCTAAAGTACGTGACTTCTTTCTGTGAGGGTAACCTAGTAGGGTAGGTGTTAATTTTTCTGTGAGCCTGCTTTAGTTCAGGAAGCCTTCTGTCTTGCATAACATAGTCACTTTGCATTTGCCATCTCCTATTGCTATGATTTCTGACCTAGATATTCAGAGTCATGCTAAATTCTGATGACCGCTGTGCCTCTTGGTGTCTTGGAAACAAAGTTATTGTTGTTAGTATAGAAAGAATAATACAGAATTGTTTGATTTCATAGCTGTCAGGTGAGGAGGAAGCTGTTCCATTCATGAAGGGAGGTGTGACATTTTGCTAAGTTCGTGATATGGTTCACTCTGAAATTGGTCAAGTTTCCCAAAACATGGAGGATGGGGGGCTGAACAAGTCAAACTCTCAGAAATGATCCTTTCATTTCAATCTCTTGGTGAAGATTTACTATACTGTAGAAACAAAGTATTCCAATGTGTACTTACAGCTGTGTGAGAATATCCAGTCAAATTTGGAGCTGGTTTGTCTGTTTTATTGGAGGCTAAGTAAAACGCACCTCTTAGAAAAGCTGTCTGCGGTAATCAGAAACCTAATTCTCAAGCTGTGCTTTAGGAGAGAAATTATGCATTCTTTCACTTGTGATGTTAATATCACCTCTAGAAGCCAGCAGCTGTAATGCACAGCACTGTTACAAGGAGTGCCAGCAGTGGAGCGGTGCTCTAGCAGAAGATAGTCCACGCTATGGACAAAATACAGAGGGTGCTACGTTTGGTATTTTAGGGTTGTGGCGTGTGTTTTTTGTTTGCTTGTTTTTTAGTTCACGGTGCTAATCTGCTACGCCTGCAGCTTCTCGTATCATCCCTCTCAAAAATCCCTGGATTTCAGGCGGTGGGTTTGATTTGCTTTTTTATTTAATTTTTGTTCACTCTCTTGGTTTCAACACATAAAAATGTTATGTAATTCGAGTGAGGAAATGATCTCACCTCTCTAGGCCTTACCAGTGTACTCAATGATACAACAGTATATTAATGCTTGTCCACCAGTTGACAGTTTGCCTCCTTGTTTGCTGATGAACGTGCATCAAAACCAATACTTGAGTCTTGCCAAAATCTCTGAAGCTGTAGAAATTAGCTGAAGCATTCAAGACAAATGTTCAATGAAAAATTGTTTTCATATTTTACTAGATTTCAGCTGGCTGTCTGCTGCATTTTTAGCATGCAGACCTAGAAAGCTGCCCCTGAGAGGAGCCAGAATCTTTGAAACGCAGCATGCTTATATTCTCACATTGTGCTTGGTTGAAAACTGGCTTTAGCCATCCTGCTTAGTGGGTATACAATGTCTCTTTTGATTATGGGTAATTCACACTTCCACCTTTCTTTCCTTTCCTACCCTGCCCTCTCTGGCAAAGAAATGTACCTGGGATAATGAAGTCTTGGTCTGACACAGATGAGATTACAATTTTAAAGATTACTTTTTTTGTTTGTTTGTTTTTCTTCCTAATACAGAAGATAGAAAGGCAGGAAGATTTTTTGAACTGAGAGAGATTAAGTAAAATCCACCCTGTAAGTGATGGAGGGGTGAAAAATAGAGAGGAATGCATTTAAGTATTATTAATGCCTATTTTAAAAAGGAAGTGGGCTGGAATATAAAGCCGTACACGTCAGTTCTTTGGCGTGAAGTACTAGTGCTTGAAAGGATTGGAAACACAGGCATTAAAAAGGCAAAACTGAGATGTGGCAGCTCTGGCTTCAAACAGTCAAGGAAGGGATCGCAGTGAAAGCATCCTGAGTGACTTACTCTGACCCCTCAGTGCTGTCTTGGAAGTTAATGCCACCAAATTAAGTTTTAAGGTGTCTTCACATGTAAAGTACTGCTAAGAGGGGGCATTGGGTGCGTTCAGTCACTGCAGCTGCTGCCATGAGTAAGGATGTGAAGCGTGCTAACGAAGTGGTGCTGCTGGTGAGCTCTCACAGGATGAGTAATTGGGCAGAGCTGGTGATTGAATCATGTTAATCACAGTGATGACTTTAATAGTGTTTAATAGACACTTATCTCAATTCAAAGTCAGAAGCGATATTGCTGTTTTTAAAAGCATTTCCAGTGCTATTAGCTTTTTGTCATGAAAAGCCAATGGAATGTCCTTTTTGCTTGTTGTTGAATATTTGTAAAAGTGCTTCTCTTGCTTTCCGAATTCTGGAGAGAAGTTAGCTGTCTGCTATGGAAAACCTGCTCTCTGTTGATAGCTTAAAGCAGCTGTCTGGGGGTGAAACTTCTGTCCCAGCAATCTTTAAAAACAAACAAAATGTGCTTCCAAAACAAGTGGCTGAGGAACATATGCATTTCTAAACAGTGTTGCATGAGAGACCGTGTCTTTAAGGAACCAGCAAATACCTTCCATTCATAGAGAGTCAGCTAGTTGAGCTGCTTGAAGCCTGAAGTAAGATTACAGCTCTGCTCTCTGTTTATGCTCATTATTTAGCTTACTGGGATTCTTGTGAATGCAGATACGTAACACACGGCACCAGACATGGTATACGTCTGTTCTCATAGTACTGAAGTATCAAGCAAACTCTTAAAGGAGAAGGTGGGGCAAATATTAGCCACAACAGAGCAGATTGCAGAGGCTTCACATGCTGTCTGTTGTGCAATTGGGCCTGTGCTGTCAGACAAAATCCCACTGGGACGTAATGGGCCGGTTCCCTTTTTTGAGGAGCAGACAATTCCTGATAACCAGAATGTGTTTCAGGAAGGGCTGAAGAGGGAGAAAAGCTTTGAAATGAGCGCTAAACTTCCTCATCTACAGCATTTGTGTATTCTTTCTAAACAAGTTTATGGCATGTTTGCAGTTGTGCTGAAAAATGATTAATTTTTCTGCCAACCTAAACTGACAGCACCTAAACCATGAGGCTGATCCTCCCTGCTTCCCTGAATCTAGCCACCAGAACAGCCAGCCCTTCTGTGGGACTGCTTCATAGCACTGGCAGCTCTAAGAGCTAAGCCCACCGCTTTGTGCTCAAGATGTGCTTGTTTCTAATAAGTTCATTGGATCTTATTGTAGGTACTTATTTCTGTTGATTTCAGCCACATCAGCTGAAAAGTAATCAAATGGAAACAGCTGAACACGTATCTGTCGTAGACACTTCTCAAAATACCTTAAAATAAGCTGGTAGACTCCCGTCATAACCTTCTATTTCCAAATAAAACAAGAAGCCAAAACCGCACAGAGAACTGCTTATGTCTTTGTTGTGTGACCCACTAGGCTGGAGCCCGAGCAGGACGAGCCCTCCCCTGGGTGTCTCGGTGTTGGTGGTTCAGTGTTTTCCAAGCAGAGCACGCTGCTGCTGGTAGACACAAAGATAAAGAAAAGACAGCTGTGTTGGCGGCATAGAAGGTGCAGCTTTTGTCAAATAGAAGAGGAGAAAATCAATAGGGAAATAAATGTTTTCAAGCTTCTTGGAATGCAAACAGTGCAGTAACAACCTAGGAGAGTTTGCCGTGGACTGACAGCTTAAAACCTCAGCAGACGAATTTGGCTGCTTTGTAGTATTTTGCTTTATTTTGTTAACAAACTCCTCTCAGTCTTACGTGCTTTTTAGTCTGAAGAGAGAAAAAATATTCAGCTGCTTAGAAAGTTACATTTATCTGGGCTTTGTGACCACTCTACTGGAGAGAATATTCAGTAATTGTATTCTAAACGATTAGCCTGATTCCCGTGAGATATTAATATATCAAGTAATGAACACAGTAGAGATAAAATGTTTCTGGGTATCCATGCACAAAAACCATGATCTAGTGGATCACTTCCTGATTTATTATCATCTATGTGGCAGTGCCTTCAGCACATGGAGGGTTTGTCGCTTTAGCAGATGGACCTTGAAGGTGTGATCGTTGCTCCCAGTAGGAAGTGTTTATCCTTTTATGTAAGGGATGATTGTTTCTTTTGGATGTGTAAAGGCAAAGAGAAACTAGAGAGATCTTAAGGGGACCTTTTCAGGAAATGAGATGCAGCAGCTCCTCTTCCTCATGTTGCTCTTTCTAGTGTTAAAAGACATTCTAATAATGATGATGAATCCTGCTGTCTTTTATTTCTTTTTTTCCTCACCTTCAGTGTGTTTGAAGGACATCCTGTTTAGTAATAGACAGATGTTTATTTTGTTGTGGGTTAAAATTTTACGTTGACAAAAGAGGATATTGCATTTCTTACTTCCTCTTCTGAAAGCCAGTCCTGCTATCTTCCTTCTTCCCAGTTTTCCTTTTCTTCTACCTCTTACAGCCTCTTCCAGTGTCAGTCCTCCACTGCCTTGTCCCCCTCCCAGAAAACCACTGCTTAATCAAAAAACAATATTGGCTGTTAAATCAATTTGATTGCCTTTTTGTAATTTTAATTTTGTCTGTGTTATAGTGAATGTGGTCTGATCTTTGGAGGCCTGCAACACCAAGAGTATAGAAGGTACCATGTCAGCTAGGAAGGTATGAGACTAGAACAACTCGTACTTTTGGCATTGCCCAGTACTGGCTGGTTAAGAAGAAAATCCTGCTATTTGCATGCTATTTCCTAGGAATAATTGAGCTTTTTTTCAGGTAAGAGTAGCTCTTGTCCCAGATACAGGGCTTGAGAGACTTTCTAGTCTCCGGTTTCTGCTCCTGCAGGCTGTTGGTGTTTTCACCCTTTGCACTGTGTTTAAAGGAGGCTTCTGAGTTTCTCCACTGCTTCAGTGCTCTCTGTTTCCTGCCCTAGTTGGTTTAGCAGACAGGCTGGTAACTGCAGCATGGCACGTGGTTAACCAACCTCTCTGTCAGAGTACCTCCTCAACATCTGCTCTATTATAGCTTCAATCCTTCGCTTATTTAGAAATTGAATTTCTAAGTAACTACTCCTGCTGACACAAAAACATGTCCTTATCAGTATTAAAATAGTCCACAAGCAGAACTGTTGCTTTAGGCACATTTCTTGCCACTGTGTTGGCTAATGAACCTTGAATGAAAGTGAAATGGCCAGTGAATTTGAAGTAGGAGCTGTTAAGCAAGTGTTGTAGAGCTGTAGTCTTTATTTATTTTGTATATTAATCTGCACTTGTGACACAGAGCAGAAAAGCTGCAGCACAGCAGATTCTATAAGCTGTGACTTAACCAGTTTCTAGTATCTTAAAACTCTTTATTTAAACTGAGTGGTTCTGCACGCAGGTCAGAAACCTGTTGTCATTGATCCTTACATGCTGTGCGTATCGTGTGTTTGTTTATACAGATTGTTCTAACAGCACTTGTGTGTATTGTGCTACATCACCATATTTTATATATATTTGTATGTATGTATGGCGTGAGGTTTAATTGTTGGGGTTTTTTTGTATTGTCACTTTTGTATTCACACAGTGCCTCATGTATCTACTTGCATATGTCAAGAAATTGCTTCAAAGCAGTGACTGGAAACAAGCGAGGAGAAGAGCTTTTTGCTGTGGGATTTGATGTTTCTGAGGTGTTAATAAAGCATACTGATTTCAAGTGTCGTTTGTTTCTTTTTTCAGTGTATTTTTTTCATTTTTGTCCTTCAAGTAACTCGATGCACAGTGGTCATATTGCATTATCTTTGAGGGATCTTTCTGTCATACTGATGATCATCACCAAGTCCTTTCTTCCATGGGGTCTTTACAGGAGGAGAGACTAGCAGAAGTACTAGAAGGAAATAAGCCTGAGGATCACAGAGGATGCTTACTTGAAAACATGATGCTACTAAAGCCATCGTAAAAATCACCTGTGTACCTTAATTTGTTGGTCCCTTTTCTTTTGTTTTTCTTTTGTTTTTCTTAGCAGCTAACAACAGTAGTAGTGCGAGGTAAGTTTGGCCTACTACCTAATGTCCTACAGTAATGGGATGAGGATCAGAAAATCCCTGTTTCAGAAGAGAAAGTAACAGTTTGTTGCTTACTTGTCTACCTGTTAAAGAAATGATCTGAAAGCATGTAGGATTAACTTACTACAGTACCGAGATAACTTCCAAAATATAAGAATAGCTTGGAGCTATATAATCTGTTATGGTTTCTGAAGTGCTGGTTTTCATTTCCTCAGGAAAGGAAGATGTAAGGACAGCAGGACAGTGATAACACTTGCTAATCTGAAACAACTCGTGGGAATCTGAAGTATGCAGCCTTTTAGGCAGTTTGCCTAAATGCAATTGTATTTGTCTTAGTAAAGAAGGAAAATGAAGTCTAGTAAGAGACCAGGATGCTGTATCAGAGCAAAGCAGCAGATAAGGTACTTCTTGAAATACAAAAGTAAGTATTGAGTAGATTCTGTTTGAAGTGCTGTGGGCATGCTTGAACATACTTCAGATCAAACCTTAGATCTCCTGAAAACACCTTCCATTTTGTGGTTCTGAATGTTGGGTTTCTATTTTTTTAAATTATTTTCTTAGTAAGAATGCCTGTGAAAATGCACCTTGTAATAGTCTCAGAGAAGTAGTATCTCCAATAGATCATGTGTTCAAAATGGAGCTCATAGCCAACCCTCTGCTCTGGAATACCATTTTCCACAGTACTCCACTGCTGGTGGATTTTAATACAAAACAACCAATGAGCCCATGAAAATGAATGTAAAACTGTGATTTAAAGCTATAGTAAGTTAAACTTGGATGTCAATTGAGATTCAGTGCATCTACATATACATCTCATGACACAGAAGCATTATCACCACCAGCTGTTTGACCAAGCAATAGTGATTATGTCCCTTTTAACCATTCCCATTTAATGTATGTTTCTCTGCAGTCAATTGCAGAAAAGCCTCCTGCAGCTTGTTTTCCAGGCTGTAGGAAGTACTGAAGAAACGGTGTTGATGGGGCAGATGTTACCATACCAGCCTCTATTGGAGCCCAGTTGTTACAAATGAGAACTACTCACTCTTTGCAGAGCAGATCAGCTGACCTTGACTAGTACTGACTGTCATCTCGGTTCTTTAGGAAACGTTACTGGGATTTGCTAAGCAGAAATCAATTCTTCAGCTCTACCAGATCAGTCTGGAATTGCCTGTTCCCTACCCCTGGGAAGCAGAATGAGCAACTGTTTCATCAGAGCCTAGAAGAACTTGAAGGGATGCGGGATTTCCTGAAGAAAGGCAGGAGATTCTACATTTCTATTCATAGTCAAGCACCAGACAAAAATTTCCCTGCATCTGGATCAAGATCTTATCACCCTACAACTACCTGAAGGGAGGTTGTGGTGAGGTGGGGGCTGGCCTCTTCTCCCATGTAACTAGTGATGAGAGGGAATGGCCTCCAGTTGTGCCAGGGGAGATTCAGGCTGGAAGTTGGAAGAACTTCTCCAAAAGAGAGGTCAGGTGCTGCAATGGGCTGCGCAGGGAGTGTGGAGTCACCATCCCTGGAGGTGTTCAAGAAACGTTTAGATGTTGTACTGAGGAATGTGGGTTAGTGGGGAATATTGGTGGGAGGTGGACAGGTTGGACAGGGCCTTAGCTCCTAAGGTCTTGGCAGATGCCTTTTAATACTTTTTAGCTCCAGCTTAAAAGTTCTGTAGTTTGTGTTTGCCACATTCTCCCGTTACTATGTTGAGCTGTTTGGAAAGAATCTTAAGTTCTCATTAGAATAAGAAAATATTTAAATCTGCAGCTGTTATCAGGCACTCAGAAGTAGCTCTTTGAAAGAAATATTTTGAACATGCCTTGACAAATGCAAACCTGCTTGCTGTATGTATGAAAGAGTTCATTGTGTGCTCGAGGCATATAATAAGGCAAAAACAAGTATTTTGTGTAGCCTAGAAGAAAAATCCTAACTATGCTGTGGTGGGCCAGCCTAGCTACAGCACTTGAATTTTCAGTTTGGTGGATGTCCTGTATACTCTGAAAAAGATTGCACAAACAGTAAGGAAAAGAACAACCTTGACTTTCCACGCATTCTGGGCCGTAGAGTAAGCACTTCCAGGAAATAGCTTGTAATCTTCTCCTGTCCAGCCTGGCTTTTCTGCACAAATCTGTGGTTTCGGAGTCCTCGTGAGTGATGTAGACCCGTCTGGTGACCTGCTGGTACCTGAGCGCCCTTCCAGGGCTTTGTGTTTCTGCCTCTAGAGGGCTCACTCTTTCCTTTGGCCATTGCGAAACAAGGGGCATAGAAGATACGTGACGCTGCTCAGCACCGCGAGCTGCGCGAGGGAGCCCGCGGCGCGCCGTGTCATTCCCATCGTATTGCAGATACCGCTGGAAAGCTGAGCCGGAAAAAAATTCTTTGCATTGCAACGCCTTCTTTCCAACTGCACATCTTTTCAGAAGTTGCGGTGATTCTGACACCAATTCTGTGTTTTGTTTCCTTGCTGGCTAAAATTCAAGTAGTTGGTTCAGGCTGGGGTGCAGCCTGTCCTGCACCATGGCCAACAGCAGTAATCTGGGGAGAGTGCAAAAAGCCAGGAGAGAGGTAATTCGCACAGGGGGTGGGGTGAAACAACAGTGTGTTAGAATAATGTTCTTCTTTGCATCTCTTAGATGAGATTTAAAAAAAAAAAAAGTCATTGTGTTTCTCCTTATATGAAATATAAAAGATATCTGTGTGTGTGTGCTTATCAGCCTATCTAAGAGACCTTTCTTTTAGTTGAATACAAAAGCAAGTTCTGGTGTCAGCATAGGGAAAGAAAAACAACAGCGCAACAATGGAACAGGAGACACTTCAAGCTTTCTGTATAATTAATTACAGTAATTTAAAAATCTTGTGCAAAGTCTGTGCTTGAAGAAGTTCTAAGTTGCAATTAAGCCAAGCTGCTAGTGATGGATCTAATTGTTGGGTTACATACAGGCACAGGTGACACAAGTCGGGCCGCTGACATCAGAGGTTTCACCTAATTGCTTTCTGTTGATGCTTCTGATTCCACACAGCTGTTCCAGCAGCTGGAATGACCAGCAGGAGGTGAAGCCTGGATGACCATCAAGAGTTTGCCCTGGCAAACTATAAACTGTCCAACTGCCGCGGGGCTTTAAAGGTACCACGTCCTTACTCTGGCTCTCCAAAGCTTCTGGGGGACGCTGCTTCTTTTGCACCACCCCCGTTGAGCCCCCAGTACCAAGGGACTTGAGACGGGAGAAAGAATTAGATGCTGAGGTGGCTCTGCAAAGTATTCCTTTGTGTAATGGCAGCCAGGTGAAATCTCACATTTCTGAAGAAATGAAATGCAGTTGAGGCAAAGGTAGCATTCAGCAGTGTCGTCAGGCTTTGTTGTGGTATTGGTGAGCCTGCTTATAAAATAAAAGTGGATCCTTTCTTCTTCTCTCTGTTCCATCTTTCAGAGGACTTTCTTCTCCAAAATATTAGAAATGTTGCATCATACATGGAAGGACCTTTCTTTTACTGCAATCTAAGACTGAATGCCTTGACTGATAAAAAGATACCAAAATAAACATCCAATCTTGGACATTTACTATTAAGGTTACATTTAAAGTCTGAATACAGAGTGTGTGGAAGTTTGCAGCCTTCCTGCTGCACAGGGCAGTGTGTAAATACCAGGGGATCTTGAGGAGAGCATTTATGTTCTTATTTTTGGATTGACATTAAAAGCTTTGAAGAGTAATTTCATCTAAATTTATTTTTGCACTATGTTCTTTCTCATTTTAGCACTGAAAAGGCTTTTTCTGTCTTAATTGTAGCATCTCCATTTTGTATTCCAGTTTTGTCTGCTTTCTGAAGTGTAGGAATTAGGGATCTGTACTCTTGGTCTTAAACCTCTTTGTAACTTCTAGCTGTTACTTATTTGTTCATTTATGTATTTGGTAGTGCTAGATAGAGATGAGAAAGTGGCTAGCTTTTGCAGAGTAAGAAAGAGAGGGTCCAGCAACTTTGCATCTTTTAAGTAGTTTAAGGAAAGGCTGATGGATAAAAACCAGCAGAAATACTTATGAAAGCTGTTCATTTCTTCCCTCCTCACTTCTTGTAATGATATTTTGCAAAGGCTCGCCTTTCCCCTCAGACAACTGTCTTTCTAGTATTTTCTTGTTAATGAAATTTTAAGTCAATGAGCTGGTTCCCAAATAGTAACAGACCAAACCAGGATGTGCATTAGCAGGCTAATGGCAGCCACCCTCCCTTGCTGAAGGCAGTGTGTCTCATGGCAGTCCTCTAGGAGTTGGCTGCATCGCTCGGAGCACTTAATGTTGGCTCTGCTAAAGCACTTCTTGTCCTCCCATCATCTCCTTTGGGAAACTTCTCTGTTGACTAATAGATCCCACTTGTCAGGAAGCCTTTCCTGTTCTTCAGTCTTACTGACCTCAGTTCCAATACATCTAACTGTAATTTCTTTGACTACTCTTTAATGAAATATTAATAAAGAGAGGCAAAAAGCCATCCCATTTATATTCATATAAAAAATGGAAACTAATCTGTAGTTTGGTCTTCACTGTAAGACTTGCAGAACTAACTGTTCAACAGTAGTAGTTAAACGCTGCCTGCATATGTTTCAGGCTGATAGTGGCAGGACCTGAAGTTGGCTTGCATAAATCCAGCTATAAGTAAAACTACTGGGACTTGGAATCTGTCAGGACCGGTGTGTGTGTGTGTGTGCCTGCGACGCGCAAAAGCTGGCAGCTGCTGAAAGCAAAGCTGACCTTCCGGGGGCTCCTGGGACATTTGCGAGGTTGTGCAGTGCGCTGGTTGAGATGCCGTGGGTAAACCAGAGCCCTGGGGTGGGAGGGGAACCACCGGGGCTGCGTTTAGTGAGGAGGATGGTGTCGGTGTGGCCGCAGCCTGCGTAGCTCCATCCGGTGCAGTGGAAGCTGCTTGCAGCCGTCGTTGCCACCAAGAGAGGCTGGTGTGCAGGAAGCAGCTGGGAGAGGTTTGCACAAGGACTTGTTGTTTGGTTGCTCACATTATATCAGTGTTTGGGCTATTGAAAGGGATTTGGCCTTTGGGTCTCGCTTGCATCTCTATTTATTTTTGCCCATTCTCAGTTCTCTCTGTGAATGCCAATTTTCTGAGTCACTCAGAATGATTCCTGCCTTCATTAGGGATTCCTTCCAGCTTCCCTTTAACTGCCTGTAGGCTGCTGCCTGCCCCTGCCTCCCTCTGTGCACTTGGCGGTATGGATTTAGCTCTCAGTATTCTGTAACTCATCTCCTGCAGCTCAAGCAGCTGAATACCTTCATCCACGTGAAACTGTACTGTACCTTTGGCTCTGCACAATTTGCATTCTTCACCTGCCCTATTCTGTGCCATCCCTTCATCTTCTGGCATTTAAGGTGTGGTATGAGGCTGTAGTTTATTTCAGGCCTACAGTAGCTGTGCTTGAGGCTATTCAAATGAAATGGTTAAACCAGGAAACTGAGCATCCGGGAACCTTTAATCTCTTTCTGTTACACTGTGTCCTTCTGTGTCATCCTGGATAAACCCATTTTACCTACCGGTGTCCTTATTTCTGTGACATTCGTTAGAGTTTAAATTGCCTGTGATATCTACACCACACAAACAGGACTGCTTTTTTAGAAGCCTAAATTAAAAGATGCAATGTAAATAAGAGTTAATTGTATGCTCTTTAATGGGTGCTCTTACATGACTTGCTGACCTCTGTGGTACTCAAAAACTTGTCTACACGAAATACAAAAATCAATAAGGAAAATAACCTGGGATGGAGGATGGGGCTCTAATTGCAGCACTGAGTGTCAATAGAGTAGATGTCTTAATGCTGGTTAATGACTGTCCATAATGCTATTCAAAAAATGTACATTTGCTGTCACTTTTTCAAGGTCCAGATGAGCTGCTTGGAGCTCTGCTAATGATGCGAATTATTTAAGTCTCATTTGTATGCAGTATGCTCCTGCTTTGAAAGTACTTTGCAGAATTCAAGCCAAATTCAGCCTTGCAGCTCCACTGAAGTCAATGCTTGTCTGTGCATCTGTTGATTGTTTTTCTTTCTTCCTTTTTTTTTTTTTTTTCTTCCTTGAAGAGTTACTTTCTTGTTGCACTGATTTTATTTTCTTGAAGGTATTTTCTGCAACGGGTTTGTAGTCACTTCTCCCCTCCCCAGTAAAGTAGCTGTAAGTACAAATGCAGTTCCATTGATTCTCCCATCTTCGTAAGCCCTACAAATGAGGACAAGCTATGCAGAAAATAGCGTTCTGTGTTCTTTCCTTTATACTACTTTGCACCTCCTAGGCACAGTTTTGGTGATGCATGGCACTTCTCCTAAAAAATGTCCTGCAAAGAATCTCTGCCTGCCATCTGATGTATCCAAGAAACTGAGTTCCTGTCTGTTGCCTATTTCTGGATTAACCCAACACGAACTGATGAAGGCCCTGGACTTGCACGATTCTGCAGGTTAGTTCTGCTCAGCCATAACAACGCAAGGATGCGCCTTGTGATGGCTGACAGCAATATGGTATGGGAGTCCGATCTGATATTTAGAATAAAATTAGCTGCTGGAAGGGAGGACAGGCATTCGTAGTTAAGACGTATATTTTAGTATTTGACTTTATAATTGAAATATTCCTTTAATGTAGTTTTTAACTTGACCCAGCTATGTTTTTAACACACACACTGGGGATGGTGGGGAAACATCATCTGTGATTATATCATTCACTCCTCCTGGGTACTGGGCAGGGGTGTGATTTTTATCTTACAGCATAGCCCTACAACTCTACTGCCTGCACACAGTAAGTGGGAGGAATGGAAAAGCTTCCTTTCTAAATGTACACATCACTAGAATGGGCAGTGATGTTTCTTGCCAGCTCTTAGATATTTGCTGGCAGCACCAATACAGGGATGAGTGTTGAGATGTGGGAATAATGGGTTCGTTTCCAAGCTGTATGGAGGATGAATCTAGATGCCCTGCTGTCCTATGTTATATAACACTATTATAGTGTGTGGCTTCCCCTCTCCCTTCACTGCAGCACAGCTCTCCCAGCCTGTGCTCATCGCAGTGCACTTTACAACACGGCTCCTCCCCCCGAGCTGCCTGCCCATCCCTGCTGGCCCACATCTCTTCCCTTTCTCCTGCTGGGGCAGCCGTAATCCCCGCAGGAATGTGGCCCACGGCCTCGGGCATGTGACTCCGGAGAGCTTATGATGGAGAATACAAAGCAGGAAAAAGCAATCCTGTGTCACCTAGCAGCGTAGGAAGGGAAGAGCTGAGCATCTGTGGGCTGTTCGATGTGCTGCTGTTCGATGTGCGTGGCTGTCCAGCCACATCATCAGACAGAAAAATAGAGGCTAGACTTTTCAGCTGCATGTCTTGTTTCCCTGTCCATTGTGTCTGTGTGATGTGTTCTCTGCCTGTGGTTTTAATAAACGTCTTTCTAAACTACTTTCTGCTTCAGCCCCCTTTGGCATAGCTCGTTCCAACTCAGCTGCTTCAGTGTGCTAAGATGCTAAGTTAGTTATGTAGAAAAGGGGAAAAAAGAAAACTCCACGTAAAATATCTGAGGAAGCTGTGGCTGTATCTCTGTGAAGCTGCTGTATGCTACAAAATCCTCACCTGACGTTGCACGAAGCACTGCCACTTGGTCATATTAACACTTCCTCCTTTTTGCATTTATGTCTACAGAATGCGCTGAAGTATTTGCCAAGAGACAAGCTTGTGTTGGATTCTAATAAGCCTGTCCAGGCAGGGTGTTGCTGTCTTGTACAGTGCCTCACAAATCTCAACGATTCCATACAATTTCTGTGTGTGGAAACTGAGTTTTGTACTACGTCGTAAGCACCCATCTTAACCCTGCTAGAGCAGAGCAGCCCTTTTTCTAGCAGAAACCAGAGCTGTTGTTGATTAACGTCTTGCTGAAAACGAAGTCTTTGCCATCTGCTCCGCCCCCTCACTACGAATGCCACTCTCATTATGTTGATTATGTAATTAAAAATGAAAATATATTTTGGTAGAGTGCTGCATAAGCATCTGTGCTTATTCTTCTGCCTCCTGCCCCACCTCATACTGAAGAGGAAAGACAACAATTGTTCCACTCGCCAGTGCTTTATATTGAAGCTGTCGCGCTGGCTGCCAGACCGGAGCACGTCATGGGAGCAGCCACTTGAGCCCTGCTGGGTCTGAGCTGCGGCTCCTTCGGAAACCCCGGCTATTAGGTTCATGAGAAATCTGTGGCAGGAAGCTGACCCTTAAACTGTGGCTCCTTTAAGTTCTTGTGATGGGTTAACTTGAATCCAGAACGTGAAAAGTGAACAGAAAGAGGCCTGGCTACTTCATAAGTGATGGTGTGACCTCTGAGATTAGCAGGGCTGCTCACGTTACAAATATGGCCTGTCTATCTAAGGATGGAGGAAGAGAAAGAGAGGAGGGGTAGCCTTCTTGTAAGTGGGTTAGAGCAATTACTGAGGTCTCTTACAGCAAATGAAGTTGTTAGTGTGACTCACGTTCCCTTTTATTCCTCTTGCTGCCAAGTTTTAAGCAGTAACCAGACAGGGAAGAAAAAAAAAAAGAGAAAAGCAACAATGGAGAAGAGTTGAACTGAAACAACCCTTCATTCAGGGTATTGTTTGACATTTTAGTTCTGATTGTACATAGAGATAAAGGACCTATAAATATCCTGTCTGCTGAAATTCCTTATAGCAACATCGCCTGTCAGCTGAACAAATAGGGCAGGTTCTCTAAATGCTACCTAATTACACATGTAAATACAAATTACCGATTATCTCCCTGCACCACATGGAATGAAGACCCGATCGCTGGGAGGGACGTTAATCTCCCGTTTTACTGAGAGATGCCCCAGTCCCAGGAGAGCAAATGGCGCACAGCTGTTACTGCTGAATCGGTGCAAGATCCGAGACCAGACTGAGCCAGGCAAGGAGATGTTTATCTGGCTGGTGAGCGCAGATGAAAGCCTCTTCTGATGCTTCTGAAAGTATCTCAGCATTTAGTTCTGTTTAACAAATGGCTGGAAGCTTTTCTACCCTGCTTCAGAGTTTTTAATGAAGCATTGTGATTCCCATTGTGGTCGATTGTTTGACAGTTTTATTATTACTGGTACGCATCGCGTTTTTTAATGTTTGACAGCTGGAGAAAGAAGTATTTTGTGCATTCAAATTTTTAGTACAAAGCTGCTGTTTTCTATTCTGCCTTTGCCTTTGTCTCATTGCTGATGCAAATCAATGAAAGACAGAACTGATGAAATTACATCTGTTTACTTTTCACTTGATAATAATGAGACACAGCCAGCCCTTTGTAAAAGACAGAAATGGGGGATGTGAATGTTTCTACAGTATTTCTATAAGGTGTTTTTTTTTTTTTGTTACGATATAAAGACATTTATTTGTTTCTTATGTCTTGATTTATAAGATAATGTGCACTTCCTAATGTGTCTGGAAAAAGAATGGAGCAATGAATGACAGCAATGGATTCCAATTGAAAATCTCTTAGCTTGTTACTTTTATCAATTCAACAACACAAATGATCGTAGCACATTGCAAAACAAACACCAAGATAGTTCTGTGCTTTACAGTAAGACTGCCTCTGATCACTGCTGTACATCTGTGTACAGCTACACAAAAAAATCCAGTCCGCTGGCTTTGGCTTTATACACACGAGATTGTTGCGAGGCCCCAGCTTTGATACACTGGTACGATATTGGAAAGAAACAAGCTGCAGAAATCAGATACCCATGGTCGTTTTGGTGAGTAATGTGCGTGTCTTGTGGATTGTGTAATGCATTTTCTGGGGGGGGGTTTGAATGCTTGCCCTTAGGAAGGAGGCCTACATTTGTCTGCCTGACTTGTGCAGCATGCTCGTGTTTTTGCATGTACATTTCTAGGTGTTCATAGCTGCAACAGAAAGGTTTTGGGAGAGGTAAAAGGCAGAAAAAGGATAGGAAGATGAGCAGAAGGGAGGTGGTAAGGGAGGCACTTACACAACTGCTCTCCTGATGACTGTTTCCTGTGTTTTGGCCAGAAAGGAGAAAAGCGCATCAAAGGATGGTAAAGCCAACAGAGGTGTCTGAAGGCTTCTCAGCAGTGGAGCCAAATTTCCCTGCTTCACAGGCAAAGCGAGACTCAAGAGTGCTATCACATGGCAGCTGAGCCAAACCCAATGAATTGCGAGTATCAAAAAGGACAGCCCTACTGCTCTCTTTTTGTGCAGGTCTGGTGCTTGTCTGACCCTTTGATGAGTATATGCAGCTCAATAAATTTAAGAAAATGAATTCAGCAAAAAAAACAGTGAAGCTATCAGCCACGGAAGGGAGGAGGGGCAGACTCTCGCGAGAGTCAAAACTGGAGCTGCAGTGGTAGGGAGAGGTATGGATATCAGATTTTTGCTGCAGATTTGGGGTGTGCTGGAGGATGTCTTGCTGCTACCCTACCCTTAACGTTCCTCTTCATCTCCTAGGTGGTGCCTTCTCTCAGAAGAGGACGCCCTGAATACGGAGTGATTAAGAAGGATGCCTGGACAGGTGAAGGGAGCTGGTGGTGGCAGTGCGCATGGCAGAGGAGGGAGCGAATTGCTGCAGGACTGCAGGAGCCCAGGAGGATCTTGCCACGGGTAAGAGTAGTGGAAGAACTGAGGAGGAAAGAGGATGCGTTCAAAGCGACTGCAGAAAGCTGCTACAACAAGCACTGAGAAAACACTGGAATACAGAGCAATGGTCCCATTTTGCCAATCTAGCTCTTAAAGGGTTATGCTAATGTATCCAGGTAGCGGCTCCTGAAGGAAGAGTCCTGTACATCTCCCTTATTTAGGCATGCATTGGTCCAAATTGGGTTTTGACAAGAGGACAGCAGCTGGATTTTTATTATCTGAGACAAGCAATGATATTAGCTGTTCAGAGTTCATGATGGAAATGTATCTGCATGCTGGCGTGCATCCAGCTGCACTTCACAAAGGTAAATGGGGCATGAGAGTGGTGCACTGCTCCCTTTTAATCCATTTGCTGTAGAAGGGGGTACTTTGCCTCTCTGCAGGAAGGCTGGCAGAACTAGTGTGCTAATGAACACACATTTCTTGCTGCAGCATATGGGCTCCCCAGATTCATAAACCCAAGCAATTCATAGATGAATTACAATATCCACACACACTTTGTTGATGTCTGGTGTGAGAGGCATAGGCCAAAGTGTCAGGGCATCTGCTATCTGCTCTCCTGCACATACTGCTTGGCAGAGCACAATCCCTTAGTCTTTCTCCACTTCCATTAATTGTACCTTCAAAATCAGATGCAGAGTGTCATCCTACAGATGTTTTGCCATGTCCTTCCAAGAGCAGCATTCTCTCCTGCTCTCTCTTTTTCCCTTTCCTTCTTCTTCCTTTCTTTCCTTTTCTTTCTTTTTTTTTTTTTTTTTCCTTTTTCTTTTAAGCAGCCCTTATTGTCAAATAATCAGAAATAGTTTTCATTGCTGCTGGTCTTTTTGTCAGAAGATTCCCAGGCCAAAGGTTCACTTTGGTTCTGTTAATGACAGTGGGAAATGAGACATCATATCAAAGTGTTGGTAGAGATGAAGGGCACTGGTGGATCCCCACAACAGTTCTGTGTCACCTGTACAAGACCCATAGGCTCAGTAACGTAGTAAGATAATGTAGCACTTGATTGCAATGGATGTATTGCACTTATGGAAGGCACCTTATCATGGGGCTCCACATATCTCAAGTAATAACTGCTGATGTCAGGTAAGACAACGGTAATGGGAGCAGATAATTTTCCCATTGTTAAAACGCTACAAATGTCTTAATTACATGAAATTTAGCTAGATCTAGTGCTGGTGGCTGGAGGGAACATCCTTCTGAGGTTCAGCCTTTCTCTTGGTCTGAACAGAGCTATTTAAAGAAGTAAGAATTATATGTAATTATTACCCATCTTGAGTTTCCAGGCAGCAAGGTTACCACATGAAACTGCCGTTCAGATGTTCTCATTTGTCCCAGGAAGCTTGAACAAAGATCTATAATCTGCTCTGAACTTAACGAGCTTCCTTCAGCGGTGAAGCCCCTTGAGGCACACAAGCTGTCTTCTGCACAGTTGTACAGCTACCTAACACAGTGCTCACTCCCTTATGGATGTAGCAGACAACTTGTGTTTGGCCCCTACCCCACGTTCCTGTCAGTCACAGGCTAAGTTCTAGCCATACTGCAAGAACGTCCTAAACCAGTCTGCAATTTGTATTTCCTTGCCAAAGATCTTATCTGCTGCGGGTGCAAGTTGCACCAGAAAGGTTGCTGGTGTTGAAAAATGTGCACTCTTCTGTTCTGCAGCTCTGCCTTGTCAGGCTGGGTTAACTCACCCAAAAGAGCTGGATTGAGCTGTCCTGTGAGAAAGCTCACGAAGCAAGGCAACACTGTTCTGATCATTGGGCACTTGCAGATTATTGTTCTTAGGAGCAGGCTGTACTTTTGCCATCATCATGTCAGGCTCTGTGCTGCATTTCTGCAGAAGTTCATGCTTTGTATTCCTATGTTTGCAAAAATGACAAATTGAGAGTAAAAATTTATTCAAATTAATTGCTATTTATATATTTACAGGAAAAAAAAAAAAAAAAAAAAAAAAAAAAAGAAAGTATGCCAGGGATCAATGACCCTGTGAGAGATGTGGTGTGGATTTCAGTGGGGTGTGGATTGGGCCTCAAAAGCTGCTGATCTCAGTCCCCTGGTACTATCATGAAAACTTTCCATCTACAGCAACAGATGCCACAGGGGGGTTTATATTTGGATATTATTAATCCCTTCCTTAGGAGTGTTTATTAACAAATGCTTGCAAGTTGTATGATGTGGTGTGGTGTAAACAGGAAGCACTCCAAGGTATTGCGTTGCCCATGTAATGCAACACATATTCCAACAGCTTGGCTTTTTTTTCAAAATACTGCGACACCAATTCCTTCAAGAAATCTCTCCTGTCTGCATAGCTCATTTCTGCTATAGACATGCAAAGCTGCAGAAGAGCCAATTGTCTTAAAAATGAATGTTGATTTGCTAGATCGGGAACCGACGTCTGCAACTTATATCCCACCTTGAAAGTTATGCAGTACAGACTCTTTGGGTGCTCTGATCAGTGGATTGAACAAAGCACAAGAGAAGAGGCTGCCACCTTTCCTGCAGCACAGTGCTGCGTGGAGAGCAGCGATGCAGATTGCCCTGCAGGTACTGCAGCACCTCTCAGCCCCAAACCTGGGGCAGTGCCTCTTCTGCCACTGTGCCAGCAGGCTGGGCTCTGACTCGTGCAGGGAAATAGCTGTTCATTTCCAGTCAGCTCTTGTTGTCTGCCAAGAGCAGCAATGGGAAAGCTAAGAGTGTCTGTTCATAAGTGGAAACTTTATAATCAGAATAATGGTGCTGAGGCCTCCAAGCTGTCTCATAAAGTCTCCATGCTGTTGTTGTGTGATGTACCAGTGTTGTCTGTGTTCTGAGTCCTGGTAGCTTTTATATCAGCATCTCAGGATCCCATTGGCACAGTTTCCTATGCCTTGTTCAGCCAGTGCTATGTGCAACAGGAGCAGACAGTGGGGAATTAGACTTGTGCCACCACAAAATCACTGTGTGCGTGGTTGTTATAAACCAAAACGAGTGGTAAGAACATCACCTGAAATGAAGTTCTAGGGGCTCTGTTTTTGAAGGTTTGGTGTCATTTCTCAGACTGGTTCTTAGTGAAGGTGCTTCTGTGTCTGCCCCAAGTGCAGATGCAACTGGGCTAATATCAGGACTGATGCTTTCTCCTCTATCCTCACATCAGTCAACCTCTTCATCACGTGTACTCCCTTGATTTCTTAACTATGAGCGAGAAAGAATGAAAATGAAATTGCTGCAATAAAACCACACAAAACCCCAATAATCCTGTGTCTACATGCTCTAACTTCTGCCTTTATTGGAGGCATGCGTTGTCCGGCATGAAGCTGAACTGAGAGTGAGTGGGGGAAACAGACGGCGTATTTAAGTATTTGTAAATCGTGAGCCTTGTGAGGTTTTGTAATGATCTTACTGCCTGATTTGTACGTTCGTGTATTTGTCTAGCAACGGATGATATCAGAAACAGTGATCAGGAGGCTGATATTACACACTAAGTCTGTTCTGCAAAATCTCAATAGCCTTTTGGTGCATGGAGCTTTGGCACATGCAAACTGTGATTGCAGCGACATCCTCGTAAGTCTGTGCAAACACTGACTGCATGTGTTTTGTCACTCGTGTAGGACAACTCTGGTTCAGTATTTGCATCATCCACAGCTTGTTTACAGAATTTGAAGTCTTGAACAAAGTGAAGCCAGCTGATGAGGAGAAGCTGGTTTTCAGAAGGTACGAGCTCCAGGTAAGTGAGGACAAGTGAAGCACACAACAATATAGAAATCACTCGGTTTTACTGCAGCCAACTGAGATGGAGTGTGCTTTGGAGCTGGGAAATTTCCATTCCTGAAGTGCGGGACGGTGCCTGGATACTGCTGCAACCGCAGCTGAGAAATAAAAGCAACTTAATCTTACATAGCAGCAAAATGTCAGTACATTAATTAAAATTGATAGAGTTTTATAAGATTTTAAGGTTGCTGTAAAATTGATTCCTTCTAGAATATTTAGAAAATAACTGTAAATGACTTTTATAGAAATGAAGAGTGTTAAAAGGACTTGAAATTGCACCTAGGCTTTCAAGCTGTATCCTATTTGTGGACATCAGATCTGACAAGAACGTGACACTACATCCCCTACAACAGTGACAATGTGACAGTGGCAGAACGATGTGCAGTGTGAGATCAAGGTTGTTACGGACAGTGTAGTTCTGCAGCTAATAAATGTTCTTGCTCTCTGTGGCATGTTCAAAACAAATATAGCTATCTGTTTACCACTTTTAAGTCCATAATCTATAAACCACCATAAGCTTCCTGTAAAGTCAGTCAGAATGCTGAGCAGGGAAGAAACAAATACTGGGGGCAAAAAAAAGTGAGTTCGTTTTGGCATCAAACTGCCCTGCTTCTTGGGCAAGATACTGCTTTTAACTTCCCAACGGCATAAAATTACAGAGATTCTCATTTACATTGAGGTCACTTTACATTGCTGAAGCAGTGGATGACATTTAAATGAAAATCTGTCCCATGGGCTTTCAGCTATATGTCACTGGTTAAATCGGGCCCAGGTAGGTTCAGACTAGAAGTTATTAGCATCTGATGCTCTTTATGAATCTTAGGATGGTTCCCAGCAGATCAGAGCTCATATCTGAGCAATTTAAGTTTGTGTCACATTCATCACCATGGTTCCTGACTGCCTTAGAAGTTAAAATACATCTTTATAAAACGCCTTACATGTCTTAGTTCTTTTTCTTTTCCTCCACGCAGAGGCTTGAAGTCTCTTTAAATAACGCTGGGAAAATTGCTTTCTGCACTGAATGTCTGTGTTTGGTTTGGATGATGGGTGGGTCAGGGTCACCCCAAAGTACTGTGAACACAAACTATGTGCTTCTGCAGCAGATGCCACCAGAGCTGTGCCTCCAATGTCCCCACACAAATAATGCAACTAAAGTGGTGATGATTTCAGGAGAGGTAGTTTTAATTTTAGCAGAAAAAAATGAAATCTCCAATAACCAACATTGTAGGGCAGCTGTGTGCTGTTCTTTTTCTAAGCCTGATTATGCTGTTCCCAGGAGCAGTGGGGCTCTCATAGTATGTCCAAACTGCGGCACGTTTAACCTCTCCTACGGTAAGGCTTACCGTTTCCTAATACAGCCTTCAAACACAAGGCCGTGCTTCTGTCTGGAAGAATCTTCTCATTGCTGGTTTTATTTCTACCGGATGCATGGAAACATTCTTTCCTCTCTGCTTTTCATTATCTGCTATCATTTCGTGATATCAGTGTCCCCAACATAACCCAATATTTTGACCATCAAACTAATAACATCCTTAAAACTCATTTATGTTCTTTCTAGAATTGATACTTTGATGTCACCTCACTAAAGTAGAAGACACAGCAAGTGTGGGTAATGGCAGTGTATTTAAAGGGGCTGAAAAGCAATTGGTAACATTTGTACCGTCCTGCTGAATTCAGTAACTGTACTGCTTCACTGAAAGGCTTACATGGCCTTCTGTCACAAGAGAGATTGTTGGCAAAGCACACCATAGCTTTCCGACCTCTCGTTTGGCTCTAACTGGATTAAACACATATGGGACCGCAGCATTCACAGGAGTTGAGGGATCTTCCACACTTCCTGGTATGCCCGCTTGGTTTCCTTTTCTGTTCTGCCACACCTCAGCGCAGGCAGATTTACTGCAGCCCAGGGCAGATTTACTGAAGTAACCAGAACTGTAACTATCGTTCATTTTCGGAGTGGAGAGCCATGGAAATCATGTTGGACTTAGTTTCAGGAAATTTCAGCAATTATTCCCATTGACTGCTGTCCAAATTTCCTGAGAGAAATGAAGCGGTGCTTCGAGGCAGAGCACGCAGGGAAGCACGATGTGCACGGCTCACGGCTGCTAAAGGCAGGCAGGACACGATGTCCTCCCGGCCAGCTCTGCGAGCAGCACGCAGAAACGGAACAGCCGGGCAGGGCCGGGAGAAACCTGCAGGGCGACGGCGGGGAGAGCCCGGGGGCGGCGGCCGAAGCCCGGAGGAGTCGCAGCCCCGCATGGCCCGCGAGGCAACCGGTGCCGAACGGCCAAACTCACGAACCGAGGAACGGCTCCGGGAGGCGCGGAAGACGGAACTCCGCCGCGGAAAGCCACCCCGCTGCACGGAGCGGCTCTGAGGCCACACCGGCCTCGTACCGGGCCCGCAGCCCCTCCTCGGGCCGCCACCCGATCCCGCCGCAGCCTCGCCCGGTGCGGGCTCCATTTCCTGCCCCGCCGTCACCTGACGCCCCTAATGGCGCCGCGCGGCCCGCGGTGCCGCCGCACCCACCACGTGACACCCCGACCACGTGACCTGCGCGCCGCACCCCTTCCCCGGCGGCTGCGGTTGCCGCAGTCCTAAGCTCCGCCCCTCCCGGCGCGAGCTCCGCCCCCACCCATCCGCCCCCCTCACGCCGCCACCCCTCCTCCTCTCCCCTCCCCGGCCGCGGTTGATGCGCGCGCGCGGCGGTTCCGTCTTCTCAGAACGGCCGCGGCGGCGACGGCGCTGAGGGGCCCGGCAGCCGGCGCCCGGGGCTGCGGAGTGTGGCGGGGTGGAGCCCGCCTTCTTCCTGCTCTCGTCCTCTTCCCCGTCCCCCTCCTTCCTCCGCCCGCCCGGCCCTCCCCGCACGCAGTCGCCGCGGTTCCCGGCACGGACAACATGGCGGCGGTGGCGGGGGCCGCGGCCGCGGGCAGCTCTGGTGGCGCCGGAGGCCCGGAGATGGTGCGAGGCCAGGTGTTCGACGTGGGGCCGCGCTACACCAACCTGTCCTACATCGGCGAGGGCGCATACGGCATGGTGTGGTGAGTGCCGCCCTTCCCCGCCCGGCCGCGGGGAGCGGCCCGCGCGCGGCCTGAGGGGAAGGGAAGGGGAAGGGAAGGCCGGGCGGCTCCGGGGCGGCCCCCCCCGCTGCGTCCCGCCGTTCCCGGCCCGGGGGGCCGCCGCTTCCCCCACCCGGCTCTGCCTTTTCGCCTCCGCGGTGCCGTGGTGCGGCGCTCACCTGGCGCCCGCCGCCTGGGCCCGGCGCTGTGTCCGCGGGGCTCCGCTCGGCCCTGCGCGGTGGGAGGGTGGCGATCCGCGCGCGTGCCGCGTTACTTCGGCTAACGGCGACCCGAAGGAGCTCCGTGTGCGAACCGCAAAACGCTGGAGAGCCATCGCGAGATGTCGGCGTTGTTGTAGCAGCGCCGGGCCGAGCCGCGGTGCCGCCGTTGCCCGTCTGGCGCGCGGTGGCCGCGCGGCGCTGCTGGGGCCGCG
This sequence comes from Lagopus leucura, assembly GCF_019238085.1. Lineage (NCBI taxonomy): Eukaryota > Metazoa > Chordata > Aves > Galliformes > Phasianidae > Lagopus > Lagopus leucura. The sequence goes on along the minus strand of NW_024962260.1, from coordinate 9,284,881 downwards.
CTGCTGATGGGACTCGGCCTCGGGTGGGAAACTTCTCTCCTTGTTTGCCGGCTCGTTACGGCGCTGCCGCTGTTTTTCGCTGCGTTGTTTGACCGGAGGCGCTGTGTGACACCCGCGGGCTGTGACGGGGTGGGAGCTGTAGCGGCGTTGCTTTCTCTCTCTGACTTAATTTTTTGTAAACCGCGGCGTGTTTCTCAGCGAAGGCGCTTCGCTGCCTGCAGCTGCACGCTGTGTATCGGCGGGTTTTTCGTCCTGCGGAGATGTGCTGGCCCGCCGCGGTGAGGCCGTGCCGTGTGTTGGTGGGAGCTCGCGAACAAACGTCTGCCAGAAAGCTTGGAGGTGCGGCCTTCGCTTTTTTGTTGTGGGAAGAAGCTCCAATACGCAAACTGAAGCTCCCGGTGATGGTGTAAAAATAACCTTGTTAGTTTAGTGCTGGGAGTCACAACAACGGCCAGTCCAGAGCTCGTCTTACAGACTTTGTTATTGTGTGCTTTTATTATCTGAGCTGGGACGGCTGAAGCAGCGCAGGCAGCTCCGGCAGGCTGCTTTGTGCTTGCAGAGTGACTTAGACAAGTACGTGGGAACGGAGCTCGTGTCGGTGGGGTGATGGAGGTGGTGGCACAGCCGCTGTTCTAACGCTAAGTATTTCACCACTGAGCAAAGATTGCACGGCGCAGTGCGGTGGCAGCTGATGCCCTTTTTTGGCGTCACCGTACTTGGGAGCAGACGGGGGGAAACCGGGTCCTTTTCTTTCCCTCTGCACGGTGTGTCATTCCCTACTGTTACGGAAGGGTTTCCTCTCTGTAACTGGAATATTATCTTTTATTTTAAAGCTTACCGTATTAAATGCTATCCATATTTCTTAACAAAAAATTATGAATCTCCAGTTTAGTTGAGACGTGCATCTGGCTCCTTTGTTTTCTCCACTAAAGCTGTTAATGTGAAATACTGAGTGTGATGCATTGTGCTGCAATTATTATCTTCTGCCATGGGTGTGAAATGGCAGGGAACAAAGTCTCAGTTTATGCTGTGTGCTTGACAAGGGAGGTGTTGGATGCACATGTTCCAGCTGAATGCCATAGCAACTGTAATGCGTTGTAGCGCAGCACGCTACTATGGTTAAATAACAGTGCTTATTGAGCTGCCGAGGTAGAGCTTATGCAGATTCTGCGTGTCTCTGATCTTGCTTTGACTGCTAATGCAGCGAAGATGTGCAGAGCATCTCCCTTCGGGGCGGGGTGGTGGAGGGCAAGCCACCGGGGTGCAGGGGGAGACAGCTCTTGCTCTTGCAAAAGCCATGCAGATTTGTACTCTTAACAAAGGACAGCAGGGCAAGCGTTAACGGCTTTAGGCCGTCAGCTAATGTGTATGGGACAGAAGGTGCTGGTTATCTCTAAACGCCTTGTGCTGTAAGACTTTTTATATGCAAAATGGATGACGTAACTCTTAGAATTCCTCACTCCCTTATTTTTCATAAGTGCTATGTTTCCACAACACTGAATTAGAGAGTTTATGTTTAAAAAAAAAAAAAGAAGTCTTGCTGGGAGTTAAGTGGTTAATAAGTGGGTATATAAGTATATAGGAATATAATAAATTGTTGATAAGTGAGCATCCTTTTCCAAACTTTTGTTTTTCACTTTTCTTGCATGTGGAACCAGGGAATGAGCACCATGCAGAGTTCTAGCTGAAATCCTCAGCACTTTGCAGGACTGTAGGACATGAAATAACAAATGCGGGGGTTGTTGGCCTGGGGTCAGCCAGTACTGGCAGCAGCTGGAAGCTGCAGAGCTCTCAGGTGCAGTGTGACGGCTCTGGAAGCTGCCCCTTCCTCACCAGCGCTGGTGGGCAGTGTGTCTTTAAAGTCACTGACTGTACTGAGCCCTAAATTTCCAGCAGGAGTTGTTCTCCCTCCACGTGGTCGGTGCTAATTTGGCAAGGTGATTGTCCGATAGTCTAAAACAGGTCGTTTTTTGAAGGAAATGGTTAATGGGAATGTGATGACAGGCTTCTGTTTTGTATTGTTACTTGGAACTCTGCTTGTCATCACGGTTATGTAAATGTGAAGTGTTATCACTGCTGCAAACTGTGCATATAAATCATGAAGGCGAATGGAAAGTGGAAAGAAGATGGCTTTGAAGCTCACGTCTTGTATTTCTTGACCTAAACTTTACACTGTTGCTAGAAGGATATACTGACTTTTCTTTCCAGTTAGACATGGGTGGTGCCTGTGTTCCCCACCGAGGCCACTCTGGTGATTTGGGGCAGAGGCGGCCTTGCTTTGGTTCTGTTAATTATCCATTGATCTGGAGAGAATACAGCCTGCTGGTGGAGTGAGTGCAGAGGTCAGCATCCTCCTTTATAAGTGCTTTTAGGGAGCACAGGTTGCATATAGGTGTTGCTACCTGTTAACTAGTGAGTTCTGGTCTCTGATAAGGAAAGCAGGGAGCTAATAGGCGTTGCCCTGATACCTCCTCATCAGTGCATGGATTGGAGCAGAGATTTGGAGGTGTGATGGATGGAGGGTGTCAGTCCCCTCTCTCTGGCAGCAGCCTCCCGCAATGGGATGGTCTGTGCTGCAGGTAGGGGTTGGAGCAGCATCCCCTGTTCTGTCCCGAGGGTTTGGGGAGGAGAGGTGCCTTGTCCTGGCTGCCAAAAGCCACGGCTTAGGGCTTGGAGAGTGCAGCTCAGGGACATTGCATTCCATAAATAAATACAGGTTTTCATAACACAGCATGCCCCAGCCCACAGAAACAGATACCTTGTGGGTTTTTTCCCGTTACGTATGAAGGAAATAAGGCTGTTGTGCTCACATTAGCTCTGTGTGGTTGCATCGCTGTCTCCTGTACTTCTGTATCAGGATCTGGGACTTATTGCTGGGCCTCCACCATTTGGCACATGGTGAAGATCTTACCAGACAAGAAATTTCTGCAAGGTTCTTAAAAATCTTCACTTTACTACAGCAGAACAATGCTCTGTGCATGTCTGACAGGGGAGGGTTTACACAAGAGGTCACTCTGCAGAGACATGGGTTAGCCTATTGGCAGCTGTGGCACAGAAGTGTGCCTGTGGGATAGCAGGGGCCAGCTTCTGCCCGAGCTGCTTTTGGGGAGGGATGGCTGCTGGGCACGTGGGGCTGGGGACCTTCTCTTGTAGGCTGTGTGTTGTGGTAGTGTTCAGCTGTGATCCAGAAAGGAAATTATCTGATCCATTTGATGTTTGATATTTTGACATCATGCTGTGCAGCAGTTCATGGAGCAGAGCGGGTTGGGAGGCGTTGGTCACACAGCCTCTGCTCACAGGAGGGCTCCCTCATCCATCCAGCAGTGCTGGTGGCCTGCTCAGAATTTCTAGTATCTGCAGATGGAGGTTTCACCCCTTGTCTGGGCAGCTCCTCACACCTACCCAGCTGGCAGGTGAAATTTCTGCATTCAGAAACATGAGAATCTGCCTTGCTGAAGCTTGTCGCTGTAACCTCTTGTCACTTCTTAACCTCTGAAAGAGCCCAGACCCTGCGGTGCGTCCCTGCTCTGCGGGCAGGTGGGTTCCTGTGGCTGTGCCTGGCAGTGTGCGCGGTGAGGAGCGCTGTGAGGCAGCACGTGTCTGCGCCCAGCGTGGGATTCCTCAAATAACATCTGCAAAAGCCCTGTGGGCTACTTTCAATGGTACTTAAGTTTGGGTGTCCAGATTGCTCAGGTGAAGCCTGTGGAGGCACAGCTGTCTCGGAGAGTCACTTTTATTGTATTGCAATGCAGAATGAAGTGAATAGCCTAGGTGTGTGCTCTGTTCTGAGTGATGGGTGAGCACTGTGCAGAGCTGTGTCTCTCTGGCCTCCTCACCCAACAGCACCCAAAATCCAACACAAGTTCTGCTGAGGGAAGAACCACTTCTCTTGGGGTTATTCTTTTGTATTTTAATGTAATTTTCATAAAAGAGTGGAGTGCTCAGAGGTGATTAGAATGCAAATGACAGTTTTTGTTACATGGTAGAAAGCGTTCATCTGTGTTGTGGGTATGTTTTAACTACCAACAACTTGCAATTAGGCTTACAGTTTATGATATGTAATTACTTCATGCAGCAGTTTTCCTTGCAAGTAGCAGCTGTCCCCATACCTTCCTGAGTGCCCAGAGAGATGCGCTGCAGCCCGGCTGGCCCAGTGCACACAGCAGCCTTCTGTCAGCATCCTGGGGAGGGCAGAACTCCCACGGCAGGTGTGAAGGCATTGTTGGCTGCAGAGCTCTGAATGAAACTCAGACAAAATGAGTGAGGCTGAGGACTCGCTGCTGGCACAATCTTCTGAAAAGCGAGGGAGAGCCCGCAGGGTGCGCCCAGCCTGCTTCCTGTGTGCCATTCCCATTTCTGCAGGGTTAGGAAGACCTTTGCCTCAAGTTGTGTGTGAACAGTCTGGCTCAGCCGTTAATACTGTCACTGCGTTTTTTTTCTTCCTGCATCTTCTTGGAGTGAAATACCGCCAACTGTCTTCTCTGAAGTTTTGTATTGTGTGGAGTCGAGTCCATTTCTGAAAAACAGTGTCATCATCCCCAATCTTACATTTTTTTCCTTTTCTTCTAAAGCTGCTTTTAGGAGTATTTGTGCTGTCGGCCAAATTAGACCCTCACAAGACAGAAGGGCGAGCCCAGCTGGTGAGCTCATTAAAGCCATTGCTGCTCTCAGCTCTCAGGCCGCACTCTTCCTTCGCTGGTAGGGAAGGAAGCGTTTCCTGCAGTACCTGCCATGCTGGAGCACTGCTCCATAGTGCCGTGCAGGGCACCGTGCGGCCCTGCAGCAGGCAGCTGCTGCTTTGTCCTTCCCAGCCTGCTCAGGTCACAGTGTGCCTCCTGCCACGCTGCTGCAGCACTGTGCTCTGCAGCTGGTTTAGCTGAGACCTTACTTAGGAAAGGTTGAGGTGGTGTGAGTGCCGCTGGGAGGGAACAGGAAGGTGCTGGCAGAGGACTTCTTTGCTCTCCCTGTTCCTCAGCTTGCTCGGCTTTGTGCTGCCCTGGGTGTGAGGTGAGGCAGGGGCAGCGGAGTGCAGCCCTGAACTCACGGTGCCCGTCCTGGGTGAGCAATTTGCAGGGAAGTTGTCTGAAGTTTATAAAGAATATGGGAACTTGGCATGGCGATGGGTGCTGTGGGTCTGTTTTGGAGGGAAGGGCTTTTCACAGCAAAGCTCACAAGAAATGTGAGTGCCATTGATCTGTATCAGAGAGCTTGCATCTAAGATGGGGGTAAGCATGAAGGCCGCAGGTGGACAAAGCTGTAAGAAGTATGAGATTAATCCCCACCTGTTTCCCGAAGACCAACTTAAGCAGAGGTAGGGTGATGAGTAGGTACTTACAGTGACTTGTGTGCTGGTACGCAGCTAAAGGTATGGAAAGAGCCGTGTGGGAAGACTGTCAGCTTAGTGACGGTGGGGTGGGTTTCCCGAGCCCTGAGATGTCAGAACACCGAGGAGTGAAGAGACTCTTTAACAAAGCCGTGCAGAGCGCTGTGTGAAAGCACGACTGCCTTTTCCAGTGCTGCTGCTGGGGCGTAGTGCTGCAAGTGCTGCTCCTCATGGCTCAGTTCCGCAGCCGCTAACAGAACAGGGGTCATTGCTCTGCCACCCGGCATCGTGCAGTGACTCAGCTTTCTGGCAGGAGGAACTTATTTCAGACTCCATTTTGCATGACTAGATACTTATTTTCAAAACTAGGAGCAATCTAAGGAATTAAACCTTTAAATAGTTACTACGTGCATAGTAAGTATTTTAGAATTATAATGCTTTGAAAGGTCAGATTTTACTTTGCCAATTCAGAAAAATACATGTGTGCCTTTTTGGCTTAATAGAATTATTTGAATAGATGAATGAAAACAAATCTCTTACAGGACGTGCCAAAGTGCCTTAAGAACTTGTGGTGTGAAGGGCAACAACCTGTGCTGGGTCAGAAACAGCTGAGGTGTAAAAACACTTAAGAGTAATCATTCACTTCTGTTCTAGGGTGGAAAGAGTTGGCATTATTGTGCCAGAAACCTTTATCATTAGGATTGGTGGTGAACAGTGGGTGAGAGATGGCCGGAGGGGGTGGGGGGCTCAGGTGAGGGTCACCTGGTTCCATTTTAGTGCAGTCAGTGGCAGAGGCTGACAAAGCCAGGATGGAGCAGCACATGGCTCACTGACACTTTGCTCCTGAGCTGAAATAACAGATGTTGTCAGAAATGGGATTTCTTTCCTTTTTTTTTTTTTTCTTTTCTTTTTTTTTTTTTTTTAGAAAAGAAAAAACAAACAAAAAAAACCAAACAGATCTATAATGAATGCAAGTTAAAGTAGTTTGCTTAGGTCATCTTCTGTTAAACACACACACACACACACACACACACACACACACAAAAAAAAAAAAAAAAACTGCCAAAAAACTGTAGCAGGACTTGATCTGGTGATGAGCAGCATGTGAATGGGGATTAAGAACATGGTTAAATTCCTGAGGAATTTGTGAGGTCTGACACTGCTTTGCAGAGGAGTCGTGATAGAAGACTTAGTAACAGATTTGTGTTTTCTTGGTCTAGGTGCAGTAAATCTACCTGGTGGCACCAGATCCAGTCAAATGGAAAGCTGTTCAGAGAACATGAATTCTCAAGTAGTCTGCTGTCAGGAACTTTGAGGCAGACCCAAATTCAGGCTGCTTGGAATTGAGTTGCGTGTGCTGCTTAGCAACTGTAACATTCTCTTGTTGCTCATTCTTCTGCTGCCAGTTTTGTAGCATGAGATGTAAGGAAATGAAGAGAAATAGGCGGTGCTGATGGCTGTGCGTCCTTTGGCTTTTCTGGAGAAGAAGATGACGTAAGGTAAATGTGAGCTCATCTCGTACTGCACGACTTGGGGCAGGTCTCTGAGCACAGGTGGCGGGGTGTTCAGCAGTCCCACGTGTGGTGGCTGCACTGAGAAGGGCCTGCTGGTGTTCCTCGCGTCGCACTCCTGCCTGCTGTCCCTGCAGGGAATGCCTGCGTTGTGCCACAGGTGACTGGGGACTCAGAGGTACGTGTTTGTCTTCTGTCCTCCTGTGTGGCATGAAGAAGAAGCCGTGTTCTTACAGCCTGTGATCTCTGTGGAGTTTGAAAAGCAGCTGGAGATCGGAGGGTGGGATGCCTTATTTTTAATTTTTCACAAATCTAAAATAGAAGCAGCTCTCTGCTTTCAGCTGCTCCAAGAGTTGTGCTTTTGTAGGTTGAGGTCCATTAAAATGATGAGAATATGCTTAATGTAAACATGCATGTTTCTTTTAAAAGTAGGTTGATTCTCAAGGTTACTGCTAGTGCTTGAATGAATACTATGCTTATTTATCTTAAGAAATGTTAGGAATAAGCGGAACAAGGTATCAAAGACTTCTGTTACCCCTAATTGTTCACAACTGGGGGATGAGAGTACGTCCAGTGTTAGAAAATGACACAGCTGGATGTCATTGAATCTGAAACTGCCTACTTTGTCCCTTCCTCGAGCCTTTGCTCTTAGGAAGGTGTTCTGTAGCTGCTCCCAACCTGGTTGGCCAACTGTATCACAGTACTGTCATTTTGCATACAGCAGTCTAAAAAATAAGTTCAAGTTGTTTGCATTGTAACGTGATAAATGGCAGCATGTTGTGGAAACATCTGCAGTTGAGCTAAACGCAGGCTGAGCGAAGAGCCTGCAGGTCTTTCCAGATCAGCTGCTCTGGGAGCCATGCTTCCCTCTCCAGACTGCAGGCCGCATTATTCAGTATTTCAGGGAGATTATCTCTGACTGTGCCCTTGGAATCTTGTTTCCACAGCAACGCGAAGCTGCTGACAAAACATCCCTTTTAAACCTGAGATGGGTCAGTTCTGAGTTGTAATCGTGTTGTGTGGTGTCGGCCGCAGCGCTTCATACCTCTGTGTCTGCGAGTGGCTGCAGGACAGCATCGGGCTGCTGACCCCACAGCGCAGCCGAGGGGCGAGCAGAGGAGGCGGTTGTTTGTCAGCATCTGTGTGAAGAAGCAGCCCGCTGTGGAATGTGGCTGCGGCCAGGAGCTGGCTCCTTTCTCCCAGCAGCTGCGGCATGCTCTCACTTGTTCCAGCTCCGAAATGAAATGTATGAAGAAAAGAAATGGGCAGGAGAGCGTGCGGCAGCCTCTGTGGTAGGAGCTGAGCTTTGGTGCTCGTCCTGTACTGCGTGGTGACAAGCTCTCCTGCCCTGGGAAGGGCTTAATGGCAGAGGGGCTGCACGCCCGCCGCTCATCGCAGTTGGTTTGTGGCCAGAGGCAGCCCTGCCCTGGGTTGGACTGCAGTGCCTGGGCTGTGCAGCCATCAAGGCCGGCTCAGAGCAGCGTGGCGCGGCTCCCCAGGCCATGCGTGCTCATCTGTTTGCTTTGTGCTGCTGTGTGGGATGTTCTGTTTAGTCAAAACTTTGTCATATATTTACCTTAAATGTATTACCTTAATACTGGGAATGATGAACGGTAGCGCTAGGGCTGGTATTGATTTGTACACGGTGTCTGGAAAGGATCTGACTAATGGTGCTGCTGTAGGCTGTCACAGGATGGTAGCTGCAGCTTGAAATAGGAATAATGTGTATGCTGGAGTTGGGCTGTTTAAATCAGAATCAGTTTAATTTTATCACGATACAGATAAATAGCATTCACAGCTGTGGTTGCATCAGCTGGTGAAGCTGCACATCATGATGGCTGAAAATCCTTCCTTTTGAATACGTAGTGCTGGTAACAAGATGCACCATCATGGGAGTAACCCAGAGCCCGTAGGGCGCGATGTGCAGCGGTGAGTGTATGTTAAGGGTTATAAACTAGAAGCTATGGATTGGCACTTAGAAAATTACTGGTATGAGAACTGGTATTCCCAGTTCATGGATCTCTGAAAAGCCGGCAGGTTCTTGGCTCTGGGAGGCAGTTGGTTGGCTGCTTCAGTGAAAATAACAACACTTACAAGATCCAGCAGAGCCCAGTTAGGCTGTGCAGCACTTCCAGACAGTGCTTCCAGAGTGTGGATTATCCAAATTAAGGTCGTGCTTTGGGATGTATATGTGAAGCTATTTCTTCTTGAACTGTAGGGGGAGCCCAGGCAATTGTTTGTCATAAAATTAGATCTCTAATTCTGGCTAAGGCTGCTCAAGGTGAATCCTGTGTTAGGTGGTAAGTAGGCTGTTCATTAACAGCAGTGAGTTTTTGCATTGGGGTTTTGGATTTGCATTTCCTGTTACTGCCAATGGACTCCAAGCAATGTGTTCTGTGTTCCTTCACCTGCTCTGGGGAGCAGCACTGGTGTTAAAGGTTGTGAGGAGTAGGAGGGGCTGTGGGAAATGGTTGGGTCTGGCTTGCAGAGTACAGAGTTACCTTAGTGTGCAGTGATTCCTATGTCATGACATTATGTAGCAGTATGTAATCTCACAGGCTGAATATGGGTGCGGTGGCAGCACGCATGCGAGTGGGAACACGTGACTTCAGTTCTGCTGAATTCAGTCTCCTGGGTACCTTTCATGGATAGGGGCCTGGTCTTCTGCCTAAATTACAGGGAAGAGATTGAAGCTGTTAGTGGCCTAACCTGTCTTCTGTGTCTTTTAATTTTATTATCAGCATCTTCGGGGCCTTCGTGACCCACCTTTATGTGAGAATCAGCAACGTAGACAGACATCCAGTACTGCAAGGGATTAAGGCTTTATTTAAGCAGCATCAGTTGTACATGTTGGGCATTTTGCCTTGTTCTACTTGTCATAGCTGCTCCTGGCTGATACATATGGTTCTTCATTGTGAGAGCAAAATAGGCTTCAGTCAATACAAAGAAGAGAATAAGCTTATTTAAAACAATAGAATGATCTGTAAGATTCTTCTATTTCATTCCCAAGTACAGGCTGTTCACGCTTAAGAATCTCTAGCTTTGTTTTGTGCTGGTGACTTCCTGTACTGGCCTGCTGGAAGCACCTGGGGACATCCTGAGCAGCCCAGAGAGCTGCCACTGGGGAGGTGGCATTTTGTTATTGTTTGGTTTGGGACTTGTGAGTGCTGATGTATTGGATACACATATGTACTAACAGCAGGTGTAATGAATACTTACTGCGTGGAATTTCAGAGCACTTCGTGGAGCACTGGAGTTCAGTGTTTCTGGAGGCGTGTAACATTTGCGCTTGGTCTGTGCTTATAGATGAGTTACAGGTCTAAGCAGGTCGAAGTGATTCTGTGGGGGCGAGGGAGTGAAAGGGATGTCACTGCATGTATATGAGCTACATGAATTTACTGGCAGCATAAATTCTGTATCATTTTTGGCAATAAAAGTGAGAAATGTAAATGTTTTTGCATACTGAAGGTACAGTGCTGTCTCAAAAACATGTTATTGCACCATAAGCGTGCTTTGTGGTAGAAGAACCTTGAAGGAGCCAGACATCAGAGTTCCTTTCAGTCGTCCTCTTCTGATTGGATTTTCATATCCATATTTCATTCCGGCTCATCTGCTTGCCAGATGCTGCCTAAGGCCAAGAAGGAACGTCCTGGGATTTGATGGTAAAGAATCCGTAGGATGAGAAGCGTGGTTAGCTGGCAGCATGGCTGTATTTTCATGTGAAATGGCTGAGGCCAACAAATGTCTAAATATAAGCTTGATAAGTATTTTTTAAGAATTCTAAAGTAGTGAATAAAAAATCTGAAAGGAACAAGCGATCTTTATATATTAAAAATTACGAACATTTAAATTCTAATTATGTTAAAAGCATATGGTAATGTAATTAAAGAGAAATTATTATAATGAGATGCTTTGCCGTTCATGTAAACAAGACCTTAAAGAACGTGCTAGAACAGCCTTGTAACCATTCGTAGCCTTTATGCTCAGGAATAACTGGAGGCTGCGGTTTGGAGATCTGCGCCTCCTGCACAGCCTCACTGCTGGGCCGGGCGGCGACGTCCTCGTGGCTGGGGGGGCACTGTGAGCGGGAGGCCTGAGCTCCTGTGCTGGTGCAGCCCTGAATGCTGCCCTGCGCTTCTTACCTCAGTGTGCCCTAAGCGGTGCTGCAGGGCTGCTCCTTGCTGCCCTTTGTGCGAGTATGTTATTTTCTGGAGCTGTTGTCCTTGGAATTGAACTGGGAGAGGCGTCTTCACAAGTTCTCCATTCCCTTGTTCAGAAGTACAGAAAATGCAGTTCAGTGGAGGAGTGAGACATGGTGTAGGATTCTGCTGCTTGAAAGATGGCTTCGGAGAGCTTTTCCAAAGTGAATGGGTTAACCCAGGATTAACTTGTTGTCTAAAATTTCTTCTTGATCACAGTGTACAGGAAGAGTCAAACTTAATTTTTCCACGGGGCAGCGAGGAGATGAATGTGTCTGTCTTTGTTCAGGTACTTGGGACTCAGCAGGCTAAAAGTTGGCTGCCAAAGGTCATGACTTGTAGGTACCCAGATAAGCTGAAAACAGAAAAAATATTGTTGCGCTGTCATCAACTTAAAAGATACTTGTTACTGTCTCCTGCATTTGATAAAAATAAATGTAAAAACAAGAGAGCAGTCCTTGCGTTCAGTAGAATTAACATTCTTGCTTTCTGAATTGAATGAATGGATTTTAACTTTTAACACGAATTATTGGTTCTGTTCTAGTTCTGCCTACGACAACGTCAACAAAGTTCGAGTTGCTATAAAGAAAATCAGTCCTTTTGAGCATCAGACGTACTGCCAGAGAACTCTGAGAGAGATAAAGATCTTACTGCGCTTCAGGCATGAGAATATTATCGGAATAAATGATATTATCAGAGCTCCAACTATTGAACAAATGAAAGACGTGTATCCTTTCAGAATCTGTTGTGCTTAGTGGTTGATACCTCCTTCTCTGTTTTCATTAGATCCCTCTTCATCCTTATCCTTACTAAATTTTAATAAAAGCTGGCTTTTATTACTTTAAACTGGAATGGGAGTTCATAGTATTTGATGGATTTGTAGATGCGTTGGTTGATAGGTTTGATTCCTAGATAAGTGCGAGGTTTGTTTTTTCTCCATATTTAGAAAAAAAAAAAAACAAAACAACTCCAAGGCAAAGAACTCAATGTGCATTTAGTGCAGTCAGTCTTTGAACTGTCATTGTATGCAGAACCTTTGTTACAACTGTCAGATTGCTTCAAGGAGAAAATGGAATGGTAAAGCTCTGATGTAACCGTCTAAGACTTTCCTAAAGAATGGAAAGGATACCTTTGGGGCAGGGGCTCAAGAGGCCAGGCATCCCTCCACTCTCACTGTAGCCTTGCAGTGCTTCTTGCGTATATGAAGTCTGAAACTACTCACAGGCTGGTAAACGTGTGCTCGCTGTTGGCTTCATGTGTATATCGAACGTAGCAAGGCTGTTACAGCTGAGAGGTTCTGCCCGTGGTACCAACCTTAGTTTGGAGTCAGCTCGCATCGTTTCACTAAGTCTGTATATATTGTTTCCTTTTGGCTTCACAGATTTTCACAGATGTCTGCCTGTTTAAAAGCACAAGGCATTGAATTGAATTGAGGTCAAATGTTCTCACTTCACTAATTAGCAGTGTGCTCTTTGAGTTCAGTCTTCCGTGGGACTCTGAGGTTGCACTTCTGTGGCCACTTGCTGCTGTAGGCGTGTGCTCTTAAAAAGATGTCGTGGTGGTGTGGTGTGATGGCAGCGTGCAAAGGAAGGGATGGAAACGCCCAGCTGAAATGGCAGTAGTAGTGGCTGGCGTTTGGGGTTGTGGGTTTGTTAGCTTTTTTTTAATCCTATTTTGGGGGAAAACTGTTGTGGAACTGCACTCTGAGAGTTTTGGAGTTGAGTTGAATTAAAGGAAAGGAAATTTTGGCTCAATTCATTTTTGTCAAAGCAGAATTAAACCTTTTTGTGTTAATTTCAGCCTTGGGAAAGAATAATGTGATGAAAGATACTAGAATTTAACTTGAGCACAGTCTTTGCTTACCAATATGGTATGATAAACGTATAGTAAAGGAGAACATTTTGGAAGTGGCGGAGACTGATTAGAAGTGATTGGATTTTCCACCTTGAAGCGTTTGTGCAGCAGGAGCTAATATCTCAGCTTATTACTCATGAAATGAAAACAACTTGAATTTCTTGGCAAGCAGGATAGAAAGCTAGTCGCAGTAAGATTCCAATGAAGATCAGTCTCTAATATAAGGAAATAGTTTGATTATCTTCAGGGGACCGTGAGCTGGTGCCTCTTAATTCTCTGAGGGTCTCTATCACTTATCAGCATTGATTTGATTCAAAGTCTGTAAAGCAAGAATCAACCAAGTAGTTCCAATTGTTGTGAAGCAAAGAAAGAAAAGAAAAAAATGGGTTTAGAAGTTTCATTTGGTACTGTATGTTGATATTTAACGTGCCACCAGCTTTGTTTTGCTGCCTTACATCTGATTCCTTACAGATACATTGTGCAAGACCTTATGGAAACAGATCTTTACAAGCTCTTAAAGACTCAACACCTCAGCAACGACCACATTTGTTATTTCCTTTACCAGATTCTGAGAGGGTTAAAATATATCCATTCAGCCAATGTGCTTCATCGTGACCTCAAACCTTCGAATTTGCTGCTTAATACCACTTGTGATCTCAAGGTTAGTAGAAATTTCTTAAAAATTTTGCCCCTATGGTCTTCATCAACTTCATCAATCTGTTACAACTGTGAACAACTAGGAATGTGATAGTGTTATTGGGGATTAAAGTGATTTTTGTTGTGGACAGCTTGCCAAATCATTATTAATTTTCATAAAATGATGTTTGAGAACTGTGCTGTGTTATCCTGTTCTAATGAGTGCATCGCTGTTTCCATCTGGAGGCTGGCTTTGAAACAGCGTCCTTAAAAGCTGGTGAAAATGCCAATCTGAAACACAGTTGTGTTTACTTGGAAGGTAAACTGACAGTTGTGTGTATTTCAAGTCTTGAGTCCCTGTATTAAGCCTGTTAATCATTCTGAGTTGGAAAAGAGCTTCATAATAGCAGACAACCAAAGCGATACGCTAAAGACAGTGCTGATTGGAAGCAGAGCAATCAACTGGGAAGAGAGCATTGCTAATTTATGTTTTCTGTCATAGGTTCTTTATGAATTAATACTGCAGATGATCTTAGAGCTGTTACAGTGCTTGGAAAATGTTACCTTGTTGTTTAGTGGCATTCAGAGAAGCAAATCAAGTGTGAAGAATGAGAACAGAAATAAAGAACAAAACGGAAAACACACCTTGCTGTAACTTTCTGCTCTTGTGTGATCGTAACTGTCACGCTTCTCCCTGTGATGGTCTTCCAGAAAGAGGTGACCAGGATTTCAGGGTGCTCCTACCCCAATGAAGAAGAGCTGTGTTTAGCCTAGGTCTTCCCATCTGGAAGATACTGCTTGAGTAAAGAATGAACACAATAGAAGTGGATGAGGTTCCTAGTGGCAAGGAGAGCTAGTGAACTATTACAGTCCTTAGCTATTGAAAATAAAAACTGGATGGGGCAAATGAAAGGAGCAGCTGGCATGCTCACAGTGAATGGATTGAGTAGTTAACGTTCAGCTTTTTAAGGTGTGGAAATTGGTACGTAGAATAGATACTAAGGTAGCGTGACTTACACACCAAGCAGGTAACCAGAAGAAAAAGGTTTTGAATGCTACCTCTGGTTTAGTATTCCATGGTGGTAAGTGCGTGGCATGTTTCCTCGTACACATTGAGTACTTCCAAGTATTTACTGTTGGCTACTGATGGAATGAGATCGGAGTTTACATGGCTTTGATCTGATGTGCTACAACTGTTCTGTTCCATGCTGTCTTCCCCCCTAATTACACTGATTTCTTATAGTGGCTCTAACACGCTAATTATAAAACACAGCAGTAACAACTGACCCTCTGCAGAATGTGAACCGGCTGCTGGCCGTACAAGTTTGTCAGAATTCCAAGAAAAGTCTTTGCTGCTGAACTGCTCTATGCACTGGTCCATTCTAAATACTGACTGCTCCGTTAGTTTGCTCTGTATTCCCACTGCTCCTTGTCTGCCTTTCCCAACGCACCCTGCTGGACAAGGCCCTCTGCCTCTTGCAGGAACTGCAGCTGTTGTCACATCAGAGTTCCTCACGGCATTAACCCCTTCATGAAGGAAATGGAATAAAATCTGTAGTAGAAGCAGGAAATAAAAGTTGGAGCGTAGCTGTGTGCGTGCAGTTAAAGAAGTGTTTTAAGACAAGTAAGATGCTCATAAAAAGTAAATTAGGTTTGCTGGGTGGCAGTGTATGAGCTCAGTAAATACTGCTCTGGTTTCTTTCTTGGGTATTAAAAAGAGCACGCTTCTGCAATGTGTGCTTCCCTAGTGCACAGTGTGGTAGTCTGTATGACAGAGCAAATGCTTTTTCTTAACCTAAAGGGAACTGCGGTGTTGCTGTTACCACATCTGAAGTGTAAGCAATGGAATTGAAAAGAAAGTGTGTGTTGGGCCTTGTCTGTGAGCACTGATTTGTGCTGACTTGTTTCTTCTAGGGCTGTTCTGCCAGTCTGTGTTATGCACACGTGCATGCTTACAAAGTGATCGTTGCACTTAAATCCAAAACACAGTGTCCCATGAAAATGAACGGCTTTCAGTCATGCTTTCAGGGGAATGAAAACAGAAATTTTGTTCCTCTTAAGTGTTAACACTGTTAATTGTTGTTTGATGGCATTGTGACAGAGAGCTGCTGTGCTGTCGTTATTCACGTTTCCAGTTTCCTTATTTTCTCTTTGGAAGAAGGACATAAATGGCTCTGAAAGCCATGGAGCCTCCTTATCAGAGTGTGGATAAGAACACTTTCTCCTTTTTGCCCATCTCACTGCTGTACATCAGAGATGACTTTTTCATGATTAGATAAAATTATTTTCCTGGCATAAGATTGAGAAATGCTCTCTTGTGGGTTTTTGTGCTTATGCTTCCTTGAGCAACGTGTAATCCCTCCAGTACACCATTATCTCATGGTGGTTTTTTTGCAAATATACACTGTTGTAATGGTACTTTTTGTAAAATGGAGTTTTGAGCTGTTCTTCAGATGTGTTGGTCGTTAATTCTTTTTGTTGTTGGAGAGCTTAATCTCCTCTTTTTTTTTTTTTTTTAATTCAAATAAGTTGGAGCAGGGTGCTTTACCCCCTTCCTGGCGGATAGCGCGTTAAATGAGCCCATAGCAGAGCATAAACTGTATGCCAGAAATGTTCTCCCTCAAGCTATTAGGACTACTTATTCTCCTTGACCCGTCTGGGGCCTTATCCAAATAGCATTTTTGTATTTGAGTTCCAAATATTTTTTTTCAACCTTTGTGAGATAATTTATTTCTGGAGGTACGTGCTAGCATCACTGTCTTTGTAAGTGTACCATCGTAGTTGGGGTGACATGGAAATATTGCAGCGTGGGGAGCTGTACGTATGCATGTCTAATACACTTGCTCTTTTTTTTAATTTAAAACCAGATTTGTGACTTCGGACTGGCTCGTGTTGCAGATCCTGACCATGATCACACAGGATTCCTGACAGAATATGTGGCCACGCGTTGGTACAGGGCTCCTGAAATCATGCTGAATTCTAAGGTAGGAACTGCAGTGTGCTGCTGTGGTGCTTCTATTGCTGATCATTCACTTGTGAGCACCAAATTTTTCTCCTTTCTCCTGTCCCCTCTGGATTATTTTTTTTACAGTTGGAGCTCACACATAATGTTGAGGGAACAGAGAAATGGATTTACAACTATTGGTTTGCAGTGAATTTGGGATTTCAGGTACAATTATTGGATACTACAGCTGAGTAGAGATGTGCTTGGGCCCCCATATGCCTCATCTCTTGCCATTCACGAGACTTTATTCTGTCAGGTGCTCTCTTTTGTAGAGCAAGACAGAAATGCTGGTGATGAGGGCACTTCAGTGTATTCAGGAAGGTTTGCAAGTGTTGCCTTAGTGTTAATCTTGACATCTTCGTTTAGATTTAGAATGTATAATGAGGGTGAGTCTTATTTTGAAGACGTGGTCTTTGCTGTATGTCAATCCTAAATATGTTCTTGAAGTCTTAATCAAATCATCGCTTTGTTATTGTAGTACTTGGAATTATTCTTACGTTCTTCTGTGCCTTTGTTAAAGTCAGTCTGTTTTCTGTATGATGCAGTGGGTAACCTCCACAGCCTCTGCAGAAGTTACCACAGTGGTGCACTTGGTAGTGCCAGTGTGACAGCTCTATTTGGTATTCCTCAAAGGCTTTGTAGGAAAACTGCTTCATTGGTTGTTCAGTTTGATTTTTTTTTTTTTTTTTCCAGCAGGTTGAATGTAGAAAATAATTATCTCCTTAGTGGAGTTTTTAGACTCCTTATATTTTAAACTTCCATTGTGGCTATAAGCATAGGGCAGCTTACATTTATTTCTGGATTATCAGCAGCTTTTACAAGAAGATATCTCGTATTTCTCAGGAAGTGCACAGTGCGTGATGTTCCTGGTCAATAACCTGATTTCTTCCAGAGTTGGTGTGTAGAAAACAAGCAGTCAATGATAGGATGCTGAGAACTGTGCTGAGCGGGCAGTGGAGTCAGCAGTCGCTTGCTTTTGTGGCAGCTCCTTGCTGGGGGATGGGGAGCAGCAGGCAGCAGACTGTGGGAGGGGAAGGCGACGGCGTTTGTGAGGCCAGTGGTTCTTGAGGTAGTTCCCTGTGTATTACCCAGCACCAGGGTGGATACATAAGAAAAGCCTTTGATTCCGAAGCGTATAATGCAAGTTACTCACCTGAAGATGTTGTTTGTTCCATTCTTCTTATCTCATTATTTGACCTTCTCACACCGTCTTTACTTCTTACTTTCCTACTGTGTTTACAGATCAGCTAACCCACAATCTGTGTTGCCCTTTCACTCCCTTGGTGATGAAGGTTTCTTACTGACCCATGGCTTTTTCCCGCTGCTCACGTGTTCAGCGTAATGCTGGGAACTGCAGTAACCTTGATGCTGTGAACTTCTCAGAGTCCAAGTTAGTGTAAGGCCTGTTAATGAAGTCTGCTGATGTAAATTGGCTATAGAATTAGGGAGCCTCACAAATATATGGTTGGTCATGTGTACAGCTAACCTTACTGAATCCTTTTGGAAGAGCGCGCCTTGTGTGTTTCAGGCTTTGTTACTCATTCGAAGCAGTATTTTTGATCTACAGTTCTTAATTATTTCATTACATACCAGAAAAGTTGAACAGCATGAACAGGCACGGCACATTTAAACAGTTTCGGTGCTTTTGTACTAAAGTAATGTGTTACTGCAGTTACACAAAAATGTATTTGATTAAAAGTGGTGTTCTTTGTTTTGCTTTACTTGCAGGGTTACACCAAGTCTATTGACATCTGGTCAGTAGGCTGTATTCTGGCAGAGATGCTCTCCAACAGACCCATCTTTCCAGGAAAACACTACCTTGACCAACTTAACCATATCCTTGGTGAGTTTTACATAATAGCTTTTCCTCATTCATCCACTTCTCTTCATCTTTTCTACCAGATGGACCAATCTGGGTCACCCATTTTTTTTCTTTTAATCTTTCAGTTCCTTTATTCTATATATTGTCCTTTGGTCTAATCCATGGTGATGTATGTATGGATTGTCTTCAAGAACATATAATTTAAGGATCTGTTGATGCATTTTGTGTTCCCTGTAGTTATTTCTGTAGTGATTTATGAGGTAAATCATTGACTTGAGGGGTGGTTGGAGGATGTTTATTTGCTATATCAGCAGAGATGTTTTAGAAAAATTAATAAACAAAGAAGCTCACATACCAAAATGTCTAAGTCCATTTGTGAAAGTTTCTGTAGGTAAACTTATATCAATTGGATCTTATAAGCAAACTGCTGCTAATTGGAAAACTCAAATGCATCTGTTTGTTTATGAGAAAACAAGTAACCAACACCTTGTTAGTAGGGGTTGCTGAACATTCTGTGGTATTCTGTGCTCTTAGAACACGTGGTGTGGATTCTTTGCAGCACTTTTAATGTTGGCTTTTAGGAAACATGATGCAACTGCTATAATGTGACTTTCATAGGAGTGCAGTACTGTTTGTGTTTTTATTTTTATAGGTATACTTGGATCCCCTTCCCAAGAAGATTTGAATTGTATAATAAATTTAAAAGCCAGAAACTATTTGCTTTCCCTACCACACAAAAATAAGGTGCCATGGAACAGGCTGTTTCCGAATGCTGACCCCAAAGGTATTTTATTCTCTATTGCGTTGTATCAGATTTTCAGAAGTGGAAATGAGCACCAAAATGAGTGGCAGAATGGGATATTTTTTAGAACCACTTTATAGACTTTTAGAGCCACTATATAGAATTTATTTGAGTTGGAGTTAGGGCATCGGGGTCTGTTAGAACACCTGTGTCAGAGGTGAGATCATCAACCAGCATGAAACTCCTCTTGCTCTTAAACAAGTCAAAAATTGTGTTATGGTCTTTAACTTCTTTGAAAAAGGTGGGAATCCCCGCTGTTGTTGTCTTGGAAAGTGTAGTTCATTCGGATATGCAGCGTTGGCATTGGACATTTACAGTTTGTTCTGTTGCATAACTGATATTTCCTTCTAGCTTCTGCTTTGTGTAGTTCAAGGATTGCTGTTTGCACAGCACGGCTCTCATGCTTGCTCTGACACAATGCATGTCACCTGAGTTTTTGAACTGATAAAATAATTCGCTTTCAGTGAATATGATCAGGTACTGAAGTGTCATGAAAAAGCTGATTTCTGCAGCTGGAACAGTAGAGCTGATCATCCTTATGGAGGGAAGCAGCGGTGATTTATTCTGGCTTTGTAACTGTGCTCGTCAGCCTGAGAAATTTTTACTGGGGTTTTTGACAGCTTAAATGGCAGTGAAGCTCATGTGCTTAGCTGCTGGGGAGCGTGCAGTCAGTGAGACTTCGTAACACGTTTCCATCTAAACCTTCAGAGCAGCTTTAACAGAGCAGGCTTTCAGAAAGCTCAGTGCCGTTGTTTCGGTGAGAACAGTGTGCACAACGTGCTTTGGCATGGAGAAAGCAAGGGGCTTTCTAGGTCTGTGAAAACAGGCCTTCCAAAGGGTGCATGTTTTTCTATACTTGTTCTGAAAATGTGCCAGAGCGGGCTGAAGGAAACTAATTTAGGAATGCTGATAAGATGGACAAAAAGAGACGCGCTGCCCTACTCAGAGGAAGCATTTTGCTGTTTCTGTTGCTGCTGCTGCTGTAAATGAAAATTAGCACAAAGGCAGCTTGATTTTCGTATGTAATATCAGTAGCACTTACTGTACTTTGCCATTTGAAGTGTGTATTAAGCTCTTGTTTGCTTGTTTTTTATCTTAGCACTTGATTTGTTGGATAAAATGTTGACCTTTAATCCTCATAAGCGAATTGAAGTGGAACAAGCTTTAGCCCATCCGTATCTGGAACAGTATTACGATCCAAGTGATGAGGTAAACACATTGTTAAAATGTGAATCTTGTCGATAAAGTGATACAGTGTGGTTTTTGTCTTCTTTAGTGTATGGACAATGTTTCTACTTGGAATGAAGAGTGGATGGTATCATTTTACCAACCTGGTTAGAAGTGTATGTTCTGCTTCCCAATGGAAATTTGGAGTAGTATTTCGAGCCTTGACAACACCTCCAGTGTTCCAAATTGAGACAAATAGTAAGCAGCTGAAGAGCTGCATCTGTTCTTTACATCTGAAAATAATGCTGCTACTTTTTAGACATCTTTCAAGAAATTTTAATCTTTTGTTGCAAAGTTTAAACTTTTAAGTAGTGTATTGCACTTTGTCACAGGCCTAACACGATCAAGAGGGTTGCTGTTCTCTTGCTCTTTACAAGCAGTAACTTATATTAAGTGGTCCTTATAGACCGAGAAGTCTTGCTTGCATTTAGAGATATAAAGAAGTTGTTTAAATGTTTGTTTAATAAAAATAAGTGGGGAAAAATCAGTCTGATCAACTTCAATCCTTGAAATTAATGTCCTGCTTTTGTTTTGATCCAGTGCTACATTTTGGAGGCACAACACAAAAACAAACATATGCTAAGGAGTACTATTCTGAAAATGGAATTTCTCAGTTCACTGTGGTTTTGTTTCATAGTGGCTGGGATGAGACAGGAGAGGTAACAGAAGTTGCCATTGCATTGTGCTTTAAAAGCCCCCAAAACTGAGCTTACTGGAGTTGATAGAACACTGATGAGATTTCAGGTTACCTGTGAAGGAGGGGAGAAGGAAAAATGCAGGTTTTCCTTGAGGGATAGATTTATTCTGAGAGATCTGCTGTTTCAGATTTCTGTCCAGGTAGTTACTGAGATATAAGCTGTTGTCAAGTATTAGGCTTTGTTTTGCATTTGACTGTAATTTGATTTAAAAATTTTTAATATATGAAGCATATAAGGACTAATTGAATGAGTCGTTCCTCATAGGCTGCAAAATACTGCATGTTTCTGTGTGCACACTTTTAGATGTTTTTTCCCATTCAGGATCTCCGTTAATTTCAACAGAACAATAGTTTGAAAAAGATGAATTGTTACCTTTTTTCTTTAATTTTATCAAGCCTGTAGCTGAAGCACCGTTCAAGTTTGATATGGAATTGGATGACTTGCCGAAGGAAAAGCTGAAAGAACTGATTTTTGAGGAAACTGCTAGATTCCAGCCAGGATATCGATCTTAAATTGTGCATAGGTAAAGTTACAGCGATAAGAAACCATTTGACCAGAAGAATTTTGGAACTCAGTGGTTACTGCTAGTGAGATGTATAGCTGACAATTTCTGTTGACTTGCTAACTAACTGCTGAAGTGCAACTTTCTGCTTGTTCGATTGACCTCAGTCCTGTTCTCTTACTGAAGAAATGAGTGTAGATTGCAGTGCTGAACTGTCTGCAAAGAATCTGGGCAATGGCCTTGAGATGCTTACCTGGTTCTCAGGTTGCATTTAAGGAATAAGGGTTACATTTGATTTTATTCTCGAATAAAAGTGATGAGAACGCTACTGAAATGCAGATCTTAAAAACAAAAACCACAGCTTTTCAAGGGGTCAGTGATCTTCATAGAAGACAACAGAGTATCTGGTCGTGTGGCTTGAAATGCTCTTTAAAATCTCTTTCTTAAATTTAATGTGCAGAGGAGAAATCTCTTGAACTACTCTTAAAAAAAAAAAAAAAAGAAAAGCCCCAAACCTCAAAACCATAAATCTTCAGTGAGACTTCAGTTTTAAGTACCTCTGAGCTAATTGTATGAGCAATTAACTGTGCAGCTGTTTATAAATCAGTTATGATTACTTTTGCTAGTTCTTTGAAGATCTAAACATGCTTAATTTGAATTTGCTGATATTCACCTGTGTTTTGTTTCAAATCAATAAACTTCATGTACTTTGAGGCTTGACGTCTTGGTAGTGTCATACAAAATTGGTAACATAGTTAACAGTGTATTGTCTCTAATACTTGTGAATGAATGTTTTTAAGTAACTAAGCTTTGTAACTGGAGAAGAAACTAAAAATACGAAGACAGCTGCCTGATGTAGGTTGCCCTATTTTGTGGCCTTAAAAGTGATTTCCATGGTATTCTCCATCAGCAGTTCACAAATAGAATCTCTGGTTGACAGTTCCAGCAGAAAGTTCAGACTCTGAGCCTGTGCGCTTCACTGTGAGCCATCTGTGGCTGTGGCTGCAGCGTGTAGGAACTTGACTGCTTTGCTATAACCAGTAATTCTTCTGGACTAAGAATGGGATTTCTGTTCCTGCATTGCTTATGCTTCTAGTCTCTCAATTATTGCTTGGTAAGAAAAGAGGAAGGAAAAAAAAAAAGTTGAGTGAACTGTAAATAGTTTTTCCTCCTTTTGTGTCACTAGCTTGAATATTGAATAATTGTACTGAACATAAAAGCTCACAACTGAAGTCATTTTGATTTTTGGGAACAGAGAATCTTGCTTATTAAACTTAGTAGCTAACATTTGAAACTCTTTTAATAATTAGAATGCAAGTAAATCTGAGCCTTATGCTGTTGGACGTTCCCAGTAGAATTACCCTGGCACACAGTAAGGCAGATGGTGCCTGCTTCCCTCCCGTGTTGTATGAAGCTAATTCTGTACGAGAGGCACTAGGAGTGTGTGCACAATGTGTCTAACTGGAGTAAGATGAAGCCTGTGTAGGCCATGGAATCAAGGAAGGAGAGCAATAGCTGACGCTGTGGTAAATCATAGGTGATGTCTCTGCTACTCACCTCTTTGCCCAGGTGCACGTACCCAGGCTGTAGTAGGGATTAAGGGGTAAAGGGACTAGGAGTGCAGATATCAGTGATCCGGTGCCAAGAGAAGTCTCTGATCCTTTCAGTGCTGCTACGAAGAGTTGATTTGGCCAGTAACATACTGAAATTTGAGTATTTTACTTAACTAGATAATGATTCACGAGAACTGTATGAGTAATTTGTGATCAGAATTACTAGGTATTCCACAGTACAGCACTTAAACGTCAGTAGCTGACATCCTAGCGAAGGCCAGTCCCTAGCAGTTGGCTCACAGTGCACACTGAGTCTCTTCCTATAGATTTCTGCTCTCCTCTGCAGCCCCTTGCTATCACCTGGCTCTTATCTGTGTTCTTTGCATTGTCGTTTTTGACTCTAGCTTTTGGAATTATGAAGCAATGTGGGGAAAAAAAACAGTTCTTCAGATAACCAAGTAGTGTAGGTGACTCATTTGGAGAAAGGTAGAAATAGGAAAATGTTTTTAAGACAATGTTAAAATTTCCTTCACTGAAATGTCTCTGCTTTTTTTTTTTTTTTTTTTTTTTTTTTTTTTTTGTAGGACAAGGACTTAAAGGACTGGGCATGCTCAAACGTTGCTGTTCCTCTTCCCAGTTCTTTACTGTTGGTCATGTCTTGTGGCCTCTCTCAGCTTATCCACTAACTCCTTTGAGCCATTCAGGAGGGCAGTTCCTGGTAGTTTTGGCTTTTCATGCTTTCAATGAATCTTTTAAGCCTGAAGAATTGTAATTGACACTCCTATGCGTAATGCCCGTTGTTGACCTGTTGCAGTACTGTACTGTAAGTGCACCTACTGCTGGCCATGTTTTAACTGCTTGCTTTCTGGTTTGAGAGATGCAGTGGTTCCTTTCACTCCTGGATTAATATCCAAGAAGATAATTCATTACTGATGTGAAGTTTACACCATGAACTGTGTTCTTCTGACTTTGCTGAAGTCGCTGGCATTTTTTTTAGAAAAGCTACTATTCAGGGCACTTTAAGTCAGTGACATCCCAGATTTTTTTTGCACTTCCTTTTTAAATAGAAATGGTTAGCATCCAGTGAGTGGGGTTTTACCATGATGCTCTGGATTACAGCATAAGTCGTGTTCGTGTTAATCTTGCTTATGCACTTGTTTGGGTGTCCTGTGCTGTACTTGCAGGTATTCTGTTCGGTGCGGTAGCCACATAGGAACCCATCTTAATTGAGTTCATCTAAGAAACATTTTACCATGCATTGACAAAATTTGTACCTTTTTTTCCCCGCCTTTTTCAAAACAGATCATTTTAAGTTTAACCGTGCTGGGAGGGGTAATACTTCCAAAGTTCATACCTTGTGGTCGTGTTTATAAGGCTTGTGCAAAGAGAATGAGTGGCAGCTTGCCATCCTATTTATTCCCTGTGTGATGGGAGATTAACAAAGAACAAAATGGCACGATGACCTAATGGGGAATGCTTTTCTTTGTGGAAGGCATCCGAATGTGGTAAGTGAGAAACCAAAATATGATGTTAGTAATGACGATGATGAAGTCTGCCTACTTCATACCAATGAAATGCTTCAAATGAGGATTGGTGGTTTTACATTGAATCCAATCACTGACATTCAGAATTCTCGCAGAGAGGAACACTGCATCTTTAAATGAGAAAGTTTGAATTTCCTTTTGCTCCTACAGCATGTCAGCATCTCAAGTTCATTTCTTGCAACCTACACTATAGTGATTTGTAATCAAGCCTCCATGAGCTCGTGACATAAAGTACTGTTCTGTTGTCAAGTACTATCAAACTTTTCTGATAATGCTGAGTTAGGACAACCAAACAAAGCTAGCACTAAATAATGTTTAAAATTGTATACCTTTTAATGATCTTTTCAAGTATTTGTTACTGAAATTGTATAATGTGAGTTTACTAGATGTTATGTTCCAGTGCAGTGCCTCCTTTTCTTTCCCCACTGCTCTCTGTGGTGAGAAATTTGCCTTGTTTAAAATGATTACTGTGCCCTCGCATGACTGTTAAAGCTTTCTGTGCAAAGATGATTGTTTAAGTGCCACATGCCTATGACTGAGAGAAAAATCTATTGTTACCTCTGAGTTGTGTTCAACTGAAATGCTATTCAACAAATAACTTAGGAAAAATAGTTCTATTTTTAGCTTTTCATATCTCTGCTGTCTTCTCAATTTATTTTGGCAGCAGTGAAGAATGGATTGTATAGACTGCTTGCTAATATGAACAAAATGCACTTGTAATTCCTGGAAATAAATTTAAATCTTATATCTTCACATTAACATAAAGAATTAGTTTTTGGTTTCCTCTTGGGTAATGTGTTTGAATGGAAATCAGATTCACTTGCTGCTGCAGTATTACAAGGATGCTTGCTGGTTAATGAATCCAGGCTTCCTCATTCCACGTAGTCTGCTTTTCAAAAAAAAAAAAGAAAAAAAGAAAGCCATTAACTTAGATTTCGATCGGTGAGGGTGCTCACAAGGTTCCATTTCAGATTTTTTCTTCAAGTTTGAGTCTTAGTCTACCAAAACTAACTCTGAAAAGCGGTGGTTCATTGTAAGGGGCATTTTCAGTTGGGAAGTCCCTGTGGTCCGTACATCTCTGCTGCGCGGAACAGAAGGAGCAGCCGGGACCCTGCGCGAGTGGCCGTGGGATGGCGGCACGGAGCTGTGCTGAAAGAAGGTTCTTTAGAAATTATGCGCTTGACTGTTGATCCTTGTGTAGAAATTTTTTCTGGTGTTTCTACACATCTTTACCAAAACGCTTTCTTCATGCAGTTCAGAGAAGCTGAAATATTTCTAAATCTCTGCTCCTTGTACCATCGTCATCATTACAGGAATCACGGTTGGAAAGATGACTGTTACTGAAAAAATTTGTAAAACTAGTTTGTAACACCTCAACCCGAATTTGCTAAGGAAGAATTTTGGCAGCTTATTTCATCCTTTTCCCAATTCTTTTTTTAATACTTTAATTTTGGGTTTCTGGAGAGGTGTAAACTTACCCTTGCAATCTGTCTTTCAGAATGATGAGCCAAGGGTTTGCTTTACCTAACGTGTGGTGCTTTCAGGCCTTCCTCCTTAGCTGTCCTTACTGACCCAAATTGGAGTCCATCGGTACCCATAACTGCATCCATCCGTCTCCTGCTGAACGCAGTAGCGTTGTTGAGCTGAATGCTATATTGTCAAGTGCAGAAGCATGACTTCTTCTTTTGTCAGATATTGAAAATGTTTAAAAGAAGGTGCCTATAACACTGCTAGGTCGGCTATTGCTCCGTTTTGCTTTTTTTTTTTCCCCCTCTTTTACTTAGTTTTTGAATATGTAGAGCAGAGACCTGAAGCCTGTATTTGAATTAATATATATTTCATGGTAAAGATGTTTTGGGAATAAGGAATATGAACAGTTGACTGTCTAAACGTTGCAGCTGTACTGCGGAAGAAGAGTGGGCAAACTTAAACTTCTCCTGGATGCTTTGGCAAAGAAAGCATCTTATTCTGCTGTCCTGACTTCCCAGAATCTTCCTCATCCCTGTCACACGCCCCAGGTCCGAGGCGTGCGGCGCCCTGCCGGGCTGAGCGGCGTGCTGCCCTGCGAGGCTTCGGCAGTCGCAGGTGGCAGCGTGACTCAGCGGTGGCCACAGGCAGCCCAAGGAGCTGAGCACGGCTTGCCTTACAGAATGGGGAAAAAAGCCTGTTGCCCGTTGTAATCCGCTATGATATATTTATACCATGTCAAAGTTGTTTGCTGAGCAACTGTACTATAGATTTAAACTGTATTAATATATATTTGCTTACGTCAGTGTAGTTTATATAGTCCTTGGTTATTGATGAATTTGTGTTGTTACAGCACAGTGATGTGGTATAAATATAGGCCTATGCACACAAGATGCTCATGGATTTGGTCCCTTGCATAGTACTTTTATATCTGTACAGCGACGTCTTCAAGCAATCCCAGATTTTAGGGGAAGTATTTTTGTAAATGCAGTGAACAAAAATCCAAACAGTCCTTTTACTAAGTTTTAAATGCGTTTGCGGTTCAAAATGGTTTGGTTAATGACTGAAATCAAGACACTAAATCAGTGAAAAGTGCACATTAGTAAAGTGAAGCGTACCGTGGTTTTCTGTAGCATGTGCTGTGATGGAGCTGGGGGAGCGCTGGACGAAAGGCAGACTGCCTGTGTAAATGTAGAACAAACGCCTGCAGGTTGCAGCTGGATTACTTACTATTGTTGCCTTTTCTTGTGTTGTATCAGTGTAGAGCACTCTTAAATACTCAAACTGCTTTGTCTTTGCTTTGTACTGTTGGTGCCTTCTTAGTCACGTACCCCACATGTCCTGCATAGCTAATTTAGTTAATGGTAAGTTTAAAATAAAATAAAGGAAGATTTTATATTAAAAAAACCTTTAAAACTTCATTTTCTGTATGTTCTTATTCATTGTAACAATTAAACATTTATATTGTGGCAGATTTGTGATTTGGTTAATCTGTATAGATCAGTTGTAAGTAGCAAAGGTTTATATTTGTCTTATTCTTTTAATGTTGTAAACGTATGTGATTTTCTTCTTTAAATCAGGTAACTTAATGTTCTGTTTCATTTTTGGCATCTGAATCTTGTAAAAACAAATGCAAAGAAAATCATTAAATTGTGTCCCTGTATTACCAAATCAGCATAGTGCTGTGCGTGTGTAGAACGACTGAAATTTTGCTTTGCAATGACCCGCTGTTGTAAAAGCACGGCGCGTGTTACGTTAGCGCGTCTAAAAGTGAGTCGCCCGAATGGAGCAGCAGAGAGAGCCTGCCTCCGTGTTCCCGAGTGCACAGGTGTGTCTGTTTCAGAGTACGAGTGCACCAGTCTGAAATTGGAGTCATCCAAAACATTGCAGGTAAAGTTTGTAGAGGGCAGAAGAGTTGTGTCGTTGTGGCAAGAAGGCTGTGAGATGAGCGCTGTGAGCTGCTGGGCGCAGAGGTGGCCCGTGTTTGGCTCGTGGATGTTAGCACAGCTGCTGCCCACTGCCCGGGAAGTTTTGCGAAGCGCTCAAGCAGCCCTCAGAGAGCAAATGCTTTCAGTTCGATACGAAAACGTTGTTCTCAGGCCGAGGTTTGGAGCGTTCTGAGGATTGTGGGAACAACGCACTCGTATGTCCTGTAATGGCATTTTCATGAATATTTTTAGTCTGAAATCCAGCTGTGCCAAAGAACTGAGAAAAGGTGTAACTGGATCCTGGCAGCTAGAGACCGCAGTGTGTGTGACAACGCGCAAAGCCTGACCTGAAACTGAGAGGTGCTTGCCAGTACCTGACAGCTCTGTAACAGCTCTGCGCCTGGCTCGTTAAGGTTCCTCTCTCCATCCCCTCCCTGGTCTTCACAGCAGTATGCACTTCTTTTCCAGAATATTGAGAGTTTGATTTTGCCACACATGCAGTTATGCACGTTGCTTTTTCATTGACTGTGGCTGCCCTTGTCTGTCTCTGTTCCCTCTAGCAGTGTGCTGCATTGCAGTGTGTGAGTTTTAGTGAGTTACTTCAAAGTTTGACTGAACTGCATCGTCCCAGCAGAGGTTTAGACAAGCTGCTGCTGGACTCAGTGTTTTTGTCACACTTGTTTAAATAGGATTAGTTGGAAAACACTTTGCTTTTATTTGCTTTGTTCACCAGAATAGGACGCCGATCCTGTCTGAGCTTTGAAGGGCAGTGGGTAGTGAGACCTCGGAGCCAAAGACTGCATAGATGAGCTGTGGGGTCTGTGTGCAGGCTCAGTGCTTGTGTGGTGTGCTCTGGTGAGCAGCGTGCCGTGGAGGCTGAATAGCCAGTGCTGGAGGAGCTCCTGCGCTCGCAAAGTCTTGAGGAACTGCTTCTGATTATAACCATGTTGGTTTGAGCAGTGTAGATTTGATGCTGTTGGGCTTTGTAGAGCTACAACCCCAGTATCTTCTCACTTCTGTGTGTTTCATTGTACTTTCTACTAAGTAACATTTGCGTAATGCTTGACAAGCTGAAAAAAAATGAACATTTGATAATTGTAGAAGACTTAAAATCTTCGTCGCATGAATACGTGTCACGTCAGCAATTCGGAAGAGCTTTGGTTCCTCTGCAGGACAGCATCCAGGCGCTGCCAGGTGCCAGGGCTGAGCTTCCATCACACCGCGTTCACTGAGGGCTGATCTTGGAATTAAGAGGTGAAAATTGCTCTGGTGAAGCCTTTACTGTTCCACTTTGTAAGGTGCTCACACCTTAGGTATTTCCTTCAGCTATCTTGCAGAACTCTGCCTGTTTTTTCAGTACATCTTGCTACCGTGACAATTTTTTTCTTTGTCTTCTTTTTCAAAGTGAAGCTGAAGTCTCAGCTGTTCCAAAAACCTTTCTTTGGGATTCACGCGGTTCTGTTGATACACAACAGATTACTGGTCCTATTACATAAACTGGTGTGAACCCTCAGAACAGGTAAGCAAAAGCACCCGACAGGTCACCTGAGACTCTTGCTGCTGGAAGCACAGCATGCGACCTGGTGATGGGGTGTTCATTTCTGAGGGGCAATATAAAACAGGTGAAATGATGGGAAATGAGCGATACGCTTGGGTCAGATGTAGTGTGAGGAGTCCTTTGTTGCTGTTAGAAACTTGAGCCTGACGTTCAGCAGACCCTGGTTTGAACTCTTCTGACTCTTAATCCTTGAATACCCTGTAAATACTGGAAACTTCTTGTCATTTCTTTAAAGCGTCCTCACATCTTCCTTGCAGCATCACCCCTTCTTCAGTTCTTTCCCTTTTCCATCCAGTTAATTATTCTGGCAGAGTGATGCGTGATCCTTTGGGAGTTCATTTCCCTTGGTGCAGGAGTGGCTGGTTCGCACGTGAGGGACATAAAAGGAGTCCTTAGGCATTTTTCTGATTCCCCACAAAAAAGGAAGAAATGTCTTGAGAATGCTGGAGAGCCAGCATGCTGCCTCACCTAAAAACACTGAGCTGAATCCTTTTGTGTATCTTGTGGGTCTTTCTGTGGGTTTGTGTGGTGCTCCCAGTTGTGCCACTGGTCGATTGAAATGCTTCTCTGTCTCCCGCCGTTGCTTCTTGCACAGAGCTGACCTTTGATCCCGTTGAGTTTCTGTCTTCCAGTGATGCTTTTCTTCCTCAGGGTTTATACATTCCTTGTTGGTATTTTTCTCCCCAATCCTTTGACTGCTGTGACTGACTCGGTGTCACTTTCTTATTCTTTCTTCTCCTTATTTTGTATGGCTGTAGCTTCCCTGTGGTCTCACAACTCTCCCTTTGCTTTTCAGAAATGTCTGGGTTGTTTTAGTTATTCTGTAAGGCCGTGGACGCAGCCATACTTCACAGAGCCGGGCCCTGCTCACAGGCAGCTGACTCAAGGGCTGCTGGTTACGCTCCAGCCGCTGGCTTAGGGGAGCCCACTTGCACAGGCAGAGCAGGTCCTGTACTGCAGCTCCAGCGCCTGGGCTTTGCACCAGCTGCGGTTTTGCGCAGCGCAGCATCTGTTAATTCCACCTTACCGTTTTAATGCCTTGAATACAAAAGCCAGAAATAACAATGGAAATCTTCATTCTCCCTGGCTATGATGCATTCTTCTGCACTACTGAAACTATATCAAAATTCAGGCTTTTCAAGCAAAAAAAAAAAGCGTAACCCAAAGCTGTGAGTGTGCCGCGAGTTTAAAAAGTAACAGAATGATAACAATCTGCTATGATCAGGAGACTTATGATGCACCTTCTGCTTCAATCATAACGTCCAAGACACGTAGCTTGTTCTGAAGATGCTTTTCTGCCTTAAATCTGCAAATGCAAAAATGCTGAATATTCAGAATCTTGGCTTGAAACTCTGAACCGATGATATCAGCAGTGAGCTGAAAACTCGGGGAAGGTTTGAAGTCAGGCCTTCTCCTAGCTCAGCTTTAATCTCAATAGCAGGGGAGAAAACTTTGGCTATCAAACCTTCCTGTTCCTAGAAATGTTTAAAATTTACAAATATTCTATCTCGTAGTTGAGGCGTCTTAGATGCAGATTCATAGACTAAAGAATTTTTAATGTTCTGTGTTTTTAAAAAGTCTTGTTAGTTTTGGTACATGTTTACTTTTGCAGGCTCTTTGAGTAGGCATGCACAAATGTGCAGGGAACAAACTTCTGCAGGCCAGTTGACACATCCAGAAATGCTTAAAGGAATGTTGTTGGTGTCACTGTAGCTACGTGTTCTGTCTGCTCTCGTGTGCAGCGTCCATCAGCACTCCAGAAGAAGGTGGGGATTAAAGAAAAATAAAATTGTGGTCATTTCTTAAACATTCTTTTGTAGCTCAACTTAATTCACGGGCTTGTTTTTGGGGGTAGTTTGGTATGTGGGGAGAACTGTGTTAAGTCGTTTTTACAGCTGACTTGACGTTTCTCTGAGTATAATTTGCTGTTATTCCAGCATGGCAAAGATCTGCATAATTCATGCGTGCTCAACGTAATCACTGGTTTTCTTCTAACAATAAGTGGCATTGTACCAAAAGCAATATATCCTGTGTGTAGTTAGTAGTGGAAGTAATTATTACTGTGCAGCTTTTATTTTCATTGTCTTTCCAATGGTTGCTGCTAGCATGGATTTGTGCATTGACAGTTGTTCCAGGCTGTTAAAGATGTATTCTGGGGAAAAAGTCCTGCATAACACTTGTTTGCTTTCTGGAAGCTGCTGCAGTGCTTTGAAGCAGAAAAGAGTTGCATCTGATGCTGCAGTAAGCTTGTTTTCCTCTGAGTCTTATCAGCAGAACACATCTAGATCCAGGGAGTTTCTCCGGAATTGCTCCTCCACATTTTTCCTCTTGAAAAAGGCCCGGGCTCAACACCAGCACCGTTAGAGCCAAGGATAAGAGAGCAGAAGGGCTTTTTTCTCTGCTTGATTTTGGGATTCTGCTAAGCTACACACAGCCTTATAAGATCACGGCGCTGTAAAAAGACTTGGGGAATGCTGCAACTGGTTTTGTTCGCCGACTACTAACTCAAAACCAGATAAGAACGCACAGGCAATATGCAATGCATGGGAACTCTCTAGTCTTAATTCTGTCCTTCCTGCCCCCTGATAGCATTTCTGCACTACTGGCTCTGCAAGTAAATCTGCGCTGGATAACTTTCCTTTAAAGAGGGAAGCTTTGTTTTTCCTCAGAAGGACAAGGTATCAATATAGTTATCTCTCCACCACTTGCATTTGACTGCTAGTGTGTAGTGTTCATCATTACCACTGTTAGAAAAAATTTAATGCTGTAGAACTAACAGGGGTGAAGAACTCGCTCTTCTCAACTTGTACATTTCTCCTTGCTTTCGAAGTGTGTAGAACGATGCCTACTTTTAACTGAATAGCTTTTCTGCATTCTCTGTGCACATTTTTCTCTGCTGCCTCCTATTCTAGATGTTACTTACTTTACTTCTAATGGTGTTATAAAAAGTGTAGTACTACAGGTGTTGTGTGGTAACTTGTAAATAAATTACTATAAACACACGGTCAAGTTATGTGTGGTGCTCTGTAACTGCGTTTACCTTAGCTGTAAATCTTATCTGCGCTTTCCTGAGGAGCTGCCCGTAGCCCTTGGTTACGAAGCCGGTGTCTGCGCCTGAGCAAGAACCCTGCGCCGCTCTGCTCAGCAGGCTGCTCCTGGTCACAAGTTCAGGAAGCTGTAGCATTAACAAGTTATTTCTACACAGAGCACGTGCAGCAACATAATGCAGCATAATGTGCTAGATGACAGCAAATCAACACCTACATCAAACTGATTGGCTGTGGATAATACATGTTGATGTAAATACCAATTCACGTGGAAAGAACACAACATTATTTATGGTTGGAAGCTGATTAGGGAACTGCTGCATTTTGTTCTTGGAGCCTACCAGCTCCAGCAGAAGACTGCTTGTTTCCTCTCCAATTTGAGAGGGTGGCGGAAGAGAAGTGGGAGAGGTCTGACCTGGGAAGGAACAAAGAATGCTACATTTTAGTGGGGGGAAAAACACAGAAAAGCAGATATTCTGTTCTGTATTTTCCTTATGGTTGACACACAGTCAGAAATGCTGCAGAAGTCCCCTCTCTCTTCTAGAAAACAGTCTCAAGGAGGTCTGGTTAGCACTCAGACATTTTCCATTCCTCCAATTGCGCTTCCCTGTGGCTGTTAAATACAGTCATTGGAAGCCTGATTCTTTTTAAGGGATTTAAGTGAATTAAGAGGCAAATTACTTACATCTGGAAACGTTACTCTAGAAACTCGCTTAAGGTAGATCAAACTTCCTCAAAGCAGGAGCTGTGACAGCGTAGCTTGTGGTCTTTTACCTTAAGGGGCAATCGAGAGTATTTACAACAGGCATATTAAACTAAATGAGAGTTCAGAGAGCAAATATTCTCAAAACAAATGCGATCATTTTCAGAATAAAGCATCAACTACTGAGTGGAATCTCAGACATCAAAAAAGCAACCAAGCCACAAACAAACAGGTACTAGCAAACAAAAATGTCTCAGAAGTAATGCACCTAATGAATGAAATCTTTGTGAGCAACAGAGATCCTCTGAAGGTGCTGTTATATTATAACCCAAGCAGTTTTTGTGGGCAGGAGCAATGAACACTGGGGCACCTCCTGGATAAACATTGCTATCTGCAAACTGCCACGCACCTCCTTGAGCAAAGATTAATTAACCATTAATTAACCAGGAAGTCGATTTCAACTCTTCAATTCCTTCTTCAGGATGTCCAAGTGTTGTCGTGCTCTTCGCTTGCACTGGGAATGGGTTCACGGTGACGTTTCTGTGTTCGAGCATTGAAATTTCACGAGTGTATTTTGGTTTTACTTAAATGTATGAATCATTTGAACACCTGGTGATTTTCACTGTAAAAAGAACTGTGACAGCTTTTCAGTGATCCTACGTTGCTGTTGCCTCTTAACTGTACTTGAATGTGGAGGTGGGGAAACATCATTTGCTTTTCTCTGAAATGCACCCTTCTGTGCTGGGTTGTCTTTAGAATCATCTTCAAGTTAACTAGTAAAAATGACAAAAATCTCTCTGTAGCTACTCGTATAGCAAGGGCTTATAACATCTAAAAGGCTTGAAAGAGGTAGATACGTAGCCCCAACTAGAGCTGTCCCACAAACACCATTCCCGTATCGTACTTGTGATCAACCACAGACTGACAGCTTCCAGGGCCTAGGAGTTGGCAGAAGGCACCTTGCTGTGGGGGGGTTTGTCTGATGTCACATGGTTTTATTGGCTCGATCCAGAAGTTCATCCCTTTTTCTTGAAGTACGGGGTGCTGCCAGAGGTGCTTCTGCAGGCGTCCCATTGCAGTCATCTCTCTTTTGCTATCTGTTGTCTCGTGCAATCAGTTATTTTCTTTGTTTAGTTTTTCTGCAGTCCTTTCTCCTGGGGGGACTTAAGCACTGTGTGCAGGTCAGGTTAATGCTTGGTCCTAGATGAAGGATGGGATCCAAAGGGGCAGAGGCCAGCAGTGGTTGCCTAGGGAGAATGTAAGAAAAGGCAAGCACCTTTCTCCAGAATGTTTCCTGACCGGCGGTTTTGTAGCTCAGAGATGATGCTTTCGTACTTCAGAGGTGTAGGACTGCTGGTTAGAGGTTTGACTGTGTGTCCTTAAAGCCAGTAACAACTGTGAGATCTTTCTGTAATTCTTTGCAGTTGTATGCTAGTTCCTGTCCAATGCATGTCAAGCTAACACAGGTAATCACTGACAAAACAAGCAGGTTGGAAGGAATTTCTGAAGGCCATCTGGTCCAACCGCAGGTGATAACAGTGAAGGTGTGGAGACTTGACTGCCCCTGGACTGTATGGAGCTGAAGAAGACCTGCTCAGACTTGGTTATGCTTTCCACTGCTGAAGGTCTTAATAAACACAGTAACAGACAGTAACAGAGACTGAGGCAGTGAATTCAGCCTTTCACTTTTGTTTTCACCTCTACTTCAGTCATGTAACCTTCAGAGGATTTCTTTTGCTGTTTGACTGGAAGATACTGTTAGCAAATAATATAATTTACATCTGCTCAGAGCCTCTAGCTACTGCAGAGATGCAAGCAATAAACTGCACTCTGCTGTACAGACTGCCCTTCTGGCACCATCACGGCTGTTACTGGTTAGAGCAGGTGAGACAAGAGTGCACTGCCATACTTGGTGATGTTCCTGCGCTCGGGCCAGGCTTTCATTCTTCCTATGCTGTACATTTGCACTTCTCAAGCACTGGATTTTACACATAGAAACGATCCATATTCTAAAAGTTAAAACCTTTTTATGTAGCATTTGCTATTAGTTTTGCCTGTAGCAGTAATGTTCAGTGTAGAATCATGGAATCACCAAGGTTGGAAAAGACCTCCAAGATCCTGCAGTCCAACCATCCGCCTCCCACCAATATTCCCCACTAACCCACATTCCTCAGTACAACATCTAAACGTTTCTTGAACACCTCCAGGGATGGTGACTCCACACTCCCTGCGCAGCCCATTGCAGCACCTGACCTCTCTTTCAGGAGATACAATTTTCCTAATGTCCAACCCGAATCTCCCCTGGCACAACTGGAGGCCGCTCTCCCTCACCCGATTGCTGGCTCTGTGGGAGCACAGGCTGACCCTCACCTCACCAGCCCTTCCTTTCAGGCAGCTGCAGAGTGACCTGCCACCCCCCCCCCCCCGAGCTCTGCGCAGTAAAGCACCGCTCCAGGCCCTCAGCTGCCCCTCGTGAGACTTGTGCTCAGTGTCCAAATTCAGGGCCTACACTTACGGTAGTATCCAGAGAGAAAAAGAAGAGAGAAGATTGGCCATGGAAAAGATACAGTCATACTTTCTGTTCAGCTTCCCGCTAGCAGCCTTGTCTCCATGCAAATCCAAAAAGCGTTAAAGGAAAAATGCAACTGTAGTTTGAACCTCCGCTCCACGCCTCTCCGGCCGTCCTAGGAATTGCAGCGCTGTTAAACCCGTAGTTGTGCCATCTGCTGGTTGGAAAGTAACCATGAGTATAATTTCCGTAAATAAAAAATGCAGCAGAATGACTGTGAAACACGGTGATTAAATAGCAAAACTGATAATGCCCAGCATTCTGAAAAGTGTTCTGTAGCACTGTAGCTGCACCTGCTGTCAAAGGGTAAGCTAGCAACATTTTAGGGCAAGAATTTACCTTGAAACTGGGAGTAAACAGTTTACATTCTGATGTGGCGGGGATTTGATTTTTTGTTTCTTTCATTGTTTGCTTTTCCTATTTGTAATTTTATTTAATTTCATTATTATTATTATTTTAATTTTTATTTGAAGCAGACTGAGGGTGTGTGTGTGCAGTATGACTGCTCAAGGCACAGAATGTGAGGACTAAAAGAAAACTGAGATGGATTTTTCCCCTTTTTTCTAGTTTGTGTATAGGCCAAAGTAATTCCAGCCACCCATGAATAAAGCACAGCATCTTGTTATGGAATGAGACAGAAGCAAACTGGAGCACTGAGAGCTTTCTTAATGAACACATCAATGAATGACGTCACGCCAGTTACCGCTATCAGACTTCATGCAGTCTCTTCTTCGTGTCCCCATACCTTTCCACTCTTCATACTTACTGACATCAATACCAGAAAAGCAAGTCAGGATAAAGGACAGCAGTGTTTTTCACACTGAGAGAAAATGGGAATATATGAAAAAAATAGTAAACTGCTGCAGTGTTTTAAAACCCCTGTTTGTGTGTCCGTCAACTTCTCTCTTGTAGTAATATCCAAGGAGCTGCAAAATCCTGTCTGCTGCCGCAGCGATGTGCCTGGCAGGAAGTTTCTGGGTGCTGAAGTTGAGTATCTTGCTGGTTCTAACAGTGACTCTGAAGGCCATGCAGTGGTTTTTATTCACTGCTTCCCAGTCTGCTCAGTACGGCACCCCACTCTGAGCTGAGAAAAAAAGCAATACTGCCGCCCTGATTAAAGGTGGGTCACTTTGCTCTGTGTTCCTGTGCTCCTGCCAGAGCAGCTGTTCGGTCTTGTCTCGTGCCATGCCTCAGTGAGCAACGCAGAAGACTGGAGAGTCTTTCTTATTAGAGATCCTAGATTAGATGTACCACAGAGGTGAGGTGCTGGAACATGGGTATTTTTGAGGCTTTTGCCAAAAAGGATGGCAGAATAGTGATTTGATGAGGATACTTGTAGCAAAATAGCAAAACCCAGGATGCAAAATAGATTAAAAAAAAGCAAGCAAACAGCAGGCACACCTTTGGCAGTCGGGTGTGTGGTACAGCACTGATACAACTTCTTTCTCAATGTGTGGGTGCAGAAAAAGATGTTGAAAACATCACAGGCAATATTTACACAAAAGAGCTGAGTATAAGCCTCTCCAAAACTTAGGTATCAATTCAGATGGCATTGCAATATTTGAATTTAATCTCTGTTTTACCAGTCAACCTCCTGTCCCACTGCACTGCTGAAGGAGAAGCAGCAGCATTGCCTTTGTTTTTGTTTTAAAGGATTATTACTGCACACTTGGTAGCTTTCACGCTTGCTGCTGGCTGCTGTCTCCAGCAGATGTAACACAGCCTTTTGTAGCTTCCTCCCACTGTTGATGCACTCACTCAAAATGCAAACTATGCTGTGGCTGCAAAGGTGAGAGTCCAGCAGCCAGATCGCTCTCCTCCTCCCCTGCTCCCTTCCCTGTGCTGCTTTGCTGAGCTGGTGGCTGTGCCACTCAGACAAACCTGTGTCTACCAGAGCAGAACACAAGTATTCAATTGCTGTGTGCATGGTACATAGTTCAGCATGTACTGTGTGCACAGTGCCTTCTGGCTAAGCAACATGCTTATTTAATGCAATTATCTTCTGGTACAAGAGATAGCAAGGAACTCTTTATGTGGAACAATAGTCCAGCTGTGAGAAAATCGATTTAAGAAAGAGACTTTGCTACTATTAAGTCACTGTGTGCCAACCTTGCAAACCTGCACTTATTTTCAGATATTTGAGCACAGCTGCAGAGGACACAAAATGGAAATCTAGATGTGGAATGTGCTCTAGCTTTACATATACATGAAAAGGTAAGGCAGCTTTGTTACCAATGGACAGCACGGTTACTCTGTGTGCCTTATGGAGAGACTCTTCTTGACAGACACGTTTTGCTGAGATCTGTGACTCCCTAGAAACAGGCACTTGCTTTGTCTCTACGTCATGTGGATCTGTGATGTACCTTTGATATTAAGACAGTCAA
Organism: Lagopus leucura; assembly: GCF_019238085.1. NCBI lineage: Eukaryota > Metazoa > Chordata > Aves > Galliformes > Phasianidae > Lagopus > Lagopus leucura. The sequence goes on along the minus strand of NW_024962260.1, from coordinate 9,246,550 downwards.
AATAGGTGTGTAATTAGACTTATCCTGCTGTATACCCAGCAACCAGCTCTGTATCAGTCTCTGGAAACATGATCTGTGTGCTCTCTATTGCTGCCATCTTGCTTCCCAGACCATGTTTTGTAAAGAGAGATGGATGCAGATTCTCATATGATCCTCAGAAGCTCTATGCAATAATATACAAGGTGATATATAGCAGAGCAGCAAGTCCAGCATACGCAGTCAGGTCACTGCCTTCCCACTGCCAACACCGAAGCTGCTGGCAGTGACCACTCACTGAAGGAGGGCTGTAGTTGTGCTGTACACTGCAGTGTGAGTTTTTGTATCTGTGCTGTGAGTAAGGGACCTGTTGAGCCGTGATGCAGTGATTAGTTCAGATTTTGGCTAGCTTCTGTAGTTTCTGTTGTCTTTTGTCTTTTCCTGTGCCAAGTTCATAGTTTGAGTGGTCAAGCTGTCAAACAAGGCAGTTACTGAACATACTTATTCAGATTCAGGGACTGCAGGATGAGCACAGGCAAGAGTCTGTCTGAAAGTTCAGATGCTATCATTTATTACATTTAATGACAGCCACATGAAAAAATGCCTGGAGAAGCAAGCAAACAAATAAATAATAAATCAGCCAGAATATTTGTAGCATTATACAAGAAAATAGGCAACGCTTGCTTGCACTGATGTTGTCTTTAATCAGTCTCCCTGTTTCTCTGTTACCAGAAACATTCGAGCCATTTGTTCTAAAATGTCTGAAGGAAATTCACACATTTGTTTAACAACATTTATGCCCGAATTTTAGCAAGAAGATTGGGCGACCTGATCGAAGTACGTCCGCCTACCCGCGTCTGTTCGGCCACCAGGTGGAGCCGGGCCGCAGTGCGCGCATCCTGGCGGCCGGGAGGCGCCGCTTTGCCCGCTGCCTCCCGCGGGACGCGAGCAGCGCAGCGCCGCTCGGCTCCGATCGCGCGCTCGGAGTTTCCGGCACCGCTGGAGAAAACGAAACCCGGAGGAACGGGACAGAGCTCGCGTGAAGTCACTGCATCCCAGAAATGAATCTCCTGCAGCCGACTGAGGAAACCAAAAACCTCGGATTTTTTTCCTGAGCCTAAGCTAAGCGAATCTTTCTACTCTGTTGCATTCTCACGGGTTTATAAAATCGACTGGAGAAAAATTAAAATTAACACAGAAGAAGAACTACAAGGAGGGGAAAAGAGGAAGGCGGCAGAAGAGGCATTTGTGCTGGTCCGGCAGAATGAGGTTTGCCAGCATAAGTGCCGAAGAGCAGAGACTGCCAGGAAGTCAGGACGGCAGAAATACTGAGCAGGAGCACAGCAGGGCTGCCGTGAGCTGTGTGCACGTTCCCTCTAGCGATCTCTTCAGGCACTTTTTCAGCATCTTCTTAAAAACAGTTCCCCATTCGGCCTGCCTGCCGAGCCAAGTTACAGCGCGGGGTTCTGTGTTCCCAGTTACGAGCATCCATGTCCTCTCTTGGTTACTGCAGTTCTGCCAGTCTGCCTCATTCTATTTCAATCTTACACTGAACTCACACTAATTGCAACACAGGCTTTGATTAGCTTTTATTTTTGTTCTTCTTCAGTAGCTGATTCCGTGGCCAACATTACTTTTTGCTTTGTATAGTCATCTCTACCCTGTGAAAGAGAACAAGCTCATTTATGCTGTTTGTCTTCAGATAATCCTAGGAAATAGGGAGATGCCTTGAAGTCTTACTCTGCACCGCTACGTTCTGCCCCAGTGGGCTGGCTGCCACAGAAAGTCACCCCATCTGATGAGAGCAAGTGTCTGTCTTCCCTGCTGGAGGACAGTCTTCAGCTTCACTCAGTGTATGTCCCGATCACTGTCTGGAAAAATTCAGATGATTCTTACTGTAAAAGCAATTCTGAAATGCCTTTTGGGATCCCAATGAGAGTCAGCTGAGCACCCGACAATCAGCCAGCGGTAGGTGTGACTGTCAGATTGTCCAAGGAGGACAAGAGCAGTCCTGTGTTTGACAGGACAGAAATGGCCGCTGAACCCTCAGTTCAGTTTGATATTCAATCATTTGATAACTTGGATGAGGATCTGAGAGGGGATGTAGAAACGATTTGTAAACCGAAAAACATGTTTATTACTCAGAAGGATCACTTGTTCTTATGTCTATAGTAAGTTTTGTTGTCTCTTCAGACTCATGGGCAAAAGAAGGAAGAAATGAAGGATAAAACTGTGTTACATTCGAGGGAGAAATAAGATTTTTTTATCAGTGAGAGTAATTAAAAACAGGAACAATGAATTAACAATTTGTAAATTGAGACAGGATGTTCAAGGATGTTTTCCCAAGGGATGTCCTATTATTCTGTGATTCTGTGCTCTGGCTTAAAGACAAATAATGACATAGCTTCTACCTCACAGCAGGTCACAGAGATCCCCTCGATCCTATTTATCTGTGCAGCCATACAGTGTGCTTGTGCTGGTTGCCCTTACCTGGAAAGGATACGAGAATGGAAATATGAGTCTAGGTTTCAAGATGAGAAACACACCTCCTGGAAGAGGAAAAAGAATAAAAGAAAAAAGATTTAAACCAAAGAAACCCTGAGCAGAAAAAACTTGGATCCCTGTAGCCAACTGATTTGCATGTACAAGCAAGCACATGCAGCATGTGTTTATACAAAACATGTGTCAATAGGAAATGAACTTCTGCTTTTCCATAGCTCACAGAAAGTAGTTTCAACTTTTCAGATAAAGCTGCCCAACATTAGCCAAAGAGTCTGCAGCTGCGTGAAGGAGATGACAATCCTACTTAATGGTGAACTTCACAATACTTATACGTACATTGGAAAAGCTTTTATTATTCTTCATGTTCTACTGCCTTTTTCTTTTGCCTTAGAGAGATGTGGCTTCTGCTTTTTTATTGATAAATACAAATAATGCACACTGGCTCTTGTTTGGTGCACTAAAAGGCAATAGTTTTCAAAATGTACAGTGATTTTGCATGTGCTGCTGTGCTCCCATTTCTGATTGCATGCTAAATCGAGATTCAAGTATTCCACTGCACCAGGAGTGAATGGCTGTAGAACCAGCGGTGCCATTTCCAGTCTCCCGATGGTGAAGTGGTCTGATCCTTGTGTACAGCCTGGTGTATTGCACGGGAGGGGCAGCCCAGCCTTGTCTGCACTGGGAATCACCCAGCCGCCTTCAGGGATCCAGACTCCAGACGTCACCTATGTCCCAGGAGCAGCCTCGGATAGCTTGTAACGGCTGGCAGAAAGTTACAGCACAGCACTGCTTCCTTCCTCACCCAGCTGTGCCCTGCAGCTTCCTCTGCTGTTGAGAGCAGTCGGGCACTCGCAGATGCAGACTTGTTCTCACCACAGCTTGCCCAGTGCAAAAAAACCCCACAGTTGTCAGGAATAAGTACAGCTGTCACTTGTGATCACCCTTCATTACTGAGCACATATCAAATGGATGCAATTCTTATTGTTGCTCTTACATTTTTGTTTGGAGACCCAATGGAGTATATAATAAGACCAGATCTGTGACGAGCTCTTGCTACTGTTTATCTCGATGGGAAAGGTCCAGATTTTCTGGTGAGAACAGCCATTTAAGCATTCTAGAACCATACTCCAGCAGCAATAATTACAAATTTGGGCTTAGTACAAACGTATTCGGAAGCTTGAAGTGCTTAAACACTGGCTAATTCTCTAGTGAACTTCTCTGCTTTAGGTAAGGCATTTGCATACCTGCCAATCTGAATATTAAAGTTTAATTAACATCCAAATTTGGTAAAAGTCACATAAGAAATAAAAGAAGGATTTCCATGGTGATGGTGGTGGGAAAAGGAGCAGTTCGGATCTGGCAAATGACAAATCGTCCTCTAGTGGTGTATATTTCAGCCCACTGACCAGGGAGAATGTATACAGACACACAAGAAATGTGTTTATGCACACCTGAATTAGGCATCTGAAGTAGGGTGATACAGATGTTTTTCTCCATCTCATCCATTTGTATGTATATGAGCAGATATCTACATCTGTTCCTCCATAAAACCGTGACAAATATTTGATCTGTAGCCTATAAACAAATTCTTCTGCTTATTCTCCACTTGAGGATGGTTTGAGACCTCAGGATGTTTCAAGACAGCTGACCTCCCTTCATGTTCTCTGCTCTGCTGAAGCAGTGGCTTCACTCGCAGTACGAACTGCTGTTGGTGCAGCTTCCAGTAGAGCCTGCAGATTTTGCACTGCTGTCTGCAATGCAATCCAATGAATACTTTCTCCTACTGCTTTCAAAACTCATCCCAAGTGAAAATGTACTTTGTTTACCTGAATGCCTCTCTGCACGCAGATCCAGACAAATAACTAGAAATATGCTGTGGCAAGTGCCGGGGTAATTTGATTATTACCTAATAATGTGCTGGTTTCAATTAATGCACAATATTATATTTTAATGTTACATAATCACAACCTTGTTCTACTTCCATCTCTCTCCATCCATAACCTAAACAGGGAAATATCGGCTGGCTTTGTAAAATTCTTGTTTCCCAATCTCACTTTAAATTCCAGCACCCTTCACAACACTCACCATACATCAGTTGTTCCTGTGATGCACTCCAACCTGACTTCTGCCACGTCATAAGAAATAGATGCATTTTATTTTCCTTGGAGAACTTGGCAGAACATAATGTTATAAACTTCAGTTATAAACTTCTGAGAAGATCAAGGTGGGGTTTTTTGGTATATATATATTTTCCATTATTAAGCATACATTTAAGGGAAACATACAGGAAATTATTTTTATTTGAAAAAAAAAGCGCATCTTCTTTCAATAGTCTTCTTTCAGTTAAAACAAAGAGCATGAAGCTTTACAATTCTTAGACCAACTGGTTTTTAAACGTTTGAGACTTAACATGTCCTGAAGAAACAACGGAAGGAGCAATCCTGACATTATTTCCCAGTTTAGAGCCTTTAATAGTCCTTCCTCCACCTCACATTTGGAGTTTGCCTAGTTTTCAGCACGGCTCATGGTTTGGGGTACAACTCACCTGCAGTTCTATTTCTAACATGCTAAGCCACAGCGACAATGACCATACACTGTCTCTACAATTCCTGTGACCTGATGAATTCCAGAACTGCAGGCCATAACCTTAATTGGAATCCTAATGAGAAAAAGTGACACCTTCCTGCTCGTATTACACAGTGATGCAGGGCACACAACAGAAACACAGTCAAGAGTTGCCAGACTGTCAAAATTAGTGCCATTAAAGTACCAGGGATAATATGCTTATGATATAATCAGGACAGAATACAGGGTTTAGTAGTGGTACTATGACATCTGCTTTGCTAATCAAGATGAGCCTCACTGTGAAAGGCAGAATTCACCCTAAGTGTTTACAATCCAAACTGTATATTGAGATTGAGATTAAGTATTTAATTTTATCTGTGCTTTTTAAGTTGCTTCACTGTAGTTGTGGACTACATACCATATTGTCAAACACACCATTCTTCATCAGAGGTTGTTCATATAAGCAACCTCATCCTGCTACTGAAGGCACTAACTACATCCTTGACATCTCTTTATGTTTAGAAATCAAAAAGAAGGAGAAAAAAAAAGAAAAAGAAAAAGATGGTATTCTAACAGTGCAGCTTGTGTGTTTGTTACTGGGAAACAAATAGCAAAGAGAAAGAAACCCTCAGTGTCCTTGTCATTTAGATCTTTCAGTGGAGAAGCAGAGCTTGTGTTAAAACAATGGAAACATTGTTCCACTCTCAGGATCCTTTGCTGTCCTCGCTGAATGACCGACATCCCTTTCTTCCCTCATGTTCTTCTTGTCTTCTGTGAAAAGAACAGCTTCTCTAGTCAGGGTTGGACTCTTGTTTCATTTTAATTCACCATGCAGAGTCAAAATCCGTCCGAGTAACCTGTTTGGCTCCTAACAGCTAAACCAAGATCACAGCAGATCTCTCAAGGTAAGCAAAGAGAGACAACGCACACTTGCATTCACATCTATAGAAAAGCATGCACAGCAGCACTGGTGATCCCACGTTTGTGATCCTTCCTTTAAGCCAGTGACCAGCAAGACATCAGAGTGGGAAAGGCACCGCAGCATCTGCCATGTCCCAAACCCAGGGCTCCAGCTGCAGTCACTGACGGCAAGCAGGCGGTATTGCTGCCCTCAGATGGGAGGGCTGTGTTACCAGGGGAGCTCGGCACCAGTTTCAGCGGACCAGTGACAGTTGTGGTTGACGTGGGCAGGCACAGATGTGGGGTGGGGAGGACGCCTGATGTACCGAGCTGTTGACCACGGCCTGAACCTCTGATTGACCACCTGAGGAAGCACTGAGTCAGCCGTGGGAGCAGAGATGAAGGCAATTCAGCTGTGCTGCTGGAAGGGGTGGAACCTGGCTGCACCTCTCCTACGTCTCATTTAAGTGCTACTGCCACTGAGGAAAGATCTCTTTCTCTTTCTTTGGAGATCACTCCTTGTGGAGCTTACTGTGAGTCTAAAACACCTGTGAGCATTTCCATTTTTGATTGGCTTTCCATCGTGATATCTTACTAAGTCTAGCCTCTGTACACCTATTGATTGAGCACCCGTGGAAATCAGTGTTGTTTTTATCGTGATCTTCTGCTCATCGCTTAATATTTCTCACTCCTAATCCACAAAGAGAATAACATTTGGAACTATGAGAAATGTACTGTGGCATGGTACCCAGAACCTGTACATTGCAATATAAATATTAACTATTATTCAAAGGCTGAAGCAATAACTTCTGCAGTGTATATATATAGTGGTATTTTTCAGTATTTTTCAATTGCATGGCACCTGGCTGGGTGGATGTGGCACAGGTCACAACAACAACTACACATCTGGTCATGTACCCTTTGACTAGGGAAAGAACGGGCAAATAAACGAGTCTTGTTAAGGGAGAACAGTAACAGGCCCCTCAAAATGAAGTACAAGTTAAAAATATTTCTAACCTTCAGCTGGCCGAAGCTTTGATCAACACACAGATCAAGATTTTTGTTGTTTCTGCACTACATCTGATTTGATGTGTTTTCTCTGCTCAGTTCTGCTGTTTCCCTGCTCTCTCTCCATTCCAGCCATTATTGTGTTGCACGCCTTCATCGTACGCCTTTATCACACACCTCATCTAACTCACTGGAGGCAGCAGGCACACGAAGCCTGCCGTGGTGCACTCTGAAGGGAAGTCGGGTCACTTCTCACCCATCTGCTTCTTGCAGGACTTCAGCTGCCAGCTCGGAGCTGCCAGGGATGGGCAAATTGTACCTGGAAGTGCTTTCACAGGTGTGTGCCCCACGCCGTTCCACCAATACGCATTTCATTTTCACTGTGCAACAAGAATGGCCATTAATTTGACTTAAGGGAAAAGCACGTAACAGCAACCAAAGTATAACATGGGAGTTACGTAGGTTTGGAGGTGTTGATATAGCCACTAACTGAACTGCAACGGATCTTAGTTGTTTAATATTCTGCGAAGTACCAAAAAACCGGTTACAACTTGGAAGAGGGAGAGCTGAGGGCGGGGAGGCAGGGAGAGAAGGCAGGCAGGAAGTGCTGGCGGTGCTGCGGGCGGGAGGCGCGGCTGGATGCCGCGGGCACGACCTGCGCAGCGGCGGCTTGGCGCGCTTAGCCCTCACCGCCGTGTTTTTACCCCTACAGCCCGCGCACTTGTCATCTCCCGGAGCTTAGCCTACTGTCATCGGAACTGAGACACAAAGCCCCAGGAGAGGAACGAAGGCTTGCGCTACCTCGCCTCGTTGCACCGCCTTCACTCTCCGGTCTCTGTAACACCCACAGCGCTGACAGGGGCGGTTCCGACCCCTCGGCGGGCGGTGCGGTGCGGTACGCACACTCCGTTCCCGCCGTCGCACCGCCGCACCCCGCGGTCCCTTAGGGGCCGCCCGCGCCCGGCGCGCGCCGCGCCGCTCCCGCCTCACCTCGCCTCGCGCCCGAGCCAGGGGCAGGGGCGGAGGCGCCGGCGGCACGCGCCCAGCGACCCGCGGAGGAGGAGCAAAGAGGGCGGGGCCGTGGGGGCACTCGCCCCGCCCCTCGGCTTTGTGGAGAAGGGCGAAGGGGGCGGAGCCGCGCCGGATCCCCCCCACCCCCTCCGGAGCCCCAGGGGGGCGGGCCGGAGAGCGAGGGCGCGCGCGCGCGCACGCTGATTGGCTGCCGGCGGCGGTGGGAGCGCGTTTAACGGCCGCAGCGCCCCCGAGCCGGGGGAAAACAAAACAAAGGCGGCGGCGCGGAGCGGTGCGCAGCACAGCGCGGCTCTCAGGATGCCTCGGCCGGCCCGCGGCTCTGAGGCGGGGAGACGCGCGCCGAGCCCCCGGCCCGGCTTATGACCCCCGACCGCCTCCACGCGCGCACGCAGCCCTTTGTTTTCGCTGTACCTCGCTGCGGGCCGGGCGGGAGGGGCCGGTGCGGGCCCCTCGACGTCCGCCGCGTGGCGTCCGCATCTCAGTGCCGCTACGGGAGCGCGGCCCGCGGCGGTGCTGCGCCAGGAGCGGAGCCGGTGAGTGCTCGGCGGCGGCGGGGCCGAGGGCTGCGGTTGGGGGGGGGAAACGGCCGGGGCCGCGGCGCGTGGGGAGCAACTAAAGCGGGGGGGGTCAGGGGGAACGGCGGTTAGTGTGCGCGGGGCGGGGGCCGCCGGGGCCGCTCGGACGGGAGGAGGCGGCGCGGCGCTATTTATAGCTCCTGGAAGTGACGGCAGCGCCGCTCGCCCGCGGCTCCCGCTGCGGGGCGGCACTTTACATAACGGGGGGCGAAGCGGCGCTGGTGCGGGGCCGCCCGTGGCCGGGACGGAGCTTGTCGGGGCCGTCATCCTCGGGGCGGGGGGAGTCTGGCAGCCGGAGCTGCTCTGCCTCGCCGGGAGCCGTCTCCGTTGCGCCGTTTCCCTGCAGTCGGTTTCCGGACGGCGGCGATTTCGTAGCGCTCCTTTTAGCCCGGCGCGGGCCGCCGAGGAACGTCAGCATCTCGGCGGGCTTTGCGCCCTCGCCTCCCCCCCGCCCTCCGCTTTGGTCCCCGCGCCGCCGCCCCCCCGCCACGCTCGCGGGTGTTTGTTTACACATCCGGGAGCCGCGCGGGACGGCCCCGCCCCCGGGCCCACAGACCACGCCCCACGTGACGTCACGGGGCGGGGCCGAGGCGGCGGGGCGCCCCGCGCCGGGTGGGAGCGCTGCTGGGGGCGCCGCGAGTCCCCGCCTTTGCCTTCCGAACCGCGGACTGGAAGCGTTCTTCAGAACGCCCTACTCGAAAGTCTTTGTTTTGCTGGCTGAACTTCTGCAGGCGCTGGACTCACGGTGTGTGCTGATCTGAAGAGTCTGAGTCAAAATACCATTGCGTGTGGCGTCTGTCGTCCTGAAAGCCTGCCTGATTTTGTACCTTTTCTGTGCGGCTAAACAGCATCTCTGCCTAACGTTGTCATGGAAACCGGGCTGAGTGCGACCGGAATTCAGGGAGGGAATCCAGGGGGGTTTCACTCAGCTCCCAGCGCTGTGTTCTGTCGCTGTCCCGCTGTCAGGGCAGTGCCTGCTGTCCTACAGAAGCCAGCTGTTGTCTGCACGTGCTGTGCAGCGGTCTTTCCATTGCAGTTCTAATTGGATGCCTGTTCTCCCAAGATAAAGCCATATCTCTTTAAATTCCTTAATTAATAATTAAGATCTGCCCTTCGTGCTGACTGGGTGAATGTCTCAAACCTGTTGTCGTATCCCTTAACATTTCGATGGCTGTCCTTCTGACCTGTGGATTCGTGCTTTGGAAGGCGGTTTGTTCCCGTTGCTCTGTGTTTGTGCACTGCACGTGTTCTCCTACGTGTCCGTTCCTGTAGTTTTATCTCTGTCTTTACCATTGCCTTTTTTAAGAAGGCCTCTTATTCCTCTGGTTGTTGTGGAGAGTCATCTCTTGCTGCCTTAACTTTGGCTGTAGCTCTTGTGTGCTGAGCCTACTGTATGGGTCACTTTCTCAGGACTTCTTTAGAAGCGCAGTGACAGCTTCCTATAAACAGTTCCTAATTTGTGGCTTTTGTTATTTTTCTTTGTGCTAGCAGTGCTGGAATTAGTGGTTAACTCTGCACTGTGCGCAGTTCACAGCTGATAAGTGTTTTGTGTGCCCATTTCAACAGCTGCGTCAGTGCTGTAAATTCTCCGTGCCACTTTCATTGCTGTGCCTGTGCTATTGACCTACTCTGCCAGTCACCTGATAGCTGGTGACATAAGTGCTGTGCTGTGTTCGTGTTTGGGTTACTCATTAGCCTGACACACATTGCGTGCTGGCTGATGCCCTCTGGCAGATCAGTGGATGTTATGAATATTTAGAATCTGTGATTTCCAGGCAGGCTTTAAAAGGGTTTGCAGCACAGCAGGAAGGCCTGGCCTTCTGTTTATGCGTGTAATTTTTCTTAAAGGTACCCCAAGGCTTAAGAAAGCAGTTGTGTATATTCTTTGAGTTCAGCTTTTACCCTCTGAATGGCTTCAGTAGTAACCATTAATAATGTCAGGGCAGTTGTCAAAAAGGACTCTGTCTAAAGGCACATTCTGCACAGGGGTGGGGAGGATGCACAGCTCTTGGCAAGGGCGGCAGCAGCCGGAGGAGGTGTAGCAGGGCTCCTGCAGGTGTCTGCTGTTTGTTTATTGCTGGTCGTAGCGAGAGTTTTCCAGGATACCTTGTCACTTGTTCTGTTGGAGCCCGCTGCTGACTTAGATAAATGATTTTCTGGTCCCCTGCCTTGCTGTTGTAACTGCTGCATGCATTTATTGGAGCATACCTGATGTGTTATAGAAAGTATTTCTACATTTGTATCTCCTTCACTGGAAATGGGGTGGAGTAGAAGCCACTGGTGGAACAGAAGCTGCTTGTTGCTCTGTTAAATTGAACTTGAGTTGAACAGCTTCCCTGAAAGAAGATGACTGTAGCACAGCCAGACATTTGCTCTTAAATAATCCTTAGTTTAGTGCCTAGTATTGTTGAGCAACAAGCTTACTGTGCCTCTGTAAAGCTGGTAACTTTCTGCTCTTTTCGCCTACAGGTTGTGACTGTTTCTCTTCTGTCATTTGTGTGGAAAGTGCCACACACACTCCAGAACAACAACGGCTTTTGCTTGCATATTCCAGTGTTTCTTTTGTCAGCGAGTTCAGCAAAGTTGTAATTCTTCAAGTGCCAGCCCTGAGCTGAGTGAGGAGCCACCAGCAGAAATGGTGAAAATGACAAAATCAAAAACGTTCCAGGCTTACCTGCCGAACTGTCATCGAACCTACAGCTGCATCCACTGCAGAGCCCACCTGGCCAATCACGATGAATTGATCTCCAAGGCAAGTGGTTGTTTACAGGCTTCACAAATAATTTCTCAAGCAAATTGGCTCCCCTTGTGTCAAGGCTTCCAGTAGATAAGGGATGCAAATTCAGTGCACGCTTCAAAGCATCTTTCCTGGGTTCACTCCTGGGTCATAGGTGTTGCGTACTGAGAACTAGATACGTTCTGGAAACTTAGATATATGTCACTTAGTGACATATATTCTCATACTTGCAGCCTCCATCTGCTGTCAGGTAGGTATTACCTGTGAGATGTTGTATTTCAGAAGTCTAAGGAGAACTACTGGAAGAAAGCATGGATTTCAGGGGGGAAATGTTCTGGTTATTCCAGGTAAAGGTTATTTGACCCATGGTCACAAAACTGGCTGTATCCAGAATGTTCCACTCGTTATGTCATCTGTAAACACTTTCTGCTCTATACCAGTCCCTAAAGAATACAATTAATGATATGTTCAGAACATTTGACTGTCTAAACTTGGAAGATATGTGAATTGTTGAAATGGGCTCAGCCTGTCCTTCACCTGTTGCTGGGAGAGACCAAGATTTGTAATGTACAGAATGCATAGGAAAACCTGAAGTTTGGGAAAAATACCTAAGGGACTGGTTTGTTTTTTGCTTCAAAATAAGTTTGATGGATTTGCTCTTAGTGGTATCTGGAGGAAACAGCTGCTCTTCAGACATCTTCATATTAGTGCTTTTTGTATAGTTCTTTTGCAGAATAAAATTTTTAGTACCTTTGTAACTGACTTTCTCTGCCTGTTTTTAGCAGCAGCAGTCTGGTACTGCTAAAGAGATGGGAGTGAGCTGCTCCTTCAGCTGAGGTTTTCTTTGGGTGGGAAGAAAGTGTGCTTGTGCACTCACCCTTGGATTGTTATCACAAAGTACTTTCTCCGTTGTCTTTTGTGTTAGTAACACTTTCAATCTTCACTTACGTATCAGGACAACTTTTTGACTCATAGTAATTGGTGACTGTTTTGGACTGCTATGTTGCCTACTCTTCTGCTCCGCCTTTGTTTTAGTCTCCTAAGCAATTACTTCCCTCAATTTAGTACATGTATGAGGCATAGAACTGTGAATTTAACTTCTTGAATAAGGAACAGTGAGCTGGCTCCTTGTCTTAAATAGAATGAGGAAACTATGAAATGGGAGAAGGTTCATAGTTTTTTCCACAGTGATTGTTCTTATTTCTTTTTAGGATCAGTGAAAACATGGGGAATTTGCAGATAGTAACATGAATGTTTGAATTCCACTTGTTTCTGTCTTGCCTTGAGTCTAACCTACAAGCTTCATTCTTCACCAACAAACAGTAGGGAGGGGTTGCATTATTGAATTTCAGATGCATACAGGAAGAATCCACTTTGCTAGCTGTATCTCTTAAGATATAGATTCATCTTCTAAATGTATTTCTAAACACATTTAATAGGAAGCTCTTCTTTCAGAGGACTTCAGGTTTTTGTATGCTGACTGAATTGCTGCAGTTACTGCACACGCTGGCTGCCTCCAGTGGCTTGAGAGCCTGGGTCAGGAGAATGCTGAGTAACAAACGTCCTGATGTTACAGCTCTAAAAATAACTTCAAATACTTAAAACTTGAAATGAAAAGCACGTGGAGATCGTTCTAAAAACTTGCTCTGATAGATCCGGGAAGTTTTGGATGAGGATTCTAATTTAATCCTGGTTTCTTTAACATCACAGTGTCATGCAGTCATTCAGGTCTTGCTTGGCAAGTAGCTGAAAGCACTGTCTTATCTGCAGTATTGCAGAGATGGATCTGAGAGATGATCTGAGAGAAATAGTAAATGGAGCAAGTTTTTTTTCTGCCTTGATAATTGTTTAATCTGTGTCTTATGTTGCATCATTTGCTTTTAAAATCCCAAAGTAGCAAAAGAGCCCTGCAGTCTGTAGCGCCCGGTACTGTTCAGGTATCAGAGCACTTGCACATTTCTGATGTGTGCCAACGATGCTGTTTTTATTACTGAGTAATAATTATTTGACTTGGGTGTATGTTTAATATAGTAATGGAGGGTCTGTCTTCACTTGTGATGTGAGATGACAGGAAGCCCTTCCAAATGAGGCACAAACAAAACTCCTTGCTGTCCTTTAGTTTCTTTTTTTCCAGTGTTATGGTTAGCTTGCAAGCTTTGCTTAAGGAAGGCACTGCTCATGCCATTCTTGCTGGCTTATGCTGATGCCTGCCATGCCTTTTAATACACGCTAAGGTAGCAGTTTAGGTATTTTCAGTGAAGCATCTAATCTAATCCTGTCTGCAAGGAATGATTAATTACATTATGAGCTTTTTAGTAGCTTCCCTTCCCCCACCCACGCTCGTGGGTATGCCTGAGAGCAATAAATGCATGTTCTGTTTAACTGGTAGTTCCTTTTCTTCTGGGTGAAGCAGCTAATCGTGCTGTTGGAGCTAATTATTGTTTAACTTAGAAGCATAGCTTGTACCTATTTCTGCAGGTATGTACTAGTGTGTAAGCAAAACATTTCTAAACCTTCTTGACTACAAAATGAATTGATAACAGTTGTGTTAAATGACTGAAAAAAGTCATAATACCAAACAGTTGCTACAGTTGACCTTAGTGTAGTTCCTAAGCACAGTTTTTCTTACGATATCAGGCATTGTAGATACTTTCAGCTTAGCTGAAATAGAAGGTTAATGCTCTTGCAGCCCTGCCTGTAGAACTAGACATGTAGATTTTCTAGGGAAGGAGCAACTCATTAAATCAGTGCTGTGCTACTAATTGAGGACCATCAAAAGCCAGATGCAAAGCAGATTTGTTTTAAATGAGAATTTTGGTTAAACTGGTAAATTGCCCAGCTTGTAAGTAACAACTGGGATTGCTCTGAGTTCTTATTGGTGACAGCTGATCACACCTGCTGCTGTCTTCTAATTCATCTCTTCTGGGTGAGGCGCATACTCAGGATAATGACAGTTCTAATAGGGCATTCTGCTTTGTTAGGATTTGTGTAGTAGTCCAGGAAGTGCTGAAGAGGTATTTTGAAGTCTGCATTTGCATAGGTGATGTTTGCTCTGCAGAAAAGCGGTTTGTCTGGAGCCTGGCTGGAACAGTTGTGCCTGCCAGTCCTTGCACTGCCATTTAAGGTGCTCCCTTCTCTTCCGTTTGCTTGGAGGAGCTGACATGAGGAGCTTAACCTGTCAGCCTCTTACCTTTTGTATCAGTATGAACTGTACAGTGTCGAGTGTGAGAAACTTGATGCTGGTAAAAACAAATGTTTGTGCAGAATAAAATCAGTCTGTTTGTGCAAAATACTCTCTTTTTAGCCGGGTTACAAGCTTAGCAAGCAGTTCAGCTGCCACTGTGAGCTGTGCCTACTTATAGGATGCAGCAAGAGGTAGAATTCTGATCATAAACCTTTCTTATGCCCATTAGTGGATGGGAGCCCTATTTGTTCATCAGTACTGTCTGGTCAAGTGTGTGTTATGTGACAGATGTGTGCCTTTTTGTGCTGTTTGAATACAGCTTTCAGTAAAAACAAACTCCTTAGCTATCCATGTGAACAAAAAAGTGTGACAGCTCAGCTCTGACAAATGGAGAACTGGATTAGAAAAATGACAAGGCCCAGGAGTTTAAAGACTTACATCTTTCCAGTGCTTTTACTTCAGTGTATAGAAGTTCTGCATGGATGGGTTGCAGAGCACTGAATGCTCAGGGGCACGTTGATCTTGTGGTAGGACACTGATTTTAAGGGAAGACTGCTGTGAATTGATCATACCCAAGTTTTGTATTTGAGAACACAGCAAAGCAAGCTGTCACAGGTTGTTCCAAGTCATCTCCTATTGATGTGAAGATGGAGTAACTCACTCTTCTGGTTGGACAGCAAAACAGTTGTATGGCATGTAAATACTGAATTTAGGCTCTAATCGTGTATGCAGGTGAGAAAGATGGTATCAGTCCATCACCCAGACTCTGCTAACAGGAGACCAAGAGAAGGAGGAAATGGAGGAATTTCTCAGGATGGGCTTTTCTTTTCCAGAACTGCTATCATGGGGAAAAGTTCTGTTTTGTCTTCCTTCAGAAAAATGCATCATCCAGAAAATTAGAAATGGCTGTTTCTGAGAGAAGGGAAAAAGCCTAGAAGAGTATGGTGTGTTCAGGGTAAAAAAAAAAAAAAAAAAAAAAAAATAAAAATTGAAAAATATTTTGAAAAATATATCAGAATAAAAGAACAAAACACTTCTAATGTCACAGTTGTATTTTTCTTGATTAGAATTTTGTGCAGTATGTGGAAGAAGAGGGGAAGGGCTGCTTTTCTGCTATTGCTGGCATGTTACTGCTGTCCTCCGTTCCATTTTGAGAAATGCAGGGTCAGGAGGGTGTTTATTAGGTGATGCTAAGTCACACCAAGTCAAGACTAAACACAAACTTGGCAGAAAAACAGAGTACGAAAGGTCTCCTGGCTGTTAATTTGTTCTGGAGCCTTTTTTCTTTTCTTTAGCAGCTAGCTGGGGCCTTTGAGGATGGTATGTGTAGTTTAAGGTGTGATTCTGTAGGACCAGCCAAAAAAAAATCAACGTGCAATTTCACGCACACCAACTGCACGCATGTAAACAGGGGCAAGTTACTGTGCTGCAGGAGGCAAAGAGCGCGGCTCATTTGACTGGGGGGTGCATTTGATCCTGGTGTAATTTGGAGAACATTTTGAATTGTAATTAAAAAACAACAATGCACATAAAGGAAGGAGAAATAGCTGCAACTTCCTAGCAGCTGAATTTGTACAGTGTTGTAACGAGGAAAAATAATGGTCATCGTTCAGTGTGTAGTTGTCCTTCAGCTTAAGAAGTGAAATGCAATTAGGAAACAAACACTGAAAGCTGTTACAAAAAGGTTCTGAAAGTTTCTTTAATTTCAGATGTGTGAAACAAGGAAGTGCTGTGATTCTAGGTTGTAGTGCAGGTTTAATTCTTTATGGTTAGGAGGGCCTTCAAAGCATTTTGTTTGCTTTATAAGAAAATTGTGATTGCTCAACTGCAGTTTTTTCTGACTTGTCT
This sequence comes from Lagopus leucura, assembly GCF_019238085.1. Classification (NCBI taxonomy): domain Eukaryota; kingdom Metazoa; phylum Chordata; class Aves; order Galliformes; family Phasianidae; genus Lagopus; species Lagopus leucura. Next base: position 9,230,223 of record NW_024962260.1, on the reverse strand, counting down.
TGAAGCTGACTCAGAATGGTTCCTCCTTTGTTAGCAAAGCTTTTTTAATAGCGTATATGGCAATAGATTCTGTTTTCATCTGCAGTAAGCATGCTTTGTTTCCGCACTGACTGTGGGACACGGCTCTAAACTTGAGTGCTGCTTATTCTGTGGAAGCCACAGGCTGCAGGATCTGCACCATTCTGCCAATTTCAAGTTTTAAGCATCTCAGGGGCGGTGCTGTGTTTTGCTCTTAATGGAGGTGTCAGGATTACTTTCTGGCAGAGCTGCTCAGGCTGTCCTCAGCAGTCTCTCTTTTCAGGGTCAGTCGTACCTCAAGTTTTACCTTTCACTGCATGGCATTAACCTTTTTTTTTTTTTTTTTTTTTTTTTTTCCCCTTACTTTTCAAAAAGCCAGACTTGCAATTCTGGGTATTGGACAGTGTACCTTTTCTCTCATCTTTGCTGTGATCAAATTAAAAAAAATCAGTTTTCTAAATAATTGAGATTTCCTTGACTTTTAACTAGTTAAATATTAGCACTGTAAGCTGCTCGGTAGAATTTCTCATTTTAAAGGGAGATTTTATGGGTAGCTGAAGTCTGCATGTAGCTGCACTGCTGCTGGTGCTGCATACAGCAATCACAGTGATGGTTTCCTTTGGTGCTGTATGCAGTGTGGCTTCAGCTGAACACTGAGCTCTTCTAGGTACCATTTTCCCTTCTGCGCTTTTTTGTGCACCGTTCTGAGTTAGCAGTCAAGATGTGACAGTTGCTGGCGTGTTGCTAATCATTAAATTAGCACAATATCATCTGGTTTGATGTCAGATGCCTTCTGGTCGTGTCACTGTGAATAAGTGTCAGAGGCATCCATTGCAGGATGGACATTCTGCCTATGGTTTTTGCTTTCTGTTACTACAACCCAATTCTTAAAGTAGCTTTTGTTTCCAAGAAGTTCCCATGTTGCTGTACCGTGGCTTTCAGAAGAGTTGGTGTTTGATCTTCAATACCAGCACTTCAAGGATTTTTGAAGCATTTCAGAACAAACGTGGGCAAAATGATTAACTTTCTCTGATATGCTAAGATGGGTAAAGAAAACTGGGGGAGAGGGGGAAGAAGGGGAAGGGGTTTTTTTGTATTTTTTTTTAAATGCAGCTCAGTATTACTGTTTTTTTCTTTAACAAATCCAATGTTGTCTCTTTTAAATACAGTCCTTCCAGGGAAGCCAGGGACGAGCCTACCTCTTTAATTCTGTGTAAGTATGCTGTTACAGTTATGCACACTAACTACAGACAGTATTTTTTTGTATGCTTCATAAGCAGAAAACAATAGCAATTTGCTTAAGTTCACTTTGTCCTGTTCTTTTTAGAAGCTTTCTTTACTCACTGGCAATGGTTATTAAAGAGCCACTGAGCTGATGAACACTCCAATGCAGATATTAATTTCTTACAGTTCAAGTAGTCCTGCAAATGGCTGAGAGTTTAGAGAGCAGAGTTAAGGAGAAGTTCCTTTTGTGTAAGTAAGGCTAGCATATTGAGCAAAAGTTGCCGTTCTGAGATAACCCAGAAATCAAAAAGTCTTGCATGTCTGTGATTTTACTTTGGACGACTTTGCTGTCTAACATTTTCTGTCTCCTGTGATAGATGCATTTACAGGTTAATGTTCCAGTACTTTGTACATCGTAAGTGACCTTGAATATTGCAGACCTGCTAGAGGCCAAAGGTATCTGCAATTTGGCACTTTTAGGATGTGCCCTTATCATAAGATAAGGGGGAGTTTTTGAATTTGCTAATGGATGTATTTTGAGTTTATAGTACACCAGATGGAATTTTTGTCTTTATTTTTATAGCAGCTGATTATGTTGCAGCATTTTTGGAAAAAGAAATGCAATTAAATGTCTTGGTGTATTTTAGGTCAAGATAATGGAACTCTAACTGCAAACTCCTTATTTGTAGCTGTTTAGTGAAGACTTCAGACTGTGACTCTGACAATAGAACAGCAAAATTGGCAATGTTTTGTCCTTTTATAATATCTAAAAACTTGGTTTAGTCTTGCCCAATCTTTTCTGCACAGACTCATGTTCATGAAGAAGTATTCTGATGCAGTACTTCATGGGATAATTTGTTTTTGTAGTTCTGTCTGTTCATCGTGACTCAGTCTGCTGCTCTGTGGAGCAAAAGGAGATTTGGAGCCTTTTTCCTTGCTGCTGTTTTGGAGTTTGTTCCCAATTCTGATACTGGTGCTGATGCACTGATGCAGAGCCAAGGTCACACGCTCTTTTCTGAAGAAAAGCACAAAATTGGAGGGGTCTTCATTTAGTGCTTTCTGCTCTGTTCTTAAAAGGTTTTGCTATTTAGCATGTTGCTGATGGGTGTAAGTGGGCATAACTGGCAGTGTGATGTTGAGGCAAATAACTTCAAAAACAGAAATCAGAACTCAAACGTTGTTTTTGTCTTCTTGAGAAAAGGGGAGTGGCAGATAAGAAAAGTGCTCTTCTGCAGTTAATGCTGAGTCCTTTCTATTTTTTTTTCTTCCCAGGGTAAATGTGGGCTGTGGTCCAGCAGAGGAGAGAGTTCTTCTGACAGGTTTACATGCTGTGGCAGATATCTATTGTGAAAACTGTAAAACCACTCTTGGATGGAAATATGTAAGCAATGTATTTCTGGCTTTGCTCGGTTCAAACACAAGTACTTGAGCAGCCTAGATATTTAGTTGATGTTACTTTTCACATACAGCTGACAAAAACATAGTTTTGCTTCCTTACATCTACTGGAATGCTGCAACAGATGACTATTTGGATGACAGCAAAACTAGCATGGGGTATCGGTGTTATTACAGCTATGCAATACTGCTGTAATAGCTTCTTTCCAGTGTTACAGACAGTGTATTCTAAAACAGATGGAAGAAATTGACAAAATGGGTCTTAATGGTCTTGATTTCAAAAGTCGGTTCATACAGCAGAAACATCTGATGTGATAATGGTAGCAAACTTTTTTGTTGTTGCTCACAAGTAACATGAACTTGATTCTGGCTTTGGAATGTTCTGTAACACAGAAAGCACTGGGAATGTTAGATCGTGGATGTTGTATGTAGGATTCTAATGAAATGTATTTTCTGATATCTAATATTAACCTCACGCTGTGACCTTAAGATGTAGAGGTAAGGATATGCCTAGAAATAAATGCAAAACAAGAACAAGTCACCATTTGGAAAACTTGTAGTTCACACAGAAAGGAGAGAATAAATACAGAGGAAAAAAACTTGCATTAGCATCTTCAGTTTTTGAAGTTGTTTATCTAACTTGTGTTTTTAATGCAAATTTGATGTTTAAATGCTGTATTTCCCCAACTTATTTTAGTATCTTGATTTCATTTTTTTTCTTCCTGTCTAGGAACATGCTTTTGAGAGTAGTCAGAAATACAAAGAAGGAAAATTCATCATTGAACTTGCCCACATGATAAAAGACAATGGCTGGGAGTGAATCATAACCTTTTTCCTTCTGTTTGGACAATACTCTGTGGGATGTTTTACAAAGACTAATGCAAAGTAAAGGAAGAGCTTGGCTAGAGTGGCCCTGAGAGTATCACTGAACTCTGAAACCTCACAGATGAGTAGTGTAGTGTAAGTGGCTATTTCAGGCCATGTTTGCCTTTTCTCCTTGTGTAAGTTCCCCTTTTTTGTACGTGTATTATTGTGTGAACAGTTGTTTTGGAACATTTTGGATGACCTTTTTCTAAACTCTCTCAAACGAGAAACAGTTCACTAATTGAAAATGGATTTTACTGGCTAGCATCTGTCTTTGACCTATGCCTTTAATGCTACCTTCTGCTGTGCATGCTCCTTGCCTAAACACCTACACTCCGATCCTATAGAACTTCTGTATCTGAGATGTCTGAAAGAATGTATGGGATGGGGTGCAAATTTCTTATATGTAGCAATTTCTGATGTATTGGCAGCGCAGGGGGTGCAGTATTGTAGTTACTAACTTCCTTTTAAAATTTGAGCGTACCACAACCTGAGCACATCTTGTAGGTGGGTTGGTTACAGGTGCAGTGCTCGGTTTAAGAGTATTTCAGTTGCACTGACTGAAATGAGCAGATCTTCAGTTGTTAGGATGAGTAATGCTAGAGGTTTGGTACCTTAATGAAATACCTTAGAAGGATTTTAAATCAGTAATGCTGTAGAACGTGTTCAACTCAGACCAGCACATCCCCTGAGGAGTTCCCAGGATAGGAAGTTTATAAAGTGTAGCTTGCAAGATAAAAAACAAAAACAGAAAAATATATGCATCTTCTATTTTGGGAAAAAATTAGTTGGTGTATTAAAAAAAATTGGTACTGTACCTTTGCCAGTAACAGGGACTTGTGCATTGATAGAGTTCTGTGGCTGGTTCCATGTAACTGTGTAGTCCTAATGCACTGGACAAAGAGGTTGATATCAAGGAAACTCGTTGGAGTATTCTTCTGCTATGTTTGAACAAAAATATTTATTTTTATGTGAAATGGTCAGAGCCTATGAGATGAAAATTAGTGTAGTGCATGTAGAAAGAGGCGGTAACAGGAGGGAAGGGGGGTTGGACTCATTTTTTCATAAAACAAATTAACAAGGTAGTTTTTAAAATTTGAGGGCGGGGGGAAGGGGTTTCTTGGTTTGCTGGCTGAATCATCCCCAGGAACATTTTTATAATAAAAATTTATATGGAACTTACCCTCTCTTTTGATCTCCCACTATTTCTTAACTGGAACAAGTTAACAAGAGAATCTCCTAGAAGGTGTATGTATGCTATTAGATGTTGGTGGTTGTGCATGCACATTCTCAACTTTTAAAGAAATGCTCTACGTGAATTTGCTGACTTTGTTTTCAAGCTGAGCAGTCTCTGAAGACTGTTTGAGTTTTAATCCTCCTAATGCTCGTGGACAACGTGTTTGGGGAAAAAATCTTTTAACACTATGTGAAGACCAGACCTGAACGAGACAGAAGCCTTGCAATACGAAATCATTCTCTTTCAAAAACATTTCTAATATGGCACCTGCGCAGTTCAGTCCAAGGTGCCATTGCTGCTGTCATGTTTTTGGGAATCTCTAGGCTTTCTGAATTCTGCTGCACTTTAGAAATTTTGTCATGCATGAAAAATATGCCAGTGGGTAGGGGCAATACAGATCTTCAAAACCAGCCTTCCAGTCCTTGTGGAGAGGAGTGAGAAGAGAATTCTCCCATGTGTAAACATTCTCTGCAGGCTGGCTGAACTGCATTCAAGACATTGTAATGATCTATCTATACCTGTGAGTTAAGAGTGTAAGAATTAGGGAAGTAGTTGAAGCTGTTGGGTTTCAGTCCAGAGACCTGAGGTGATACGAGCTGCCTGGATTTTGTGGCTTACTTGTTGCTACTTCATGCTCACAAATGAGGTCAGGCTTCAAAGTCTAATTGTAACAGTGTCTTTGATGCGAGATGGACTTTGGTGTTGCCTGTTTCTTGATGTTTTTGACTTGGAGTTCTTGAGACTTTTTTCCTCCACTGTAATGTCTGTTGCCAAAACAACAACAAAAGAAGCACTAAAACTTCTATCTGCAGAAGTTTGTGTTGGCTTCAAAGTCCAGTTGTAATGTTAGTAGTTGTGAAGACGCTTATGTGAAGTTTGTGCATCTTTGAGCTTCTTGTATTTCCTGGCTGCAGGCTTGCTGAAGTACACTGGACTGAAGGCAAAAGTAATAGCTGCTTTTCAGTAGAGAGTTGAAATTAGAGGAAGTATGTAAAGTATTAAAGATTTTTCTCTATAAAATCGGGGGTTGGCTCTCTTAGTTAATCCTGTCTGTAGTACAGTCCGATTCTTATTTAGAAATTCAACCTCTTTCTTCAGTGCATTGTTTATATTTTAGACTGGACTTTTTCACCAAAACCTTAATTAACTTTGATGCCAAAGGTTGAGACTTGATCGAGTGCTTTTAGCACATAGAGCTTCACACTACTGGCATGAAGAGTTAATGAAATAAATGTGACTTCTGTGGCTTTTAAGAGAACCAAACAAAGCAGTGTTCTTTTTGGTCTTTTAAGAGTGGATGCTTAGGAGTAGAACTAACACAGAATTGCTATTTCATGCTGCCGTGTAACGGTCGGTTGGATTCATTCTATTGAGAGAACATGTGAATTTTTCTTCTTGTGTTGCTTGGGCAATGTCAATGATTATTTTCTCCCCTGGTAAAGATGTAGAGTGTTCTTGTTATTGGTTTTGGTGAAAGTCGAATCCAGATAGCAATGGCTGCTGGCTGATGTGAAGAGGTCAGTCTGGTCACTGAACCCTCCAGCAGTCATTTGACAGAAAAATAAACTTACTTGAAAAAACACTTTACTAAAGCATTTCCCCTCTAACCAATTTTTGTAATATATTAAAGATTATATTTAAAGTTTGTATGTGTTTGCTCTCAGCAAGTTTACTTCCCCTCCAACTTGAGCACTTTTGTTACTTGTACTGGTTATTTTTATTGTTGGTCTTAACATTTATTTTGTATTTTGTTTTTTACAAACTGTAACAAAAAGCTTTTGTGAACCTTTGACTCTTGCTGGCTCTTTCTTGGACCAAATGAACTGACTATGAGCTGGCTTAGAAGAAATGTTCATTGGGATGCATAGGAATTTGCTAGCAGAAATGTACACGTATTGAAAGCTTTCTTCCTCTGAAATGCTCAAGCTATGTCAGTCAGAAAGTAATTAATCACATGGCTGTGATGTGACCACACTTCCAGTCTTGGTCCAAAATAATGGCTGGAACAAAGGTGTTCCAGGACTGACTGTGAGCACCAGAATGCTCTCTGGTCCCCCTGACCACCTTCTTGATTAAGGAGGGGCGGAAATTTCAGTTCAATTGCAAGTTTGCTGTGACTTAAGCTGCAGAACTTAGTGAGGGATTGCCAACCCATCGGTCTAACCACTATTGCTGCGTGCTCTTAGCAATTTACTCATCTAAATTGTATCTGCCAGTTCAAATGGCTCTTCTCCTTTGGTGGTTGCAAGCTGTACAATGACAAACTGTATCAACTGTGCTGTCATTCAGTCTTAGCTTCACACTAGCAAGGCCTACAGGTGTCAGTGTGAGCAGTGCACCCCTTGTGCTTGCAGTCTCTGGGAATCTGCAGGAGCAGAGAGGGAGTACAGTTGATGAAATTCTTTAAACTTAGATCTGATCTCAGAAGTGCTGACGAAGTCATCGCTGTGCCCATAAACCAAACTCATCTGTAGCTCTTCCCAGTGTACCAGCAGTGCAGGAGCTCCTCAGTGCTGTGTCCCATCTCGGTGCATGTGATGCTTCCTCTGAGCAGTGCCTGTACAGAGCTGTTTCTGCACGTCATCTCAGCAGTCAGATGGCAACAGCAGCGCCCTGGAGAGTCACAGACCAAACGTCTGACATCTCCATTCTTTGCTAATGGAGATGAGTGGAAGAAGCTGACAAATTGTTGTTAAACTTTTTGGACGTTCTGTTGTACTTCATTTAGACTCACGTTAAGCCAACAAGCGGTCTGAACACTTCTGTGAAAGGAGCGGAGGCTGCAGAGCTTCCTTCCAAAAGGACTGCTGGAAATGGTTTCAGCCCTCAAGCACGAGTCATCGGACAGCGCTGAGCTGTGCCTCATTGTTCCTCAAACTCCTTACAGTGCTTTCTTTTACAGGTGACATGGCTGTGTTGCTGTTTTGTCCTAGCAATACTGTACATCATTTGTTGTTTCACTATATTGTATCTTGAGGTATCACAATAAAAGCTTTCAATTGTTTTGTTGAGTTGCTTGCTATTTTTTGTGCTCTTATTTTTGGTTTAGATTCTTGGTTGTTTTTCTTTTTTTTCCCCACTGATAATACCAGAGAGGAAAGCCAGTGCTCTTAGTAGCTCAAAAAACTTGTGGGCATGGGTTGAATCTGATTAAGTACATACTTTTGTCACTAAATGTGTGGTTTTTTTTTTTTCCTTTTGCTAATCTTTCCAGAGTTAAGATGCTTTCCTACTTGAGAGCTCCAGCGCAGTTAAAGCTAATCCGTGAACCTCATGAAAACAAAGCTTTTAAAGGGAGAATCAGCCTGCACACTCCAACAGCAACCCTCCGAAGTTGGAGGAGGGGTGGCTGTGCTGTTTGGTTACCTTGGTCACCTGGAGAGCAGAGCGGAACTCTGAGCACAGGCATTCGCTCTGTTCTTCCCTGCTTGGGCTGGGAGGAACTTCTCCAGTTGATGCAATTACAGGAACAGTTTTCTCGTGTGTCTGTGGAAGACCCACCCACTCGAGTAGGCAGGTAGGACGTGCTGTTGACTGGTTGTTAACAGGGGTTTTAAACAACAGGCTCTGCACTGATCTTGAAGGTGCTGTGCTTGTCACCAGCTGCTTGTTGGACATGGAGCTGTCGATTACTACAGAAGCCTCCTCAGTTCTCAGTCCAGCAATCCGCTTATCCAACTGTAATGTTCTGTGGAATGCTTTGGAAAGTATCCACAGTCTCACTAAAACTGAAGTGTATTGCATCAACCACTCACCGAGGCAGTCGGTCCATCGCCACAGCAGTGAGTTGGTCAGGTGTGGTCCTTCCTTAAGGCAGTGTGGATGACTCCTGCTTACCTTCCTGTCTTCCACGTGCTTTGAGACAAATCCCACAAGGACAGCGTGCTCTGAAATTCTCTGCCTATCCCCGCAGCGCATCCCCAGTGATCACTCTTCTCCCTGCCTTGAGCATCCCATTAAGGAAGTCCAGTCTGTGGCACTCATGGGTTCAGCGAATGGTAACACCAAGTAAAGCAATGTTTTCTTCTAAAGATGAATCAGATGGCCGTATTTATCTTCACAGTTGTCTTTGTTGATTTGGAAGACTAATTTTAAAAACTTCTCAATATTGTAGCAAAGGGCTATTGCAGTGATTTGGTTACTTTCCTGTATAATGCAGGTGTAGGATCGTCCTTAGACCAGCTAAATATAAATGAATTCAAAGGAAATGCTTTGCATTAGACTTGCCTACTTGCACGAGTCGTATGTGTGTGTTAAGCACTGAAGTGTTAATGAAATGTTCCTGGGAGTTCTGTGAACTCCAAGGCAGGCCAAATGGTGTGGCTGTGATCCATGGATTATTTTAGGGTGGTTCATCAGTGGAGTCCATAGAATGTAAATAGAAAACGGTGGTTTGAATTTGAATGCTTTCAATGAAGTCAGAACTCGTTAGCCAAGAGGTGTGGGATGCGGAGGGGGAGTCAGGTTTTTATTTGGTTAGCTGGGTGTGCGGCGCTGCTGAGCGCTGGTGAGACTGCATAAATGTGAGCCCTGTAGACTGAGGTGGGGAATGAAGTAATTCAGTGTGTGCTTATTCAGTGACTGCAGTAATCCACTGCTTCATCTCACAAGTAAAAGGGGATGCTCCACATGACAGATCAAACGTACTATTTCCATTGTGAGGAAAATTGCCTGACTGCAATTAGATTGCAGGAAGAATTCTGAAATTGTGAACTCCAGTTTTGTCTCTTGCCAGCTGGAAAACATCTTGAGATGGATAGCAGTGAGCAGATGCCTTGTCTAGGGGTTGGGAATCTTCCATAAGAAGATCTTTTTGTCTGCTGAAAGTAGGTAAGTGAATACCTGTCCTGGTTGAGGGCTCTCAGTTGCGCTGTATTTTTAAGCACTGTAGCACTGCAGTGTGACATGCATAGCCTCACTGCCAATCGTGGTTAGCTGACAAGGGAAGGTCACAGGTGGAGCTCAGCTTAATCTCTAAGTAGGGCCCTGGTGAGACAGCTCTGTCCACATGGGGCTCCTTCCTTTTTTGTCCCTTTCTCCACCTCTCCTTGGCTGTCCCAGCTGGTGCAGCATTGAGGACCTGAGCACAGCCAGTGGCTGCTGTTAGCTGGTGCTGCACCACGCGGTTTCCTGGCTGTGATGAAGCTCTGCTGAGCCATATGACTGATGAGCCTTCACTAGTAAAGGCTGAGCTAGTCTGAGGTTCTGCCTTATTCATTTCTGTGCACTGACAGCACTTAGTCCTTCATTCAGAATGGAGTTTGCATGCAGTCATTTATATATGTATATGCAAATTCCATCACAGCATGGCTCCTCACCTTTTACCATAAAGAAGGGTGCAAATATGCTTTAACATTCACTTAACATTTTAACTTTGTGACTCACTTAGAAATGATCCTTCTGCTTTGCTTTACAACTGAAGAAAGTTAACTTAGTTTTCTGAAATTATGTCTGAACAAAACCTCCCAGGTTGGGCCCAGGAGCTGATGGCAGTCCAGTGTTGTTGGATGAGCTTCTGGAAAGAAAACGTTTTCCTTGTCTGAATGGTCTGTGTGGTGCAGACACAACACTTTGGTGGTTGGATGGCTATTTATTCTGCTAGCCCTTCTGTTCAGTGCAATATACGTGAAGATGCCAGCAGCCTTGTCTCTTACTGCAGAACACAGCCCGTTATGGTTCTAGGAGAAGATTACAACAAAAGCATCTTTGAGTTTGGCTGTGCCCATTACTCAGCGCACAGTGGCTTGCTTTAAGTCATCCTGTTGGTTCTTTGTCCCTAGGAGCAGGAGTGCACCTGCACACAGTGCTGCTGCTGTGCTGCCAGGATGAAAGTGCATCCTTTCAGTGGGAGAACAATGGAGGTGTGTTTCTGGCTGCTGAATGCTTCTGGTTTTGTGCTTTGCGCTGGGGAGTGAAAGGCATTAATAACCAGCTCTGCTAGAATTGTGGTTCAAGTTGTGTTTGCTTAAAAGAGAAGTCAAACAAGCTGTATTCTGCAGTAAAGGTGATTTAAAATTTACTGCTGTATCACAAAAAAGCAATACTCGCCCAGGGTGCAGCACTTAGAGTGAAAATTAAGAGCAGAGGTTCTGTGCACCGGCTGTGCAAACACCGCTTTTCAAAATGAAAACCCAGTAAAGCCAGGGATCTTGTGACACAGAGTGGGGCTGCCAAGGGTGAGATGATCTGATTTTGCAATAGGGCCCGGGCAGATTGCTACATCTGGGAAATGGGTTGCAGATGTAAACCATGTGCTGCTGAGAGCTGGGGGTGAGTGCAGAGCTCCGTGCTTCTCCTGCAGCTGTCCTGCTGATTGAATGCAAGCACAGATCAGTTAGAAAGAAGTCTCATGAGGATTAGCACCCCACAATCCATCCGTCTCCATGCACTGCTTTATGGTGCCTGGTGTGGGGCTGCCAGCCAGGGGCTATGCTGGCAGGAGCAGTGCTTTCCCTGAGGTCACTGTGCTCTTTCTTATACTGCCCTGGCCCAAGCTGCCCAAGAAAATCACAGCCCAGCTTGCCCCTGCTCTGCTTCGCTGTTTGTGTCCTTACAGGCCTGAATTAGTTATCTGTTTCCCACTGATGGTCAAGGGAGCACTGTTTTGATGGGCATGTGGCATGCTCCACTTCTTCACTAGGTAGAACAGATACAACTGTAAATCTGCTTCTGCTTGCATTTTCCTTCCCTTTCTTCCTCTTTAAAAAAATCTTCCTCCTTCCTGAATTTCCCATGTGATGTGAGATCCAAAGCAGCACAAGGTTGCTGTGCCTGCCTGTTGTCGCCCTGCCCTGAGCTGCTGGCAGTGCAGGCGGTTCTTGCTGCTCCCCTGGTGCTGAACTGCTGCCTCCATTCAGGTCTAAATACGGTGCTTTGTGACAGAAGGTTTGTGTGTGTGAACTGCAGCCCTGCAGTGAGGCCGTGCTCTGTGCTCCACACTGACACACCAGATGCAGTTTGTGTCACTGTAACTTCCCCTCCCTGTCTTCTGGTTCTTGCAGCACAGAGGTTGCAGACACAAATTAATGCCCTGTAATTGCCTACCCATAACACAGAAACAAAAATGTTTTGCAGCATTCTTTCAGTGTTTACTAAAAAGCAGACTTTGCTCTGGCAGTGCTCCCTGGCAGCCCAGCCCTCGCTGAAGGTTAACAGCTCCTCCAGTTAATGATTATCTCCATGTGCGCAGTGTTTCACAGCTCAAACATGTAATATGTGGCCGTGCGATGGCTGCGGCACCTGGCACAGAGCCTAGAGCACACAGACACAGCAATACTGGGCCAGGGCCTGTCTGGAGTGAGCTAGGATCCCTGCCAGCTGGGATGTGGGTCTGTAGGGGACCAGAGGAGGACACGGGGATGCTCAGAGGTTGGAGCACCTCTGCTAGGGAAACGGGCTGAGAGCTGCAGGTGTTCAGCCCAGAGAAGAGATAGAAGTTGCCAATAATAACACAGCTCCTGGCCCCACAGCCCTGTCCGGCTGCTGCTGGAGTGCCAGGACAGATTCCAACAGCAGCTATGGGGACCAGGGCTGACATTGCAGTGGGTGCCAGGAGACAGCCGTCCCCCCGATGGAAATGCCACAGAGAAATGCAAAGCAGCACAGCTGGGGCACACACACTGCTCCTCAGGACGGGAATTTTACAGGCATTGTTTACCCTGGGCACTGTGCTGGTTCCCAGCCTCCGACACAAGGCAGTGGTGCCAGCCGTGTGCCAGGCAGCCCTGTCTCCCTCACAGGGAACCTGCCCGCCTGCAGCTCCCAGTGCAACCCTCACCTTTGCCTCCCTGACCCAGAAACCCATCTGTGAGGGCTGAGCCTCCAGGCCCGCGCCAGGGACTTGATCACAGCCACAACCTCCTGCACAGGACGACACTCCAGAGGCACACAGCCTGAAGGGTGCTGGGGCGGCTGACCCCCCTGCACAGCTCTGGGAGGGGGCTCTGTGGGGTGGGCGCCTGCAGCCAACACGCCTGTGCCCAGCAAACAGTGCGGACAGGATCCGGGCAGCAGACACCCTGGTTTATGCGCTCACCCATTGCTTTACTCCTGAGGCCAGGGCCATGGAGCATGGAAAAGCTGAAAAAGCCTTCTGTGGAACAGGGAGGGTTTTCTCCTACACACACACACACAAACAAAATCCTAACCCAAAATGTGTTCTGATGGAGAAGCAAAGATCAGAAACACTGTAAGCAGTTGGAGACGAAGCACCAAAAATAGCATCCGAAGTTCCCTCTGTGCGCTCCCTGTAGGCAGCCGGCTCTATATTTGTCTTCACTTGCCCTTCTGCTGCAATCAATTTGTAGTTGCCGCTGGCGAGGAACCCATCTATTAAAAGCCTGGCTGGGATCTGCAGAGAATGCCTGCAATAAAATATTTGGCCATTTTCATAGAAAAACCCAAGTGTCTCTTGCAGATCCCTCAGCTGCAGCCATGCAGCAGCCCAATGCATGGGGCCATCGTGCAGCTCCGGCCGTGGCCCACCAGGCTTTGGTGCTGGAGCCTCCAGCCAAGGTGCAGCACGTGCCAAAGTCTAGGGAGAAAGATTTGCTCTGCAGCTGCTTGGAGGTCTGTGTGCATTTGGCATTTTCTGTCTGCTGGCACCTTACCTATCTTGGAGATTTGCTGCCAGCAGCACTGGGGAGGCAACCTCCTCAGGGGTCTGTTGCACTTGTGGTGAAAACAAATGTTTTCTATCATCCCTTTCATCACGGGATGAAAGCATAGACAGAAATCACACAGCTGCTCCCTTGGTGGGCTGCTGGGAAGCCACTCTCACTGCCCCAGAATGCCTCCACCTGGGGATGTGGAGATTGGCAAAATGAAGCAACAGCACCATTAGCAGAGGGCTGTGCTTCCTGGAGGCCAGCAGCAACCCCAGCCCTGCTGAGTGTGGATGGGGGCTCTCACACATGGGGATACTGCACACAGAAACCTTCATCCCAAGGGTTCCACAGTGCAGGATGGAGCCACCTCACTGTCTCCAAATCCAGCACAGGCAGGGCGGGAGGCACGCAGCATGGGCAGCCAAACACGGCAGCAGAGAGGGGACCCAATCCCACCTATGAACAGTGCAGGGAAGCAAGCATCAGGAGGGAGGGTGGCCATGCGAGCTAAGGGACAATGCTGGCAGAAAAGCAAATAGATATAATTAACCATTAATAAATGGAGGCCGAAGATTAGAGAACATATCTACTATCAGAAAAGGGAGACCTTGGGAGGCTTTCCAGGGGAAGGGCTGACGACAGCTGGCTCTATGTTCCATGTGGACTGTGGCTGCTTCTCAGGAGCCATGAAGCTGCACGCTGCCAGCTCCAGCTGCTGTGAGTGCTCATGAGCCCTTTTCTGTGTGAAAGGGAAAATTCAGCTGCTCCGTGACGTCAGGAACACTGAAACCTCACGTGGGATTGGGAAGCTGCCCTGGCACAGTGGGGCACAACGCAGACCCCAGGGCCTCAGCCTGCAGCCCAGCCTGGGCTCCTCAGCCCCAGATGTGACCTGCAGCTGTTATCTGCTTGGCTGTTCTGAAGAGGGGCTGTGGCACACACACGAGTGCTGCTGCCACTGCTGGGGTTTGCAGGGGCACAGCAACAGTGGGAAACACTTCACTCCCCGCTGCTTTGCCAGAGGTTGAGGTCAGAGAGCTGCACGTGCCCATCTCAGGGTATCCAGTGCTGGCCTCGCAGCACTGAGCCTTGCAGCAGCAGCAGCAGAATCCCTGCGGGTGCATCCCCACCTCTGGTCCCTGCCCCACAGCCCGATCAATTCCCCACTGCAATAAATCTGATTTACAAAGAAAGTGGAAACAAAAGATCCCAGCTATTGCACAAAGCCAAGGGGCCGGCAGCTGCCAGTCTCCTTCCTGCACAGCCCATGGCCCATGTTATCCAAAGCAAACAGTGCTAAGAAGGTGGGGGGTGTTGACAAAAGCCATGCTAAAATCTCTCCTCTAACAAGCATCAAAAGCAAAGAGAGCAAAAATCTGCTTGCAAACAGCACCCAGCAGTGGAGTTCTGCACTAAGGCTGCCCAATTCCTGCCAGTCTTTTGGGGCACAGCAAGGACCAGCGCAGGTGCCCCCTGCAGCACGGTCCTGGCTGCAGAACCCTGGGAGCTGCAGGGCAGAAAAGGCTCAGAGAAACCTCTTCTCTGCTCTCTCTCAACTCAGGTAGTGGAAACTCTGCAAATGGCCCTGCAGCGAGCCGTGAGCACGAGGGCTGCACCGCCCTGCCCTGCACACCACCTCGTGTCCTGCCTGTCCGGCCAAACATTCTGACTTGTACTTTTAAGGAGAGCTTTGTCTCTTTGTCCCTGCAATTTTGCTTATCAGTAGAAAAGCTGAAGTAAAAAACAAAACTCAACAAACCGACCAGCCATGCATACATCCAGGTGATGGAGGGAGCAGGGAGGTGGGGGTCAGGACAGAGGCCCAGGGCTGCAGTGCCCCACACTGGCCCACACTGCAGCTCCACGGGCGGGTAGAGCCAACAGCCAGCGAGGGCAGGAGTGGGGGCAGGAGCAGCTGGGAAAGCAGAGCCCTGAGCCGCGGAGCTTCCACTGCTTAGAGCAAAGCTCCAAGGTTACTCTGCCTTCCCGGAATGGAGGAAGTGGTGGCTGCTCCTGCCTGTTGGCAATGGTGGGAAACTGTAGTGAAATGGGCAGTGCAAGGCCGGCAGCCCCAGAGCGATCAAAGACTTCTGCCAGAAACCTCCAGCAGAATGGGAAAGTGAGCACTTCTCTTTGCAGCCTGCTGCTGCAAAAGGAGCCCGTCTTTGTAGCACCTGCAGCACAGCCCCAGCAGGGCAGCAGTCCTCACCACACCACTTCCTTGTAATCAAAAGCTCCTTGCTTTCATAATAATCTCCATTCTAATCTATTATGGAAAACCATTTCACTCTTATGGAGTTCATTAAACTGCAACAGCTCCAGCAACACTGCGAATTTTGCAACTTTAGAATGCACTGAAGCAGATGGTGCATAAAAGGGATCGATACCCCTTTGTGAGGCAGAGGCCAGCCCAGGAGAAGCAGCAAGCTGCAGCTCAGCTGCAGGAAAGCACCACACAGCTCCTGGAATTGTGTCTGGCTTTGTACCCTGCAAACGCTGCAGAAAACCCCTGCTATTCTTTAAATGAATTTCAACTTCCTATAGTTTAACAAGGATGGAATCATATCCGCAAAGATCCCTGAGTTCCTCACAAGCATCTTAAAACATAGGAATGAATCATTTCCTTGCACAACAATTGATGCTGTAATGCTGTGATCCTGGAAATCACAGCTGAGGGTAAAACACAAGCATCCAAAAGAAAATAAAAGCATTTAATTGCAAAATTTGTTACCAAAATTTTTGTACAGCTATTTCATATAAGTAGAGACTTTAATCTCTTAAACCACTGATATCAATGTATTGGTTACAAAGATGACTACAAAACCACCTCCTCTGCCAGGAAGGGGAGGGTACTGCTCTGAAAACACCCGAGGTGAACTGAGAAGTCACGTTCAGGATCTACTGCGCCACCTGTAAGTGACAGTAACACAGGTTACATTTCCCAGGCTGGCATTTCTGCACTCAGTAAGGCCTTTTGTAAGCATCCTAACAGTGTGGCTATGTAAGGAAATATTTGAGATGCCTATGCAGGGAGCAGCCCTAGGGGATGGCTAAAAAAATGCTGTGATGCTGTTTCTGTTCCCACTCAACTGCTCCAGGCTGTCAGTTCTGGACCCAGAGGGCAGCTCTGAGGCAGGGCAGCCCGGCCCCCCAGCTGCCCAGGGGCTCCAACGAGGCCAGCTGCCAGAAGAACACGCGGCGCAGCTGCAGCAGGCACACTGCTTGCTGCTCAGCCTCACTGCTTTGCAGGCTGCTGGAGATCACATGGGTGCAGACACAGCTCATTTCAGAGTGAGCGAGGCCCTGTGGAGACGGACAGCAGTCAGTCCAGCCAGGAGGCAAGAGGAAAAGATGGAATTAGTCCTTGCTGAGAACAAGCACAAGGCAGCTGGAAAGGAGAGGCAGGAGGCTGCAGCCCTCTTCCCTCTGCAGAGCCTTCCAGCAGCTCGGGCACTTCCCCAGCACACCAATCCATCTGGCAGACCCGGCTTGCCTGGAAACGGTTACCTGCAAATGAAGCTCTTTCACAATGTAGCTGTTGCAAGGCTGGGTTCTGCCTGAGCTGCTGCTGGCTGCCCAGAGAAAGGCTCCAGCTAATCCCCAGCAGAGCTGTGGTGTCTGCTCCCTGCTCAGCTGAACAACAACAAAAAGGCCTTCGAGAAAGATGCAGTTGTGGGAACGCAGATCTCCAGAAAACAAAGTCTATTAACCAGCCTTAACAAAGCAACAGTTTTCTTCGCGGTGAATGCTGGTGCCTTCCCTCTCCCCAGGACAGATTGTCTTTCGGGCTCTTCAGGGACACGTGGGAGGCCTCCTTTTTGCCGTGCTGCTCCAGTGCTGGGCTCTCCGCACTGCTACCAGGAGCTGAAGTCCCCAAAGCCTGCACTCTTTTTCTCTTTCTTCGCAGCTGTGCTTGTCGAGGGCCCGTCATCTTCCACGCTGCGCTTCCTGGAGCCAAAATGAAAACACCCCTTAGGGACTGTTTGCTGCGCACTGGGAGCGGGGCAGCTGGCTGCCTTGCCCTCCCTGTAACAGCTACACCGGAGCCAGCTATGAATCAGAGAGGAGCGTGCGCCCTGGGCTGGCACAGCAGGGCTGGGGCTTCTGGCTGTCAGCAGGGATGGCTCGTGTCAGGCTTGGAACGCTTCCAAAAATGTGTTCAAAGCCTAGCAAGTTCTCCGGGTCAGAGCAGACTATTCAACAGCGGCACTTCTTTAGCACTGAAAGTTTGAGCCATAAGTGCTCCCCACACTTCTTACCCATGCTTGTGGTAGCAGAAGGATTTATGGGGAACTGGGTGTAAAGCAGCTGAGTCTGCTCCTTGTGCGTGGCATGCTGCACTCACCACTGCTATTCCCAGCTCACCTTCAGCAGAGCTTACAGCCCCATGGAAATTTTACACGGCCAGGTTCTGTGGTTTCATTGTCAGATAGCAGCAGGGAGAAGCCTGAGCCAAAGGGCTGCTGTGCCCTCCTGAAGGCAGGCTGCAGTGAGTGAAGGACCAGGAAAGAAATGTCCCTTCTGTACAGCTGGTAACAGTGAATGACAGTTTTATGCTGAACGTAATATTTTAAGGTCCAAGCAATTTTCTGTAACCAAAACGTTTTACTGAGATGCACACGGAGCTGACCTACATGGACTGCCATATTTTTGTTCTCACAGTTACGCAAATGCCTGTAAGTCACACAGGCACAAAGAAGCTGACTCAGTTGCTGTCCAAATCTGTGTACACACAAATACGACTGCCTTTATGCAGTAGGCAGACAGCAGTATTTTTGCAAATGCTGTTACAGAAGTCTGCTAAAAATCAAGCGGAAGGCATTCATTGTAATTTATCCAAAGCTGATGCTAGGCTGCAGCTGAGGCAGCATTCTGTGCTGTCTTTAGGTAAGCAAGAGATGCTGTCAACTCCGGTGGGTGCAAAAGGGTATCTGGGAGCGGGTGCTTTGGGACAAGCCTGTGCAACCTGCCAGGTACCCTGAAGCTCCCACAGCGAGCCTGGGAACCTGCTGGCTGCACAGGAATCAGATCAGAAGACTGATGCAGGTTTAAGGCAGCTTCTTTGTGCTCAAGAAAAGCTGCTAAAGGAAAAGATATCCATGGGACAGTGGCCTTAAGAAATAGCTGGAGAAGGGGAAGAGACCAGAACAAAAGGTGGAGGAGGAAGTGACTTTTACAGTTCCTGCTTAAGAACTTCTGCATTGTAGACACATATCTACAATTGTGAAGTCTGCAAACACTGCTGAGGACCAACTCAGCCATGTTCAAGTGCTGGAAAAAAAAAAGCTCACAACTTTCAATTTTGAAAAATAACAACTAGAGGGATCTCCAACTCCTGCATGACAGAGTCTTTGCAAAGCTTGCTGGCACTAAGCAAACATCTGGCCTGTTCCAGAGCTCTAGCAGGTAGCACTGAGAAACAGCAATGGACAGGGTCAGCATCCAGCCGGAAAGGCAACTAAAACTGAACAAAGATCAGCTGGGCAGGGAACTTACGCTGCAGCCATGTTAATGTATTTTCCAATCCCCTGACGGTAAGTTTTAGGAGTCTGAACATCTTTCTTCAGTGGGACCACCTCAGCTTTTGTTTTGGCTGCTTCTTCTTCCAGCTGAACCTTCTCTCTTTCTGCAGCAACCTATGGGAAGCAGAGTGCAATCTGTTACAACAGCTCATCCAGAGAAAGGAGACCATGACTATAGTTCTTTGAAACTGTACAGCACTCTAAGACAGCAATCTGCACTGCTGCAACAACAGGGTTGGCTTTAGGAAAAGGACCTCAACCTGCTGTCTGCAGCCAGTACAACAAAACTTCTCTTTGTCACCTCCACCCATAGTGGGCATTTGGAAAGGAAGCTATTGCTAAGGGTGAGGAGGGGAGCCATGCCAGACTGAGCTCCAAAGACCTCTCAGCTGAAACGGCAGCTGTGCTCCCTGTGCACAGTGCAACATAAGGAGCAGCTGTGCTACCTCACCTTGTGCTTGTGTGGGCCAGGGACTTCCACATGCAGGGGGAGGTGAAAAGAGGCACGGGAGAAGTATATGGTCTCCACAAGGGATCAACTGGGGCAAAAACTGAAGTCACTGAGCTTCAAAGTTCTCCAGCCTATCAGATGAGAGAAAGCCATACTCACCTGTGCATCTGCCTCCTCATACGGGTCTACAAAAACGGTTGTTGCCTGGATTCGTATTTCTTCCTGTGAGCAGAAGAGGAGAACGTTGACTCTCTGGTTGAATTGCAATGTCTGCCCCAGGTTCTGCTTCGGGGAAGCAGCAGCAGGGTGACCATGCTGTGCAGGGCCAGAGATGCTCGCTATCCCCACACAGCTCCCGTCACTTCCCACCTACCTTGGGACGGTCTGTCTTCGGGTCACTTTCCACGTTCTCCATAGCAGTCAGAGTCTCAAAGCCACCAACCACTCTAAGAGAGAAAGACAACTTCCAGCTGTCACAGCATCACTGGAATATTCCCACACTCTCACATCCAATATCATCACTGCCCACCCACTCTACTAGAGTTTTATACCAACTGTGTTTAGTGGAAGGGCAATCAGCAACTGTATTTGGAAGACTTAAGATAACGTCATTCAGGGTGGAAGGTAAGAATTTTTTTTCCTCAAATCTGGGATTTGAGTTTAAGTTTAAACACAATAAGGAGAAGTCAAATATTCAGAGAGAATGCAAAGACATCTCCCCCCAGTGTGGCAGCCTTTTGGTGCACAGAAACCAGCCAGATGGAGAAGGAGCAACTGTGGGCAGCTGCCTGTGCAAGAAAAAACAAATCCAATGCAAAACGGGTTCATTTGCTAGCATTACATCCATAAATTTGTATCTCATTTGTTACTACTATGAGCTTTGAAAACTAAACCAGACTGGGTCAAGAAAGCAGATGTTTTCATTAACTTCCCATTTTTTGCTTGCAGCAATGAACCTGGGGGAGGCTTTGGGAAAGCAGCAGAGCATCACATTGTGGACACCCCTCATCGTAGGTTGTCTTTAAGAGGATCCTTGGATGCTTGTTTTTCAAGACAACGTATCCAAACATTTGCTTTGAAACATTAAAAAAAGGCTGAAGACTTCTGGACGGTTGTTGGTGCTTTTTTCCTACCCTTCCTCACCCAAAAAAGAAGCATGGAACAATGGGAAAATTCCAGAAAAGGATATTTAGAAAGGATAAATGGGGTGATCCAGGTAATTATAAGCCTGTCTTCCTGGCATCTATCCCAGCAAAATAATGGAATAGTGGAGACAGGACATGATTGAGAAAGAAAGGAAATAAGTAGCAGCAATCAACAAGGTTTTGTGGAAAACAGTCTGCCAGACAGCCTTCTATCTCTGAGCCACCAGATGTGGTTAATAGGGATAACAGCGTCAGCGGAACGGACTTTTGGAGGGTGCTGACGTTTTGATGGAGAAACCAGAAGGATGCGAACACGGCACGTGTTAAATCAAAAACCCGCTGGCAGGTGTGAAAATCTACCTTCAAATAGGAACCACTGGGTCAGTTTTTTTCCAAGGGGTCCTGCAGCGATCACCTCTCAGTCCCAAGATATTTACTGGCTTAATCCATATCCCTGTCCCCAGTTAAATGTGAAAATGGCTATATTTAGAACAGCAGTAAATAAAGCCCGCTGATGCCGGGGGATCCAGAGCCTTTACAAATGCAGGCTGTAGGTGGACAACATCTGCGTTAACACAGCCAGGAACCAAAGCCACAGCCCATACGAACGTCTGTGGGACAATGAGGAGCAGCCCTAATCCTAAACAGCGCTGCTCCCGGAGCCAGAGGAGCTCAAGAGCTGCACAGTGAGAGGGCAGGGCCTGCTGCCCAGGGAGCCCAGGGCTGCTCCTCACTGCACCGCCTGGGTAACGGGCACTAAAGACGTCCAACAGAAAGACCCAGCTGCAGAAAGCCCTGCTGAGTTCCAGAGGCTGCTGCTAAGCACCTGCCTGAACAGACACGGTTCCTGCAAACACTTTGTTGTTGTTTGAGCATTCCAAACTTCTCTGTTACCCAAGGGTGTGTCAATATTCTGTAATCAGGTCGTGACTTCTAAAAAAACACGTATGCAGGCTAGAACAGATGCATTCGTTTGTAGCTGGAGATATCGCATGGGGGAGCTTTGAGAGCAGAGGGGGTCTGACAGCCCTGCATCGGCTCCAGCAACTTTGTAATGAAAACTCAATTTCAAAACTCTCCTCGGGCCAATATCAGATCCACTTTTAATACCAGTGATTAACACACAGCCTAAGATACATTCACTGTATTTTAACTGCCCCTAAAGGAAACTTCTGATTTAATATTGGAGGATTTTCTAGCCAACAGCTCCATTCATTATCTGCCTGTATGTTTCCATTTAATTAGGTTCTGATAATTTAAAATAGTCAGATCAGCTGTGCACTAGCAATTTAATCGAGTAATCCCTTAGCCCGTAGCTAGACTTCCCACAGTATTACCCCTAATGCATTTTGGCAATGCTCATGAATCTCCACTCGCTGTGCTAATTAAACATTGCTGGGAATTCTTTGTCACTTGTACATTTTACATCAGTGGTAGATGTGGCATTCACAGGTCAGCAGTGAAAGAACGAGATACCACCTGCTTGACATGATTAGAAAGTGTTAGAAGACAAGGATATCATCCTCGGGATGGCTTGGTGACTTTTAGATCCACTGTTCAGATGTCAACAATAATCCACCAGAAATTGCTAGTCAGCACTTCTCATAGGACCTTTGTTGTTTTACTGCCTTCTGTCACTGTTCCAGTTAGCAGTAAAGACTGCATTGAAATAAAAGAATCTGTATGACACTGCAAAGTTCAGACCCCAAATCAACTGCACTCACAACTGTGGATGTGTCCTGCAGGGAGGCAGCTGCCAGCACTTCCCTTCATCTGCAGCACCAGCAGCCAGCTAAACATGCTGGCATTTGGTGCTTTGGTGTTGGCACCCCCAGTGACAGGTTGGTCCTTTTATGCCAACCGATGCAAACAAAAGTCAGTCCTGGTTCCAGACAGCAGCTTCCCTTCATTTCAT
Organism: Lagopus leucura; assembly: GCF_019238085.1. Taxonomy (NCBI): domain Eukaryota; kingdom Metazoa; phylum Chordata; class Aves; order Galliformes; family Phasianidae; genus Lagopus; species Lagopus leucura. The sequence continues at coordinate 9,207,846 of NW_024962260.1, read as the reverse complement.
GTTCCACTTCTAGCAAGGGTGCTCCTCATTCACAAGCGCTGGCACAACGTTGTTCTCGCCTTGCTGCAGCTGTGGGCCTGCACAGCAGGTCATTCACTTTCCTCCTTCAGCTTCTTTTCCCCAAACTGTGACAGAACTGTGTTCTTTCATACTCCTGCCTCTAACGCTTTCCACAGAAAGTACATCCATGCACGTTGCAGCATCAGCACGGTGAGCTCTCAATATTGCTTTGTGTCTTTCCATACTGTGATAAAACTGCTCATAGAAATTAATTTGAATACAAGCCAGGAGCTGAGATGAGACAGCCCTGACCAGAAGAACTGGAAATAATTCCCAGGGTTAGTTTTGGTCAGGAACCCACGCCAAGGATCGGGCCCTGCTGAGGTGCTTCCAGAAAGGACGAGATCTGACCACACCACACAGTCACTGAGAACTGGGCTACGCATCCGTCAGGAAACTTGTGGCTAGCTGCAAACAGTTCTGCAGAACTTTCTTTGATTTATCAAACGGAATGCTGGCACACACGTTGGCTCTCAAAATACGACAAGTCGTTACTGTCAAACCTCATGACGTTACTCTGCAGTGCTGAAAGCAGAGCGGCAGAATGCAGTGTCTCAGGGAGTGCACCGCCATCGCTGCAGCAATTACCCCACAGCCAACAATCAAACCAGCACACCGAGGCACTTCTGGGGATTCTCTCCAGCCGCTCAACACATGCCCTGGGACGTGGCCAAAAAAAAAGCCTACATAAGTTACATGTAGGAAAGACCATCAGATCCGTACATTAAAGCACTAAAAAACCTTCTAAAATGAGAGCAACTACTTAGCATTACTCAAATAACCCACTAACTTTGAAGAGATAAAACCTGCAGCATGAATAACTGTGAGTCTCAGCATGAAGAGCCCTGCAGACAGTTTTCATTAAGACAGAAGGTAAAGGCCGTGGGCTCAGCTGTACGTGCAGCAGTCATGGAGCATTGAGCACTGCAGCCAGCCGGCGGGTCGGCAGACGGGCAGAAACGACTTTCCCTGCTGCACCGTTTGTGGCTCAGTTTGCCCTGCTGCACCGTGTGCGGCTCCGTTCCTCAGACAAGGCCACATATGCTTTGTCCTAAACAGACCGTGCAAGTTTCTGCGAGGTTTAAACAGCAGTTCAGATGACAGCCCACAATGGAAAAGGTGACACCTTCAAGACACCATCCACATGAGAACAAGCAGCGAGACTGAGGGTTTGCTGTCTGTCTCCAGCAGATGCTGAACAGAGGAATGATGATCTCAGCAGTATATTTAGCTCAGTGTCCCTGTGACAGCTCGCTGTGCTTTTGGAGGAGCTTGACAAATGTTGCATTGCATTCACACGTGGGGGATAAGGTAGGTACATTTACATTTTTTCTGTTAAAAAAGTAATGAAAAACACGGTCTTATCTACGCGACACTGTTTTACTGACTACTGAGCTAAGCTAGCACTGGAAATCTTTGCATCTCAAATTTAGAGATGCTATTTAAAATCCCACTTCATGTTATGGCTGTTTTATTATGCAAACCAGTAACTTTGTCTGGCAGTCACTGCCAAAACCTCTGCATGAAGTGCAAGAGAAACACGTGGAGAAAGCTCCATTCATTTGCAATATGCCAAGGAACTCTCACAGCTACACCAGCATTGTTCCTACAGAGCACTGCAGCTCCCAAGCAGCCCCACAGCCATTCACACACGGACTTGCTTGTTCTCAAACTCTTTAAGGCACAGATCCTGTGCCTTATGCAGTGCTGGGGTGGCAGTCCTCCAGGACGATGGGGTTTCCTGACCAGAGGACGAAACAGGAACAACGTCTGGGCTTTCTCAAAAAAATGAAACACCAAAGCTTTAAACCAGGAACAGAAACCACAAAGAAACTCTGTTTTGTAAATACATTCTGTACTCAAGCTTATTTTTATATTAAAACAAAAGAGTACATGCATTTATATAGACAGAGAACAATATATACAGTCACAAACACACTCTCAGGACAAAATGTTTTCTATGTATACACCCAACCCAAAACGGAGTGAGCAATTCCAACCAGCCACAAGGATGTAATCAAAATACCTCCATTTCTCCTAAGGGATTAGGATGGGAAATGGGACACAATAATGGAAAGCAACAAAACAGTAAAGCAACCTGGAGAAGAGCATTTGGAAACCAAACTCAGCAGATGAACCTGGCGCTTCACAGCTAAGCAGCTGTGGGGTGCACTGATCCATAGCACACAGAAACAAACACTGCACCAACGAACCATTCCTGGGTACCTCAGTGCACTGTAGCAGCTTTACATGGTTATCGCTTTAGAGGACAAGAGCACTAAGCAGGTTAGGGGATAATAAATGCAATGATGCTTATCCAAGGGGAGTAAACTTTCTGCCACAAAAGCATCTGACAAGGGAAGCAGGAAAGGAAGAGAAGGCTGAGCTGAGCATGTCAGCTACTGACAGGTGACACTTCTTCCTTTGCTCCCTCTTTTGGCCTTCCTTTAATCTCGCTGCATACCTGCAGCCTGCGCTCACTGCCCCCCTTGTCCTTTGCTTCACCCACAGTTTGGACAGCAAACATTTCTCCCCTCCTCCTGATCACAACAGTTCAATCACTTTTCACTATCATTCCAAACATGGACTTTCCCTTTGGTTTTGGAATGGGCTCCCCAGGATATCAGGAGGCATTTCATTTTATTCAGGGCATTCTTCTTCCTTGGTTCAAAAGAAAGTGCAAACTGTTGGTGAAAGGTAAGCTGAAAGGGCTTGGTGCAGTAACACCCTGCACCTGCATGCACTCCGTTATCTCTCATGCAGCCAGCTGTCTGGCACAGATCATGTTTCTATTTCTACTTACAAAGGTCAGATGAACTTGGTGTCTGATCCACGGGAATTACGAGACACTGGAGTAACAGAAAATAAAAATAACGCAGATATGATGTGCTCACATTGAGATTTTATAAGGCACGTCAGCCCCATTGTAAGGAATGCAAGTCTACGCCGGTGTTCCAGCAGTAGTGCATGCAGCTCACGCAGGTTGAACTGACCGCAGCACGGGCTGGGGAGCTCCTTCACATAGCAGCACAGAAGTGCAGCAAGGAGGACCTTCCCTTTGCAGCAATCATCTGGAAATACTGTCCTTTCTCTGGATGATACACAAGAGCAAGCTCAAGACAGCTGCTCTACATTATCTGAGTTCCTAAACCTCTTACTAGACAGCTAGAAACCAACAAAAGCCACCAGTTAGATTTCAAGTTAATTACAGCGCTCTCTAAATTGGGAGAAATGGTAATTACTAGAAGTGGTAATTACTAAGTTAATTGAGGCAGCTCTGCTGGAGCAGGAAGTCCACGCAGCCTGCAGCGCACCTCCTAGGGAAGGCTTCCTTCTCTTACTCAGCATTTGGTTTTACTCCTCATCTATGCCAAATGATCTCCTTCAGTTTCAGTAACAACTGCCCTCATTACTGCCACGGCGGGCAGCACTCGTGTGACAAGATGCTCCCCAGTCCTCCAGCCCCAGAACTGAACAACCCCTGTGCGTGGGGCCAGGCCGTGCCTACAGAACTACAGCACTACCTACAGAACCTCGCTGCTGCAGCTGGCATGTTTGAGAAACACATTGACAGCCAAACATCCAACTCCTAACAGCTGCTGCTGTGCAAACACTGTGCTTCAAACCAGTGGGGGCATGAACAACAGGCAGCTCTCAAGAGAAAGAATGTCAATGCTCCATCCCACATAAAAGAAAAAAAAAGGGTAAGTATGAAATTCCTGCTGGAAAGTTCTACACAAATTACAAACAGGTCAAATTCTGCTCTCAGAGGTTTGTATGTGATACTTATTAACATGAACCAAAGATGTACAGAAATGGTTGAGGTGACAGCTGAGTTCTGGGTATTTAGGTTTTACATTAACTGAAATAAGTAATCCTCAAGTCTATGTGAGAGTCACAACAGGCCAGTAAACAACCAGTTGAGACAGTCCAACGTAGCATTCATGGAAACAAAGACTTCTGATTTCATGGGTTCTTTCTATTCTTATCCCTACATATCATTCCTAGATATGCTTTCCAGATATTATTGTACTCTACAGTCTAAGATCAGATACAGTCACCAAATCCTGGAAACACCCAGGATCTAAAATAGCAAGTTCCACTAGAGATACAATCGCTTCAATCTTTTGGCTTTGATGGTTTTTCAAACAACAAATGAAGGTAAAAACAGCTGAAGGAATTTGATGACAGAATACAGACCTTAAAAGCTGCATACATCAGGCTCTTTTATTACATTTGTATGCCAATTCAATTGCTCAGGTGTTCAATCTGTAGATAAATAAGGGGAGATTGGAATGCATCTAACCTGGCATCCTTACCTTTGTCATTCTTCAAATTAATCATTTTTTAGATGAAAGAGAATCCAGAGTAAAATTCACCCACCCTGTGTTCAGATGAAAGTGCCACTCTTTTCTTAAGTGGGCAGAGAAATGATTCTAAATCAACATCAGTGCAAAGGTGTTTCATTTGTATTTCAGCTGAGAATATCTGCAGCGCTCTGAAATTCTGGTAAAACCAGAGCATGCTGAGGAGACACTGCCTGAGACACGACGGGCACACAGGATGCTCTCTGAAGCCATGCTGCATCCCAGACCGAGCAACAGCCATGTTTTCTGCAGAGCTCTACTAACCCACACAGACCTGGGGAAGTGGTGAGCTCAGGTTAACAGCATTATCATATCAGACTGAAGGGGATTTCTGCAAGGAGGACTCATACTGTAGCTTAAGTGTACCGATTTTAAGATATAGGTAACACAAATCTACCAATATATCCACTTCCAGAATTAGAATTTGCTTTATTTATCAGCTTTCACCAAAGGAAAGCTTGTGTAGGACAGACTTGAGAAAGGAAAAAGAATATATTCCAAAGGGTGCCATTTCTGCAGAATCAGTATCAGAACTAATGGCACTAACATAATTGTTTAAAGTGAAGCCAGCTTCTGGCTCAAGAACTCCTGGCAGAGAAGATGGATTTAACTTTTACTACAGAGCACTACTGTGTAACATTCAACCGAAGCAAACTGTACATGCTCTGACTTCCAGTTGCTGCCTTTCACATAGATAAAACCAGGAAACGAATGCAACAATTCTTAATTATAAAGAGACTGTAAAATCCTTGGGAACTACCACCAAAGCAAACCAGAACAATTCCCCTTCCTGCCATTTGTAGCAGGGCATTTGTTAGAATAGCTGCAGCGACTTCGTAAATAGCATGTACCTGCAGCAGAGAAAGCAAGGAACAAACAAACACACTCATCTCTTTGTGAAATGTCACATGTCCTATCATCTATACCCTCACTTTTATCATGCGATGGCTCAAATGGAAAAGATTTTTGGAAAAGGCTTCTTCAAGAATGAAGCTCCCTCGCTATATAAGCATTGCTAGTATCTCATTTGTCTGTGTCTACAGATACACACACGCACATAGACGTTATACCAATGATCACTGTCATACATAACATAGTAAGAGTGAAAATGTTACATGAAGGTGATTATTTTTTCTTGACTCCCTAGACAACTACCCACAGAAAGGAAATAAGGCAATATGTAGTGATGGAAGGAGGGAAAAAAAGCAGAGTCTGATGGCTGGCACTGAATTGATACTGGCCACCTAATCACAACCAAGGGAACTGGATTGAGAGCAAGGATTTTGCTGCAGTTCAATTGCAAGAGTCAGCAGATTCCTCTCTCTAGATTTTGGACACACTGGAAAATACATCTGTTACACTGCTTCTCATGGTATCTTCCACTTACCTTCCAAACACTGTATGCTTCTTGTCCAAATAAGCACAAGAGCGGAATGTGATAAAGCTGGAAAGAATAAAAACAGGGGTTAGCATGTTATCTCATTGAGACTCAGCAATAGCCAGCTTAAAAACAGAAGGTGTATGGAACAGTCCTCTACAGAGACAGGGATCTCGCTTGCTGGGAGTCCCACTGGGTAAACACCCCTGAATTCCTCCGTTCTGTGGGTTTTGTCTTTCTGTGGGATTTGTGAGTTTGGATTTCTCAATTTTGTACCTCACCAACATTCCCAAACAGTACTCAAAACACAACTGGTTTGCACAGCGTCCAAAAATAATGTGAGCATCTGCCTCCCTGGCCAGGCAGGCTTCAGACCGTTCACAGCAGGACAGTGACACATGGCTGCAGCTCAGTGAGGATATTTCTTGTACATGACTGGGAGTTTGTACTAGCAAATTCAGTCATTTAACACAGCAATCTTCTGCCAGTGTAAACTTTTACCTTTTTGAACACCTAATATTTGCAATTTCTTTTCCATTGCATTGCCCTGTCTGTGATCCACTTCTCCTCTAGATGGAGCAGATTTGTGCTTCAGGTACAAACATGGCACTTAAAAGTGTCAAAAGTGAGGAAAACCTGTAAAACTTGGGTTTTTAATTTATTGGATTTTTTAACCAGGCAAAAGGGCATTTTTAAACGTAAACTCAGTAACTGAAATACCAAATCCAAAACAATTCATACTACAAAAGCCTTTCTCTACAGTTTGATGCTTTGTTAGAAGACTTAGACTACAGGAGTATGAGACAGAGGTTTCCACTTCATGCTCCGCAGACCATGATGGCCCATGCTGGCCGGGCATGCAGCGCTGGCTCTCCTTTCTGTCTCCATCTGTTACACTACATTAGAGACAGCTAAAAATACATAAACATTCCAAAAGTACTTTTCCATATAAGTGACTGCCTCAGGAAGTTATATGATTGCATACAGGAGGGGCTGCAATCTGCTAGATAATCTATTAAAACATAGCTTGCCCAGAGGAAAGCTTTGCGATGCTGTACAAGTGCAAACTCCCACATGGGGTGTATGTTACAACTTAGCTTTGTGCAAAGGTTCTTCGTCTCACTTTGTTCTCAGATATTCAATATGTAGACCATCAGTTGGTCAGTTAGATGCACTACAGTAATAGGAATTGTAATAAAAAAAAAACCCGAGCAGAAGTAAATATGCAGAGAAAGCTTTGTGAATGTCACTGCAGTTAAGATAAAATTAAGGAAAATGGAATTAACACCGGGTGCCAGAAGTCTCTAAAAATATGGGCAGCTGGAGCCTTGCAAGGACTTTATGGGAACTTCATATTTCATATGCAAATTTTATGGAAACATACAATCACCTCTACAGCTGTGGATGATGAGACTCAATCCAGGACCTCATTCATGCGGTCTCTCTTGTATCTTGATCCCCCGTCTCTCCTTGTTAATATTCTTTTAAAGCCTCTGCTCTTCCCTAATTTAGCACCTGAGTGCTGGCAGCAACATTCAAATCCAAAATAAGCTTCACAGCAACTGGACCCTGCACACGTGCTCAGGCTTCAGCACGTGAGTAAAGCCTATTAAGGGCCTCGAGACAAGCACCTGTGCTTAGTTAAATTTAACCATGCTGCTGCATGGCGTACCGACCATACTCGTGAAGACCAACAGCAAGGCTCCCCCCCCCCACCCCCAGCCCCAGCACGCAGAACTGCACACGCACACTTTCCTCTGAGGTTCCCAACAGAGGTACAAGTTTTTCTTAGAGAGTGAGGCACAGTTGGCTCCAAGTGACGTGGGACATTTTCTAAAGACTGCAGGCAAACCTCTGTAACTCTGTCATGCTTACAGTATGTTACTACAACTTCAATGTTTTTAAATCTCATTTGTTGTTCTTTCTCCTTCTTTCCTTCATTCATTTTGTCCCTCATTTAGCCCTCCCTTTGTTTGGTACGCTGAACACCAAGTCCTTTCCCCAGACTCTGCGCTCCACCATTTTGAATTCCACACATAAGAGCAGTGCAGAACTGTTCTTATTTAGAAACGGGCCAGCAAAAAAAGAAGCAGTGTTTCTAAGGTGTGTTTGGTTCATTTCATTAAAGCCTTTCACAAAGTTCATATGGGACTAGATTTAAATAGTGTGGAGATGTACAGTGATTTCACAGGAATAAGAATGGGGCTGCATAAGAAAAGATGAAAACTGCAAACCATGAAACAGAGAAGGCAAACTGATGATGCCACGAGCCGCCAAGTTCACGCTGCTCTTAGAGTAACGGCAGCTGCAGCCACCCTGACTGCACTGTGCAACACCTGACAATATTTCACTTGACTGAACTTTAAGGAGCAGTCCAAAAATGTCATTTATTTTCTTCACAGCACAAGGCACAATATCTGGAGGGAAACAATAAAATACAAAGTGCAAGCGACTACTTACAACTGTGATTTGTTTGTGTTAGGTCCTGAATTGGCCATACTAAGAATACCACGCCCGGTATGGGACAAGTTGGGCTTGAATTCATCTTTAAATGGCTTTCCCCAGTAAGATTCTCCTCCTGAAAAAAAAGATGATAGATGAAATATTTGTTTTCATTAGCTTCCCAATACATCCTACATCAGACACTAGCAGTAAATTCCAAGTTTCTGGGGCTTCTGATCACTATGTTTGTAATATATCCCCACCTCATCCCTAGGACTAGCCTAGTATCTGAGCACGCCCTTGAAATCAGATGTCTGTAACTGGCAACACAATTCTGTGCCTCTACACCACTATCATTTACAACAGATGAGACTGTTTATCAGCAGCATTATATATCATGTGGCAAAGAAATGCCGAGCATTCATTTATTTTTACTGCTCATCCATCATAGTTTTTCTTTTTCGAGACATTAAATCTTCAAATGTGGCTGACTGAAAAAACACAGGGAGCAAAGAATTACTAATTTAACTGCACTCTGGATACAGCAATGCTTCCAAAAATATAACATCAGGGAGAGGAAATATGTTTACAGCATCAACTAAGAATAGGAACTACAAGCTCAAAAGCTTAATTCCTGGATGAACAATGAAAAATGATGATATATATTCCTTCAAAATAAATAGATATCTTGGTCTAGATACACGGATGATGTAAACACTTAAATACAGTTTAGTCCACGGATGACAAAACTTTGCACCAACCACAGACCCAGCCCTCCAAGACTGATTTCTGGGTCTGTGAGGGTCTCTCCTCCTGGCTGTCAGTTTTACATTATTTATGTCAGACCTGACATTTTCATTTGCGCTTTCCTCCAGGATCATTTTTAATAAGAAAAACAAAGGCTGGGATGAGTCACAGTTTTACAGTCAAATCCACAGTCTTGTTTGACAAGCCATGAAAAATGTATCACCTTAGGACAGGATTAAAAATAAAACAAACAAAAGTACCCAGACAGGCAGCAAAGACTGGTCCATCCGCAGAACCACGCAGAGTCCTCTTGAGTAACTGCATCGCTTACAAAGCAGAGCTCAGTAAAAGACCTGCAGCGTGCAATGGTTACTTGCACAGGTAACACAAAAGCTATTTGATGACACAGCTGCATGGACAAGCAGCAAATTAAATGAAAGCATAACACAAATTCCTACTGAAAACCATATGCGGAAAATCACAAGTGTGCATCAAACAAGAGCAGAGTTTCAGATGATACTACGAGAACAACGAATCACAGGTGGACAGCTGCAAGTGGAATTAACTGACCCAGCAATTTTGGAAGAAACTGACCCACTTAAAAATCCAATTAATCATGTTCCAAAGAACTATTAATAGAGTTGAGCGCTGCCTGCTCTGCAGTTTTACAAGAGGCAGCCAGAGGGAAAAACCCTGCAGGATTTTCTATAATCAGGAGAGAAGGAGATTTCTTCAGTTCAGCTCATTACATCAGCGTGATTCCGTACGACAACCTGCTCCCACGGCGGCTGGAAGGGGCACGGTGACACCGTCACAAAGATGGTGCCCAGCACAGGCTCTTCTGGCCAAATTGTGTTCAGCTTACTACAAACTGCCAACATTCCTCTTTGATAGCCAACATCCCTGTGTGTTCCTGTGGGACGTTACTCGTGTCGTGCCCATTACCTGCCTCGCTCTGTAGTTGTACACAAACAAGCAGGGATAAGAATGCAGCAAGCTCCATGTGCTGCTCAAAACCAGCAGCATACTTGCACAGTGTGCCGGCCCCACCAGCTGCACTGAGCATTGTGCACTGCATTCTGCTCCCACTTTCCCTTCCTCAGCTCCACCCGGCCCACTGCAGCCATCCAGACACATCCTGCAGCCCTGCAGCCCCATTCCTCACCAGTACTGCACACCTCACAAACCTGCACCCCCGGACATGCTCATGTCTCCCTTCTATAAATAGGTAACATTGCTTCAAAGGATCTCCTGAAGGAACTCGTCATTATTTGCAAAGCAGATGCACTACCAGTCCTAACCCAGAGGAGTGTTTGTTGCCTAGAAATTCTCAGATAACATACAAACATAAGCAGATGCAATGGAGATGGCATGTAGCAGCAAGTGGCCAAAGCCCTGAGCCTGCTGCACCCCTAGCAGGCTTTCAGCAGACGCTGGAATGCCAGCCTCGTCAGGCTGCTGGAAGTGGGTGGAATAGACCCTGCAGCCTCACTGGTGAGAAAATAATTCAGAAAGCATGAGAAAAAACAGTGCATGACACAACAAGCAACCAGACTCCAGTGCTCACAAACAGGAGCAATGAACCATCATCTTTTGGTCTTGGAATACTTATTTTTGCACGATTTGGTTTCAGATCATACTCTGAGGGTCAGAACTAACCTCGTGCATACGATGGCTAACTTTGGTTCACTCCAGTTCTCTGGAAACAAATGCTAATATTTCAGCAGACAGTTCCAGACCCAAGGCCTGCGTGCTCAGCAGCTGCATGAAGAGCAGAAGACAGAAGCACAGGCACCCTGCAGGGCAGGGCTGTGTGCACGAGGCCTGCAGCATGGGCTGGCATGGGGAGGAGGGGATGCAGCGAAGATGCTGGGAGAACAATGGAATAGATGGAATTGGAATGATTTTATTTTATTCTTCAAACACAAAAACAAATGTTTTCCTTTTAAATTAAAAATAGCCAATTAAAAACTGCTGCTTGTCAAACTGTTCCCGACCTCTGGAATTGTTCCAAGCTTCAAACATCTGCATGAAGAAGCAGGCTAGAAGATGGTGAGTTAAAAGGACGATGTTTTTAATTACTGAAACCCAGAATCACTTTCTTTCTCTCTGAAGATTAAGCACAAATCCCTCATTAGCCTATTGGCACAGCAGCACAGTGCCTAATGCTCAGCCAGCACAGCCTGGAACAGGAATTTTAGACCTTTGCATTTTGCTTTATATAGGAGAGCTCAATGTAAACTTGGGAAAACAGCTCACAGGCTGCAAGCTGACTACTAATAAAGATGAGGCATTCTGAAGTATCAAACAGATTTTACTGTGTTTATTCTCAGCACAGTTAGGAGGTGTGGATGTGCCACCTCCACTGCATCTGAAAGCAGAATGGCTGCAGCTAGAGCAGGAGGAGGTGGAACCATGTGGTCATTCCCTGCACATGCCATAAGGAGAGCAGGCTCCTCCTTTATCCCCCAGATTTTCCTCCGAGGGAGCACAGATCACCAGTGACTATATATGGAATCACTATGATGCAAAATTCGAACCCAAAGCCAACTTCCCAGGGCGCAGGCAAAGCCTGTGGAAAACAAGAGTCGTGTCTGGGTGTTCCATTCACATTGGGCAGTGCTGCCTGGCACTCACCTGGCTCCCGCTTTTCACCCAGTGAAGATAATCTTCTGTCAAGAGTGGAATCCAGTGCATACTGCACTTGAAAAGTTATTGAGCTGCTATTACAAGAAGTGCTGTAAAATATTCTGGGGACTTCTGTGCTAAAATCAAAGGGGTTCACAAGGGAGCAGACAGGGTCTCACTCTGGCACTTTCTGGACTGGCATTGGGAATGTGAAATGGAGCAGTGCTGACAACTGCAGATGTGGGTCCTTTGCACAAAGCTGGGAATGGGCCTGGGATCAGCTACCACAGGAGAATAGCCTTCCAACAGCAGCACACAGCCAAGCTGTGACTGTGCCCTGGAGCACGGTTAGTTATCCAGCCTCATTTCCACATCTTGTGCTATAGGAAAGGTGAACAGATATCATCTGACAACTGCAGCGAGCACACCTCAGCAAGTACAAAGAAAGAAGTCATATTTTCAGATTGTATTTTAAACTAAAAACAGCTTTGGTAGTTTTTCTCCTTTCAAACAACTTCTTCAGTAATCATCTATTTCATTATTATTTTTGATGAGTGTACAGAACTTGTGTAACTTTTATGCAAAGAGCTGAGGGATGCACCTAGGGCTTCAGAAATGTAACATTCCAGAAGCCAGGTGTGGGCTGGGAATCATCATTCATGAAAGCTGTGATTTTAAGTAAATCCTTCCTTTTTCTGGCATAAAGATTGCTAAGCAGTGGTAAGGAAGTGGGAGGGCTCTGATTCACAAAAATGACGGCTTACTCTCTGTAATGTTCTTGTCATTTGGAACAGCGAGGTACATAATAACATCTGACACTTCCATAGAGCTTTCCAAGAGAGATTCTTGAATCATTGTGCAAATACGAAAGCCTGAGTTCATCCAGTAAGTGCTTCTCTCCTTCCAGACAAGACGACACAGTACTTTTAACCCTCATATCTGAAGGGCTGCAATCGAAATGGAGGCACTGCTCCAGTTAAGAAGGCCCCACTCTTATCCTTTGCTAAACTTCAGGCATGCAAGAAAAGAGTTCTACAACTGGTGACATTTTAATATCTTTCCCTGCTAGGAAACCACACTGCAGAACTGACCGAGATTGACCACAGTCTCTGTGCTACTGACAGTTCAGAGGAGGGGAAAAAAGTGCTTTGCTCTGTTCCACACAAAATGCACTACTACACTGTTCCACTACCAAAATGCACTACGAACCTCCTTTGTGCCTTCTTGGATTCAGCAATGGACAGAGGCAAACTCAACCTGATTCATTACATCTTCCAACAATGTGAGTAGCTGAAAAATGCCTGTGCTGCTTTAAAAATGGAATGTCCTGGATACAGTTCTCCCCTTTTCATACAAGGGGTTTGGGATATTAAACCTGTTTTTCCTACATGCAAATTTTCTTCTATTATTTGGAACACTGAAACACCGAGCAGCTGTTCCATTTGCACTACTGCGAGCTAGACCGAATTACTCACTGAGTTCAACCACTTAGTTGTTAAGAACAGCAGGAAAAGATACATCACAAATGTAAAATTCGTCAAATAATTAATCATTACAAAGAATGACCATGACTCAGCTTATTGCTTTGAATGCAATAATGAATAATGAAATTGCTTTATGGATGGTTTGTCGCTTTTTATTGTTAAAGAAAAAGAAAGAAGCCACTGCAGCACAACACAATTTCTCCCAGTAGTCTTATGAAACTTGAAGTTTATGGCTGCAGAAAATTAGTTTGGTCCTCTAAGTCAGTATCAAACTTACAGGATAGTGCATCTAATTCTTTGGCAATGCTGCTGAGTAACCTAAATTAAAATTCGACTCCTCACTCTTTCTAACATGGTATCAACTTCCAGATGTCCCAAGGTTCTTCCATCCCAAGGTTAACTACTGAGTACCAGCGATCAGCCCCTGACATGCCAACCAAGTTGGGACCATTCTTTTGTGACAGCTGAATAAGAGATTCAAGGGCACACCATGTGATGCACAAAAAAAAGCCACAAAAAAGAGGTAAGGCTCAGTGCTGCTTCCAGCCTGGGGAGCTGTAGGGACAGCTGGTGACAGCCCTTCCGCAGGGTGTTTTGCTAAACTAAAGCACAGTTACCCAGGAGAGCCGAGCACAGCTTGTGCATGTCTGAAGTTTTTCTATAAAAGGCTCTGATGGAAACAGTTCAGCAGTTTAAAATAAAATTTCAAGGATAACTTTTGAATAGTCTTCACTATTTCCAGTTGAAATACCTGAGAAGAAAGCCCTGTTCTACAGAAATGCTTCCCTGATACTACAGAAGTCAAATTATTTACTCTCTTTCCTCTTGTTTACTTTAAGTGTTCACGTTGTTGTAAGTCAGTCATCCTAAGCAAAGCATTAATTTACAGAGGGGCACAGAGAATGGTAAGGGAGATGCATTCTCTCCTTTTCTCCATTCTATAGTTAAAAATAAGTACTTCATTTAATTTACAGGGTTTAAAGAATTGATACCAAATTAAACGGTAGAATTTCAGCACACAACTGGAGATGTTACAGTAGATCCCAGCACAGAATACTGGCTAACTGAGGTACACACATCTGTACGTGAAGTTAATGCTGGCTTGTAGACACCTCACAGTGTGCAAGGTATGCCAAGTAACGTGGAGCAAAGCCTGACCGACTGCCTACACTGCGAGCCGCCTAAGCTGCTTCATGTAAGCACTAAGCACACAGGCACAGGAGTTCAAGAGAAGTCAGGCAGCTCACCAGACTGCCTGCTTAGTACATTTTCTTGTGACGCTACTATTAGCACATTAGATAAATAATTAATAAGGTTATTTAAAGTGCAGTTATGTTCAAAACATCAAAACCATTTAGTGACCATTGCGTCAACAACTGTGCAACGCTGTCATATTTATTTGAGTATAAACTGTTCACTTTATTGGAACTTTAATAGCCTTGACAGTTGTTTGCAAGACACCTTGTCTACAGCATACTCATATTTAATTAAGAATGACAAGGAGAAAAACAAGATGGAGAAGTCTAGAGGTCATTATACTCCTTTTTAAAAATAACTCACAGGGGAGTTGTTTCTCCTATGGTCTTCATTGGCTTTTTTCCCCCTTTGGTCTTACACTTCCTACTCCCTTTGCCAGTAGAGCTGAGCCTTGACCTTCAGAACAGCGGCCCTGCCAGCCTCCTGCCAACCATTACTCGTGCTGCCTTACAGTACTTCTGCCATTTGCACAGCGACAAGAATGACACCAACAAGGTCATTTTTTCACAGCAAGAGCTGAACCCACCCTACAAAAAGGCAAAAGCTGCCTGCATCAATCCATTACATTTCTCTGGTCTCCCGACATCTCTTTAATTTCTCGTTTTAGAAGATGTTCCTAATTATGCCTTTTGGGATTTGAACTGAAACTTTCCCTCTAACAAAATCAAACCACAATTCTTTTGACAGTCCATGCAAATACAGCAACAAAGCCTGTTAACAGGCTTTTGCCATCAAGACTCAGAACATTTAATTTCTGTCTCAGAGCATGCAACTGTTGAGGATTATGTGTTGGGCAACTCACACTAACATTATTTACAAAGTAAGCAGTGGTAAAGAATTACAAAGACATCCTATTTTCAGATGGTCTGTGAACATGCATAGAAGAATTCAGTGTTTGTATATACAAGTGACCTATGTGTGAACTAGAATAAAAAGGCACAAAACTCCACAAGGGCGTACAAGGACCTGTGGAGGCTGGTGACATCTACAAGCACATAGGTAAAATGTACAAGTGGATAACGAGTAAAAGTGCAGCACTAAGTAGAATTACTAGATGACACCAATTAAACAACACAGTGCTTTAAGTGAAAACAGCTCACTTAACTCAAACACAGCTTACCTGTTCCTGTTCCAGTTGGATCACCTCCCTGAATCTGCAGAATTACAATAAAACCAACAGGTTACATGTATATCTGCACAAAAGACATTAAATACAAGCTATAAAAGTCAATTCTGCTTCACTTTCTTTGTCCTGTACTAAGTAAGGTTACAAGTTAGCACCAAGGAAACCACTGCTACTTATTTGGAGCTTCTTTTATCAGCTTGCTGTCACCTCCTGCATTACTGCAAAATGATAGTTTTATAAAAATAATACGTCTCCTGAGTAAATAAGGAAAATAAACAGTCTCAAATGGGTTAATCAGATCATCCTTTCCACTTTGTACTAGAGAGTAACGTGCTTTTTAACTGATGACATATTGCTTTTAGAACAGAAAAGGCTTTATATATTGCTACCAATCCAACACATGATGCAAAGGAAATAAATGAGGAGATGCAGAATGTATTTGAATCCATATTTTATAGTATCCTTCTCACTACCTCAATGGGAAAATTCCCATGTGAAAACATTCACAATAATAAATTTAATCACTAATATATACATAATATACTGTAGTCCAGTGCCAGTAAAGGGAGTGTGACACAACCAGCTGTACAGTGATAGCACACAGGCACAATTTTAATGGTTGGTTTAACTACCAACCAAGATATATGGTCCTGCCAGAAGGAAAAAGCTTTTCTTTTTGTAGGATGGCATGACAGAATATAGCATTCAGTGATGTTCTCTGAAAGATGCATGCTGCCTTCAGGATCAGGTTGCTAACTCTTTTGAAAGGAAGTTACAGCACCCTAAGCTCCCTGGACTGCACCTATGTAAACAAGGGTCACACTTCCAGGCCTTCCAATGGACTGCAGTGGCAGTAAGATGCATCAAGGACTCGCTGTCTTCTAACATCTGGCAAATCTCAATGTAAAATTAAAAATGTAATGGAAAAACTATTAACTAGGCATGGTGAGTAACCAAATCTAAGTTTTAAATCTGAGAAGCAGACCTCTGAACGCAAAACATGCTTCTTCAGTCTGTCAAAATGAGTTATTAGACACGTCTCGCCCCGAAAGAACTCTAAATCACTTCTGTATCATCACATCTTGATATCTTTATAATAGCTTGGTATCTTTATTGAAGTATAGTATCTTTATTAAAGCCTTATGTATGCTCACAAAATGTGATTAACATATTGATAATTACTTAAACTCATAAAATACTGATTACAGTGGTCCAAATTCAGCCAACTGTGTGTGCTGACTGTGCTACAGCTATATCCCATAGAATCACAAGGTTGGAAACGACCTACAAGATCACCCAGTCCAACCGTCTCCTCATCACCACTGCCCCCACCAGCCCTAAACCACATCACGCAGCTCCTCATCCGGACGCCTCCTGAACACTGAGCGCTCTTGGGAAAGGACGATGTGAGAGCATCCAAGCACCACAACCTGAATCAGAAATTCAGCTTTTTCATGCTTCATCTGAATGAGATTTCAACAGGATGCAGAATTACATATGCAAATTAGCATCTCCCTCCCTTTCTGTTCATTAACCACTCACCTGCAGCTTGAGGAACAACAAGAGCCTTGCCAAGGCAACGACTCTCAAAGTTTTTGCCTGGATGCCAGTGATGTTCTCTGATAGTATTAGTCAGAAACAGTTGTTAGTAAGACTTGTTAGATTTGTAACTACAAATTTAGTAAGTTGGGACAATCCTAGCTCTGGAGGTATATTTTAATATATTTCTAATGCAAAGAAGATACTGAAACTCAAGTTTAGTAAGTATTTTGAGAGCACTGCATACTGTGTATTAAAAAGGATTTGGTCAGTACTCACCACAAAATTACGAATTGACCTGTGAAAAATTGTCCCATCGTAATAGTTCTTTTTGCACAATTTGATAAAATTTTCACAGGTTCGAGGTGTCTGAAAGGCAAACAGAAGTTTTAATTAAGCCACACATTTAGACAATCAAATTGGTCATCACACTGTTTATGAGAGTCGCCCTCATTCGAGCCTTACAAAGAAACATGCAGGACTCCTGAAGAATGAGTCTGTCTCTACAGAAAATAAATACAATATATTCTTTTTGTTTTTTAAGGATAACAGGCACACAGTACTTAGAATAAATTAAACCCAGGCTTTCCAACTAACACAAAGAACTGTTGAACACTAACTCAGATAACACGGACTCCCAGCAGACATCATGACAGTGAAAGCAGGCATGCTCAGACTTTCAAGTAACTTAGTTCCATGGTAATCCTGGTTCCAGTGGGCACTAATCTCTCAAACTAAGAAAGTACCTGGCTTCTCTGCTTCGCTACTGCAAATGAGTGCATTAAAGTTAACTGGAAGAGAAGCATTTTGTGCTCCTCACAACCTAGGACTAAGAATGGGACTGATCCCAGAAGACACCACTTTGAACACGGGTCTACCCACAGGAAAAATAATTTAAAAGAGAAAAATCTTCGAAAATCTGGAAAAAAATGTTGAATACCTTGCTCACTTCTAATTTCCTTTTACAGTGTAGATTAGAGCATCCAAACATACCTTCTGAAAAGCCCTCCTGTACACCAATTATCCTCCCTCTGTAATCGTACAGATGCTCTTCTCTGCAGGATTAAAATACCTTCACACATACAAACAAGTGCAAACTACATACATAGGAACAACCTGTTTCCTATACTTGGAGGATTTTTTTTTAGCTCCACAATGGAGTACGTTCATAAACACGTCCCAGCTTTATCAAGTAAAGCCCTAACATCTAACTAATGTGAGTTGTTACACTTTGAAAATGTACTTATTGTATGTGCTTGCAATAAAAGCCCTCATGAGTCATGACATCTGCAAACAAACTCATTCAAGACCTGAAGTCTTGTTTTGAAATACACTGATTCATTTTGCATTGATATGAGACTACTCTTGGTCTTATCACTAGTCTGAAACCTGTACAAAGACAGAGAGAGACTCAGACATACAATGTGAAGTGGCTTAAAAGCAAAAAAAGAAAGCCCAGGATACATTTTTAAAATAAGGCAAGTCTAATCACAGTCTTTTAAGAGCAAAACAATCTCCATCTTCTTAGAACTAGGTCCATACGGTCATTCATCCTGAATCATCCATAACTTTCTTATCTAGAGCACAGTCATTCTAACCCCTCTATACACAGAAACATCCCTTAATTATCCAAACTGTACCTCTCACAGCATTAGGAATTCTTTAACAACTTCTTCTTAATTATTCTGCAAATAGATAGGTAGTTCTCAGGTAACATAACTGGAAAAACAAACAAGTTCTAATCTTACACCAACTATAATCTCAGATTTCTTATGTACTTAATTACTGGGTTGCAATGGCAATGTTTTATAGCAGACTGACACCAAGACACACATTCTGGTAGTATCCCAGTGGCAACTTGTGAGTAGAGATATTCCATTACAATTGTTTCAAACAACAACATGTTTTCCCGTAGTCGCAATGTTTATGCAGCAAAAGACTGAATTTAAAAGCTTTTATTTGAACTGGACACACACACACTGGAAAATCCACTTTGTCCATAATCCTCCAAGTCATGTTCAACCCCAGAAGAATCATTTCTGTTGCATTTGCATTCCTCACAAAACAATATTGCAACAAGCTCGAAACTACAGCAGTGCTACTAGTGATCACTCACAAAAAATGTCAGAAGGGATAAAAATAAGACTAAAACTGTTCTTTTTGAATTAGAAATGGGAAGCAGCAGCTTTTAGCCCAGGGCACTTTACCTGACGAGAACCGAGTGCTCCTTGGAGAGAAAGACACAGTTAATAAGTCCTCTAGGGGGAATACAGCAACTTGTAATTAATTTTTTAAGAGAAATGAGATCAGGCATCAGACTAAGTCCCTTGCTGATCAGTATCAAACAGCTTTAAATGTGTACAAAGTTGATAACCTAAAACAGTACTGCTGTTTATTTTCAAACGCGATCTGCAAAGCATACAATAAAAAGCATTCACCACGGTGATGTGCTTTTCAGGCAGTACCTGTGCCGACCCTTCTCTTTAAACTGCTTTCCAGTTACATCTTTTTCTCAGAAATGGGCTTTTCAAATGCAACTACAGAAATACTTAGTGTACATGCAACGCAATATCATTTCACTGCAAGGTTTTCTTTAAATAATTCCCAAATTGGTTCCCATGGTCACCACAGCCATCATCCAGATACACCTGGCAGGTAAGCAGCTCCTTAGCAACATCACCATCATCTTTTGTGGTGCTCTTTCATAGAGGAGTGTATGTGCTTTTTGTTGTTTTTTTTTTGTTGAGTATGTAAATAGACCAAAGCAAAACAAAAATTGCCTAAGGAGATCTATGTTAAAAAAAAAGAGAAAAACCTACACTTAGCTTGAAGCCTTCAAAATTTCTGTCACTAGTTCACGCCTCTTAATAGCAGGATTCTGGCATTTGTATGATAAGATTTTAATTCATGAGGAATTGGCTTTTCGTTATTTCAGATTATTTCTGCTTTGACACACAGGATTAATGGAAAAAGCTCTGTATTTTAGTGCAACTACAACAGTTCTTCCAATTTAGAGAGACAAAAAGAAATAAAAGGGAAATGGCATTAGTGCAGGGAAATTATACAGATGTGCAAATGACAGCTTCTGAATGCTTAGTGCGAAATTTCTCCTCCAAGGTTCATGCAGATCCTCGAGGGATGAAGCAGTTTGAAATGATTAGCTCTTCACATAGCAAAGCCTTCTTCCTTGCAGCCATAGCAACAACTCAGTGGCTCCTCTTTTCCCCATCTCGTCTACCTTGGCAACAGGGATGTCGCAGGTCTTCAGTCTCCCGGTTGGCTCTCAGCTGTCCAATACCAGCTGTGAGTTAAGCTGACTTTTACAAACGGAGTGACCCGTTTTAACTGATGAGAGAGGAGACCTGCAAAGTGAGAATCATTTCAGTATAAGCGTTCTTTTCCTTAGTGTTTGCCACTTGGAGAGAGTAGAAGTGTCTTTAATTCGAAGGACGCGATGCAGAGGCAGATTGGCTTTTGTTCTCCTGTTAGGACAAGAGGAAGGGAGGGTTTCCCAGCTCCGTCCTGCCACACTCTTTGGAGAGAAAAGCTTTCAGCAATTTTTCAGTTTGGCTTGTTGAGAATATCATTATGGATTTACGAGAAACTATTGGAGGTTATAAAGAAAACATAACCTTTTTCCTGTTGCTGACTTTCAAATCAACGGGATTACAAAAGAAGGTGATGTTATTGCCATGACTTTCATACATTTATATCTAGATCACAGCAGGATAAAATAATGTAAATAATAATGCAAAAAGAACAAAAAGGGAGATGTTAACTGTTGCTTTTGATGTTGAGACAAGAATGGCCAGAAGTAGGAAGAGCTGGAGTCTGTTGTCAGTAATGAGCCAACAAGAAAGCAGCTGTGCCTGCAGAACTTTGCGCGATCCCGAGTGCCATCCTTCTGCCTTCAGCAACGGGCTGAGGGATGCAGCAGGGAGGAGATTCTGAACAGGTGGGCACACTGGTAGCCCACGACTGAGAGACTCACATTTTCCACAAGATCTCACACTCAGGTATCAAAGCTGGGTTTGTTTACACACATTTTTCACCAGTCTTTGTAGCTGGAACAAAGGCTTCAAAGTCCAGTTATGTTTGTGTGGTTGGTGCAGAATGCAACTTTGTTCTGCACAGTCCCACAAACCTCGAGCCCTTTTCTTCTCCTTTGGACAGGATACTGCTTACAAGAGCTGCTGAGACGCACTTGGTGTGGGAGATTTGGCACTGACTGCTTTGGATAAATTCGATAATCTGAGCCTGATATGAAGGCAACTGTATGACTGAGTCTGAGATTTATTGCTGACCGAATGCAAAACTTTCTGCTTGTGCCTCTAAGAAAAAGCACCACAAAAGATAACGGTGATCCTGTGGTGACATGTTATACCAACAAACAACAACTGCCTGCTGTGGTTCAATTCAGAGATGATGCAGTTTGTGTAAGGGAGACCAACTTCAATTTGGTCATTGGGTCACTTTGTGTTCTGTGATCAGAAGAGATCGGCTCCAAAGAGGTAGGAAAGATAAAAGCATCCCGGCACTGTGGAGTAAAACAATTGGCAAGACTCTCACTGATATTTAAGGAATCAGAACAAGCAAACTCATCTCAGATAAAAGACTGCTGACTTGACAGCAAACATTTACCTATTTTGCTACCTCAAAACATCAAAGTTTTCTTAGAACAAACAGTAGAATGATAGCATTCTCATCACACTGAAACCTACTGCAATTTAACGAGCTGTTTAGCAAAGGTTATAGCAGATTGCTAAATTTCACTTTTAAGAGGCACTTTTCGGTTCTGACATTAACAATGCTACTAAAAACTTTTTCAAATCTGATATGCTTAGCTTAGACAAGTTGCCAATAAGAAATGACATGCTCCAGTTTCAGTTTTCACAATTTTGCAAGTACAGGGACAATCAATCAGTTTAGCAGAGAACAATTCAAGCTAAACAGGGTACCGAATTCACTCATCTAATTTGTCAATGTTAACTGCTAGCTCTCTGGAGGCAGTCGTCATTCCTAGCTGCAGTTATTACTTTTCCTCTAACTTTAATTTATTGTAGAAGAAAACAGCCCTTCCCCCTTCCAATCCGTAAGCCACAAGAGTGGAGGAGCTTGCCGGACAAAGCAGAAGCAGGCCGGGAGCCAGCAAATAAGACACAGAATCACTAGGTACAGTTTCAATACAGATCCAATTTAAATTGCTTAAGTAGCCTCCAGCAGCTGTAAAGTCTGGAGCATCACAAGTCCCGCAGCAGCTCCCTGGCATTTCTTCAGTCTGCAAATAGCACAAAAATTCTACCTTCTAAGAAAATGCACCCTGTAATCACTTCCATGCTACACAGTAAAGCTCTGGTAGCTGTCAGCCTCTCAAGGTCACCCTGCTCTCATCAGTGCCAAGGTACAAACAAGAAACGTGTCAGAAAGAGATGAAGAGCAGCAGCTGTGTAACTCCAAACTGCCTGCCTCATCCTCAGGTTTGGGATCACCAAGTGGCAGACACAGCTGGTATGGGATTCCTGCACCGTCAATTGTCCAAAAGCAGAAGAGAATCCAACAGCAACCAATTCCTTCTGCCAGATCCCACTTGCCAAGGGTGCAAGAGGGCCAGAAAGGTCCAAATGTGAAAAATGTATTCCCAGTTACCTAAAGCCAGAGGATATCAGGAAACTGGGCATAAAAAGCCAAGGGCAGCAAGGTCCACAGTGCAGGGATAGGCATGCAGGAAGCTGGCTGAGCACTTCCCACCCCCACTTCTGCTACTGGAAAAGAATGGTTTGAATGATTTGTTTTCAGTTTCTGTTAACCAGAACTTTCAAAGCTAAAACTTGCAGCTCTTTCTACAATTAACATAATTTGAAAATAGGCCAAGCTATTTACAACCACTATACTTCACCCTAACAAGTTACTTAGGGGATCTACTGAGAGAACAAGTAAACTGGTAAAACATCAGCCATATATTTGCCATACAGTTGGCAGAAAGTGAGTAGAACAGGTTTTAACAGTTTAATTTGGAAAGAAAATGAGACATTCAGGAAGACTGGAGGACCTGGTCATGCAAGGAGGTCAAAGGATTTTTTAAGCAACTCACTTCTTTCCCATTGGAAATGGATAAGAACTTCATAAGCTTCTGATCTTTGGAATAGTCCCTCACACAAAAGGAAAGATGATTTCAAAGAATAGGGGCTAGATTACACCGTTATAGATCACAGGCATATTTAATAGGTCAGAGGGCCTTGAAAGATTAAAACATCGCTATCTGTAGAATAATGGCTTCTTCAGATAGCTATGCCAAGACATCATCATTAAGTAGAGTTTGTCAAGTCCTAAAACCTCAAAAAGCATTTGTGTAGTGCTGGATGGGGCTTTGAAATCCATCTCACATTCTTCTTTGTTATGCCAACTTGCCCTTAAAGCTTAACATATTACATCAAAGAGACACAAGGGAATTAACAAAACCTGACATGGCAGTTACAGATTACCATTCAATTACTACAGTGAGCATGTGTTTAGCCACCAGCTCTCTAGTGACAACTTGCACAAAAGAGAAAAGGGAGACAGCACACCAAACTACCTGCTCATCATTCTGACAGGACCTTCTGGAGTGCTTTTTAAAAAAATGTACATATATTTCCATGGTACAATGAAAATTAAAAAAACCACAAGCCTCAAAGCAACCTGTAGGCAAAGGTATCTGTATTCCCTTTCACAGGTACAGAGACTAGGAGTCCAATACGACCTGTTGTCATGAAGGACTGCTGGTCTGAACTGGCAGGCTGTCCATGTT
Source organism: Lagopus leucura (assembly GCF_019238085.1). Taxonomy (NCBI): domain Eukaryota; kingdom Metazoa; phylum Chordata; class Aves; order Galliformes; family Phasianidae; genus Lagopus; species Lagopus leucura. The sequence goes on along the minus strand of NW_024962260.1, from coordinate 9,184,031 downwards.
GCTGCACTCGTGCAATCAGGCATCTATGATTGCTTATTCTGGAAATTCTGAATTAGAAGACAGGGAAAAAACAAACAGCAACAAAGAGCAACAGGCACACCACCACAATGCAAAGAGAAGGCAGAACAGCTGAGGCACAAACTCAAATGGGTGAAAAAAGGTCCAATTTATCTTCCAAAATCTCAGTTGCCTTTTCTCAGGTCACTGACTTACACCACACATCATTGTTCTGGAACATAAGCGGTTTCTGGTGCTTTGAACAGACACAGAAAGTACCTGGATTCCAGCCCTATTTCATGCTCTCTTTCTGTATCCTGTCACTAAGTAGCTGAAGATGACTTCAATCATACCGCAGAACTGACTTCCTGCCTTGGATCAGTACAAAACATTTCATGATTAGGCTTTTGGAGCTTGGAAGATTCTCATCACTACCAACCTTACTGACTGGCACCTTTAAGTACTACTGTATGAAGATGCCTCAATTTATTTTACAGCAAAAGTTTCCACACTCGTGTGAACTGAACTCCAAGCAATCCACACTACCAGTTCACTCACAAAACCAGGGAAAACTATTTCTCATCCAAAGAGAACTGGAATCACAAGAACTGAGGGCAGAGAGAAAGAATCCAAGGTTGGGGGGAGAGTGTTAAAAACAAAAATGATACCCAGTGGACTTGAGCAGTAGTGCAGACTGCTCTGTTTAGAGATGCAAGAATATATATTTTTTAAATAGGGAGCCCATAGCCATGAAAATGCAACCAAAGACTCCAAAGTAGAGACACACGCTACGACAGCAAGTATGTCATTTGTGGTTCTCTATTTTGGCAAAAAGACTTCACCTCAAAATGTATATTTAAGTCTTGTCCATAAGACTATTTCAAAAAGCAATGAATGTTCTAAATCCTACCTCTAGACACAGGTACTCATTTATCATACTTATATAGCAACTTAAGACTTAAGCTTCCTAAAGCATTTCACAATCACATGCTTGCAGTACCCTACAATTTCAAGCACTGCTAGCATGTCTTCCGTAATAATCCGAGCACAGGATATCACCCAGCAGCTACAAAAAGGAACCTGTGGTCAGGTCAAGGGAACAACCAGCCAGATAATGCCCAGTTTTTTAAAAGAGAAGCTAAGCAGCACTGTAATATAGCTCAGAAATCATATGTTTGTTCCCACAGTTGCACTGCTTGAGAGAGAGAGCAGATAAACGAATTCCCCAAATTATACACATTTTGGCTGAATTCAAACAGCACTGACAGCCTAATACTGTTATCAACTCTCCCATTCACTCAGGCAGCACAAAACTGTGTGATGAACCCAGAGGCCCCAAATCTGCTGGCGTTATCAGTGGGTATCAATACAGTGCTTTGAGCTGAAAATTGTTTCTCACTCCATGTCTTTCTGAAAAGTTGTTGCTACCCACACCAGCTACACTGAGAGATCATGAAGGCTGAGAAGTCAATCACCAAAAAGCCCATGCAACATTATTTGGGCAGGCATTATGATTCACTCCAACTCCCTCAGACTGCATTCAAGGGAGTCAGCCCCCGGGTCACAGAGTGCCTTACCCACATTCTACATGTCTGCAGAGAAACAAAATCCTGCATACAAACTGATTCACTACACAGTTCTAAATACATCCCAGAAATGATTCAGCTCATGTACTGAATGATCCAGAAGAGAGGATTAACAAAAACATCATGTGATGAAATACTGTTACTGTTATTACTGTGCATATTCACCAGCAGAGTGAACAGAGTGTTTAAGGCCTTAATTTTGGCATTTCCCCATTTTCTGTTATCTGCCTTTGCAATCTCAATAGATCCACTGTAGCTGATCCACATATAAATGTGCGATCTATTTATGCATTACGTGTCTGTAAGATATTTGCTCTGCACTGAGCTACCTTATGTGCCTAAGTTCAGAGCGCGTCAGGAAAACAGAAGTTAAGGGCAAAAGTTCCTTATACAGTAAGGGGAGAAAAATAAGCATCTCCAGGAGGAACTGATTTAATAGACGTTGGACAATGACCTAAAGTGAACATTGTGAAAACCTCCCTACAGCAGTCAGCTCTTCTAACTATTCTAAATATATGTATCTTCCACAAATAAGCCAAAGGTCTGCTTAATTCATACAGATATGTTTGACACAGAGAAAAGAAAGAAACAGATGGCCAGTGTTCATGCAGGTCTGGTTGTGCAGAACGGTACACAGCGTGTACATAATGAAGCAGTGTGTGAAAGGGAGATAAACAGGGATTCATCCAGAAAAAAAGGAAACAATGGATATCACACAGGAAGTTTATAATGGGCGATTGAGCCTGAGTCCTCAGTACTGAGTGATACTGGTCACACGTGTGGCCACAGAAACCACGCTGACAAGAATAGCTGCAGTCAGTCTGCATTAGCCAGGAGCCAGTTTCAGAACATACGGCAAAACAAATGATTCAAGGCAATCTGCTCGTTCTGCTGCTTCCCCCAAATATTGCTGTAGTAACATCCTCTGCTTTTTGCCTTACCACATAATGTTACTATTTCAGAGCATGGAAAACACCTGCACGGATGACAGAGGCCTACAAAATTACTAGCACCATAAGCTGTTGTTGGGGAGATTCTCATACTCTTCGTATAGATCAGCTTGAAAAGTTTGCACATATCTTGCTCCTTGCTTGTGAGAAAGGAAGAGAAGGGAAAGCTGGCAGGACTGTCTTTCTTGCTCATTTTCGTATCTCCCAGCTGTCCACAAAGTTAGGCAAAAAAGCATGCATTCTCCCAGTGCATCTCTGGATTCTATACCAGGCACCCCAAATCACAGCCAGCATCACTGTCGTTAGCTCTCAGAGCATCCTGACAAGGACATACTTGTTTTTACCATTTAAACCCCAAAAGATCTACTTTCAGACCTCTGATTTCCCAAGCTAAAAATCTCAGCGTGCAATGGATGGTTTGGGCTTTTTGTAGTAAAAATATTTTCCTTATACAGATACGCCTCTATAAATGAAAAAACAAGCACACTGGCACACAGTGTCATCTGAGATGTCAGTGTTGCCATCATCTGTCTAGGATAAGTCTTACCACATTTATCATTTTAAAAGCCACAGATTTCCTGCAGAACCAAGCTGGACTGACTATTAAAAAAACTCCAGTCCACCGACTTTTAAATGAATGTGTGCCTACCTGTTTAGGTTTGTTCTGTAAAGCCCAGGATTTAGAAACGAATCTAACAGTTCCTGGGGAACTTAATCAACTTAATTCAGATTGCTCTTTTGTCCTGGTTCTTCCAGTTACCTGATGAGCAATCTTGTCTCCCTTCTCTGTGCTCTTTCATCTTTTTTATGTCTGCCTTTTTTATCCAGTCATTACTTGGGTCACCGTACCCTCAACCCTTTGAAGCTCTAAACACACAGTTTGACATATTTGAAGTTGCCCCGCTAAAAAGTGTGACGCTTCTCAAGAGCACATTGATACACACAGTAGTACAACATATAAAATAAAAGACATAAATATTACAGCAGATCACCCTGTCTGGAACCATAATGGATACAACACAGCTATTACATGCAATTCATGTGTTTGAATACATTTGACACTGAAAAAACCTTTCTCTTTGAATCACCTGTAATATTTTGCTTGAAAGATGAAATTCCATGCAGGAGGCACAACAAAATCACCAAGAGCTGATTACTTACCTGTTTCTATTACAACTACACACTACTCTTCATCTCTGGACACTTCCATTGCCAGCTCCTGATGCATTTGTTACCTAGAGATAAGTTAGAAGTTGCATCCTACAGGGCATACAGTACCATGTCACAGTGCAGCTCCAAATTTAAGTCTCCTTTGTTAGTGTGAAGTCGTACATAGCCCTTTTTCTTCACATACTGGTATCTTACAACATCATCTTCAATAGCAGCTGTAACAAAGCAAAAAAGCAGTACATAGATCTCTAGAATTTTATTCATTGATCAGCAAACAAATTACTAGATTCTGCTGTCTGGCTTGTTCCTCCGGAGTACGCCAGGTCTTCAGGGACTGCATTTGGCAATTTATCTCTGATAGCCCCACATTAACCTCTTTGAACAAAATGCTTTGTACTACAGAAAGCCAACTCCTTGAGAGCCAACAATATAATATAGATATTGTATTGTATTGTGTAAATCACTGTAATTCAGGAACAGAACCTAGTAACCACGTCACCTCAGTACTGCGTTCAATCTTTGTCCAGAACTTGTACATTTAAGAGCCAAAGGCCAGACATCTCTCCATACAGACATGCTAACTGCTCAGCTATTTAATCAATGTTCACATTTAGTAAGGCCTACAAATTTATACTGAGGCTAGAAAATGAAAATCTTCATATTATTGAAATGTACTTTTGGATAGAGTATAACTTTGAAAAGCAGTAAATCACAAGTCGTCATCAAAAAAATTGCTGTTAATCTAACCCAACTAGGTTAGACCAAAAGGGTGGTAAAGATTTTCTTGCAATACGAGGACAGATTGCACTTCACAGCTAACTTACGTAAGCAGATACCCCATTTTGTGGGTCCCAGGCATAAAAACACATCAAACTGAAATTAATGATGTCAGTAACTGCCATTCAGAGATTAATTCATAATTGCTCCATTATTTCCAGAATGAGATCACTGGAAATACATATATATCTGCTTGAGGGATACATTTGCAAGGCATCATCACTGAACACTTAGCAACGCATTCCTTATGCCAGTGGAAGTGTGTGTCCAAAGGAGCACACCTTAAAGCTGCAAGGCAAGCAAACAGCTTGTAAGGACAGAGTTCTGGTACCTGCTTCATGGGTAGTTTCAGGTACCATCGCAGTGGAGGTGAAGGAGGCACTTACTGCTCCAGTAGAATAATGAGCCTGAAGAAAAAGCAAGGGAAAAGACATTAGATCTTAGAATTTATCTATTTTAAATGCCATTTAAGTTCTGCATACTGTACAAGCAGTACAAACACACAAATAGCATTTACATCATACTTCTGAAGACAGACTTCCTGCTCTAGCTCCTATAGAAAGGGACACATACGTGATGCAGTGGTATTTCTCCATCTGTTCCCTACAACATTTCTCCTCCAGTTAAGGCTGCCCAGGCACTGAGCTGAAGGGGTTTCTTCCTTCCACAGTAATTTATTCCATTATTACCCAAAGATTTTATTGTCAGAATTTACTTGTTTGTCCACAGGTGGAGGTATGAAAGGAGTACTGCTGGCAAGACATCTGTAAAATTCTGCAACACTGCTGAGTGGAAGGAAAATCCAGTGAACCACAGAGACAAACCAACCCCTCACATCCATTGGCCCTTCCTGTCCCATGGCTCTGATTTAAGCTTCATAACTCTGTTGCAGAAGGGAAACGTGAGCATCACACATGGATGTTAGAGTAAATTAGAAAGACTAAGAAACAAAGAGGTACTTTCAGTGATGCTGGGGCAACGCTGAGAGAATATAGGCCAATGCTCTGTCCATCAGGTTACGCTGCCTACTATGCATGTTCATAATTAGCTCATTTACATGATGATCTGACTCTCCAAGCAGAGTTCATCATTATCTCTTACCTCTTTTTTTCTTCTCTAAATCTTTAACTTTTCTATAATGCTATGACACTCTAAAAATGGGACACATATGATACATCATATATACTCATTAAGAAGCTACCTCCAAACCTCCTCATAAAAGGCCATATACTGCATTACTACTCTTTTTTGTCTAAGTATAGTCAAAGCATGAAGACACAGACATCCCAGAATTATAAAAGGAAAGAAAAATACTCTGCCTGGCTGGAGGAAATCTACATGCAGATGAATGTTCCTTTGGATAACCATGAACACACAGCAACATGCACCTGGAAGAACATCCTTTAAATATTCCATAGAAAATCCTGCATTACAGTGGAAAAAATGGGGAAGCAACTAAAGTTGATTTATGTATTTGCCCACACCAGAAATGACTCACTTGTACTGCCCTTAAGGTGTGTTCCTTCTGCCAGTAACTGCAGGAAGCAATGATAAACAAATTCAAAGCAGGAGATTGCAAACTGGGAAAAAAAGATTTTCCCAGCACATATGTCATGACCACATAAGAAAGATTCCTCCTCCTTGCTCTATTTCTAAAGTGTTTAGGTTCATTCATAATGAGTCAACAAAGAAATTCACTGACACACACAATGTACTCCTATGGAATCTCAGTATGATTTTCATATTCTCAACTATGATAAACTTCCATGTAACTGAAAACACAAGGGATGGTATCTGTTTATCCTGCAATATTCTTTCTTCAAGAACTATATTGGTGCCAAAGTACAAATTGCATCAACTTACAGCATTCAGCTTATCCACTTTCTTCTTTTCAGGAGCCTTCATAGTGGCTGCTAGAATCTCATCACCTTTGAATTCCTTATAAAGCTCCAGCAAAGTCTCTCGGGTCTCTGTATTTGTATTTTTCAAGTAATAAGATGGATCCAATTTTGCTTTTTCTTCATCTAGATAAGACAAAGTTAAATTCCAAATTAAATTAAAATACGTTCCAAATTAAAAGAAAAACTCTGTTGTTGTCATTCAGCTTACTACATTCCTTGTTACACCAATATGTTCCAGATATTTCTACTTCTTTAAAAAAGTCCAGTGACTACATCTATTCCTGCAGAAGCAATAACAAGTAGCAATGCGTAACACTAAAGACAAGGTAACCTGAAATATGACACAATTAATGCTGATATGACTGTGTATAAGAAAAATCAACGTGAAATCAATCGCTGCAGAAATCTCTTTGAAACCACTAGAAATGATCCAAGTTCACGCAGGTCTCATCAAGTTACTTCTACAGAATGATAAAAACAACAGCCTGCTGGGTACAACATCAAACCCTGCCCCTTGGCCGCTGAATGACCAGGTCTGCAATGCAAAACTCCCAAGATCAGATCTTTACTGTGACACCAGGAGGAGGAAGCTGATGGGGTAGACTGGAGAATTTCTTTTTTTTAAAGCAAGTTTTATTCACGTTGGCACGCCTTCTATTCACTGAAAATTAAATATTCCATCCTTCAGATATTACCCTCTAAAAATAAGTAGGTAATAGAGAAAGATGCTTGCTTGAAGAGTTAGCATTAAGGAGCTGAGCACAGTTAAGACTCAGAAAAATATACCATGCTCAGAATCAGCAAACAGACCTCAGCAGAAACAGTTCTAGTGGAAAACCCACAGACACAGGAGAGACTTTTCCCTCCAGTTATGTGATATTAGCAGATGTATCAGTAAGCATTTACCTACCAAAGAATCACAAAATAAATAAATAAATAAAATTGCAAAGCAAATTCCTCAGCTGTAATATCCACAAAGAACAAAAAAGGATATTTTTTAATGAAATAATTTTAGGAGTATTTTAGAAAAACAAATCAGTCTCAGTTTGGAAGGTATCCACTGCCATCCTGACAGAAGGATGAACAGCACACCGTCAGTGCAGTTCCATGCATGAAAGCGCCCAGCACACCGCAGGTGGGAGCAACCTGCGACAGGACGTAGGTCTGCTGCTCTTAGCTCTGGTACGAGGCTACTGGCAAATTATTTTTCCTCCTCTTTTCAATTCTCTCTCTCCACATTCTCTTAAAGGACATGGAGAACCTTCTGTGTCTGCACAGCACTCAGAGACAGTTCACGATTTCCATACAAACCACACCTTTGTTTCAAAATTTGTCAACATTTTTTATGTGAAAGGGCCAGTTCCAAATTCGGGCTGCTGTTTTCTCAGCCTACCTTCAATTCAGCCTTACCTGGATCAACCACTTTTATGTTGTTCTTAACATGAAAGAAGTTAGAGACATTGAATTTATCCAGGTTTGTTGGATCCTGAAAATAAAGATTAAGAAAAATATCAGAGAGCTCCACAGGCACCCATTTCATGCAACACAGCCGGAAGGGCAGACACCCCTGCAACAAACTAACATGAAAAGACAATAAATATCACACTTCCCAGATCAGATTGATTGAAAAAATACACAATTTCTTACATTAATCCAACCCAATAGGTAACAATCAGCCTGCTTATTAGGCTCCTTGGGGAGCCTGGAATTCAGTCCCCAATGTAGTAGCACACATTTTGCCCACAGAAGTTGCTAACAGACCTAAGCAGAGCCTACCTTACACAAGGGAGAAGGGTTGAGCAGCTGCAGCCCCATCCACTTATCCCATGGTTTTGTTTAACACCTAAGCACATCACATCAGCTCTCTCCCCCATTTGTAACACTGTGCTTGATTTACATGTGTTCTGTGAACCTTTGTAATGTGTTTCAGAAACACAAATAAGCTTCAAAGCAAGTTTCTGCAGTCAGAACTGTGCTGGTTTTCATAGTGAAATCTGTGCTTACAGAATGACTTCAAACATATATATAAAATACTAAAAAGGGCAATGTGAAGTGGCCTTGTGAAAACTGTTCAAAGACCACTCAAGAAAAAAAGCAAAAATAAACAGTCCATAATTGTAAGTCTTTATACCATCCCTTGTCAAGTGTCAGCACGACTCTGACCTTCTCTTAGAGAGAAGGACCAGAAATGCCCCCAGTAATCTGGGGTACCCTATACTGTTACTAAACAGTCCTTAGCCTCCCTCCTACAGCCACCTTAGGGTTTTCTCTTCAAGCTCCTCTACAACAAAGAAAGTCAAAGCATCAGCCCAGGACAGTCCAGGAATTTCTGGAAATTCCATCTTTCAGAAGATAATTTAAAATCCATAATACCTTAATATACTACAGTTGTACGTTCAGAACAACACTGCAACTTGCTAAGCACGGGCCCACAGCATTGACACAAACAGCATTATCCCAAATAAATTTAACAGAACCTCTCAATCCGGCTCTGTTGTTAAGAAATTCTGACAATTCCATTTTTGCTAAATGTAATGGTTAACACAGAGTTGGTAGCTCCATCCCTTGCTAAATAATCCAGCTATGCCTTCCATTTATAAAATCAAGCTATGCCAGTCTGCACCCTAACGATGCCCTCCTGGCTTTCTTGTGCTCCCTTCAGCAGTCACACAGTCATTTTCTACTGCCTGCTGCCCGCCCTGCTATAACAACTCTGACAGATTTTCATCTGAAATGGACAGACAAAAAAATACATATCTTATCTTTAACGTATTGCATTAGAAGCTGATCATCCTTAAATGAACCTTGTGAGGAACAGAAGCCGGGGCTGCCCTTCGGTGCCCATCGCAGCACTCAGCTGAGCTCAGTGGTGGGGCTGTGAGCACCAATGGGCTGCGGGGTCCCGCTGTGCTGCAGGGGTTTGGAGCAGGCAGCCTTTACAGCTCCCTTCCCAGCTCTAACGATTCTATGATTCTATGGTTCTTTATCCATTCTTGTATCCTCTGACTCCTGCGCTCACGTATATTTTTTGCTCTGTGTGAGTAAAAATATGATCACCTTCACATACATTTATTTCCATGTGTATACAGAGATAATTCCAGCCTTGCACTCCAACAGTCAGTGCGATACATGGAGAAACCCAGACAAAGGGCTCAGCATGCTTCCAGAAGACACAGCTTGCCTGCTCCCTCCCAGACATTCTTCACTTATCACAAGCTGCAGCTTTTCCTGACAGGAATCACTGCCTTGCATATCAATGTGCCACCATGAGGAATGAGGTAAGGAAGACAGCTTACCCTTTCCAGGAAAGGAGGAAAATAATCTGCATATTAATATTAATGCAGACAAATGGATTTATAGCAATCCACATTTCTGCCATTGGTGGCAAAGCTGAAGGGCAAGATTGAACCCAAAACAGACTTCTCACGAGGTACAGATGGGAGGGGGCAGAGGTCAGGAGACAGAAGGGAAGACAAAGCAGATAGCTTCACTGCGTTCTTCTAAATAAAGCTTCTAGATTTACTGATCTGTACATTGTTCAAAAGCAACCAGCAGCACACTGTAATTATTGCTGCCTTAAGAAACCCAGTGCATTGTGCTCAGGGTAGCATGACTCAGATTAGCTCAAACTGTTCTGCAGCCACAATTCATTCAGATGTTCACCAGCTTAACTAGCCTAATTGCTGGCACAGAGCAACTCCACAAAACTGTTTGTTCTCTGCCTCCATGCACAGCACTGGCTGGGGCATTAACCCACAGACAGCTCACCCACTGCAGTACCAGGGCTGCTGGAGTGCACCCACAGCTGTGACAGCCAGCACAGCCCCACTCCCCAGCATGGAACGAGGGCCCCACGCTGTGTTCTGCACTACGTTTGGCTGGGCTGCCCCGATGAAAGGTTTGATGCGTAGTGTTTTCTTTTGGGACTCCACTCATCAGGAGTCTCACCATGCACTGTGAGGCAGAAAATCCACGTCTACTCCAAAACCAGGAACTGAGCGCTGCACAGAGACCAGAGCTGAGCTGAACCGAGACAAGGAGATCAGCCTACTTACACACCAGTGTGTTTAGAAGTATGTACTCCAACCGCCACGGCAGCAGTCTCGGGGTCTCTTATTGAGGCTATGAACTGTGAACTGAAGTTCAGCACTTTACTAACACAGACACAGGCTTCAAAGGGTTGCCAACTATAATGCTCATTTGATGTTTTCCTAAAAGCTGAGCTCTGAAAACAACAAATCTCAAGTTTTATTCCTCTTTCTTTTGAATCCTACCCTTTTTCTGCTTCACCTGTTTAGGGAAACAGCTTAAAGCCTATCAGTGTGAAGCACCATCCACATGGCCTTCCGAAGCACTGCTGAAGCAGCACTGCCCCACGATGCTGACTGCTCAGACACCAGTGCCCCTCTGACAGTTCAGCTGCGCACAACATTTAGCTGGTTATCTCCAGGAACATTACCTTCAAATGACAAAATTTAGAAGCCCAGAACCCAAATTACCTTCCTTGACAAAGCACGATTCCAAGCACGTTAAACTTCATGGGAGCTTTCAACATGTTTTAATGAAACGGTATGAATGCTTTCCAAACAATTCCCAGGCGTCATTTAAGTTCTGAAAATCGTATTTATGGATAAGGGCATTCACCCCACACTGGCAGCCTCTCAATGGCCACAAGAAGCCTTGGATGGGTGGATGGGTCAACTCGAGGGCTGTGTGTGGACTGGAGAATGATGGCAGAACGACAGCACTAGCTTCCCTCTCCAGATGGGGCCATACTTGCCCTCCTATCCACTAAGTTGAGAACACGCAGTTTGCACAGCACAGTCTGCTGTGCCACAATCCTCTCAGCCACTCTGCTAGTGCATTCATGCAGGATCTGCCCTCAAAGAGCCCTCAGCCACAACTGAGAGAAAGGCTGCTCTGCCCTTCTGCTACACCAAGAGCAAAGGAGAAAAGAGATGAGGGAGTATCAGTGAACAGTGTGCAGCTCAGCTGCCTCCAGGTTAGTTGGTTAGTTCTGCTTCCTGCCACAAACGCCGATGGTGTTTAACAGCTCGGTAAGAACTACATCTTGACCAGGGCTGCTTAGGTTGTACAGAAACTGTAAAACTGACACAAAAAATAGCAATACCCCACATGAAAGAGGTGCAGACCTGAACAGTTGAGAGAAAAAAAAATACCAGAAATACTGATACTAAAGAGAGAACTTGAGGAAACAATAACACCTGCACTGTAGAAAAATGGAAATTTGAGTGCAGTTTGTGGCAAGATCACGCCACTAAGAAAAGGCAAATACAGCTTGGAGGTAAAGAGCTGCAGTCTAAAATAAACAGCAATGCTATGACTGACAGAGTAGAGGAAGGGGTTCAAGCACCACGTGTTCTGACATCGTCAGCAAGATACAAAACCAGAACAGGTGCCATCTTTTCCCTGAATAACTACATCAAAGTTTATGTCAATGCCATGTTTGGTAATTATCTCACACACAAGGACATGGTTTTATACTTTACATCCTGCCCTTAGTGGCTGGAAAACATTGCACAGGTTGGTGAAAAGCTGCCCCAGGACCTCTGCATTTCAGCAGGGAGCAGGGCAGTTCTGCCCGTGTCAGCGCAGGAAGCACCACAGACTTGCTCACAATGAGAAGTGTGACAGAGACCCAGACAGTGCTATTAACCATTGAAGAAGTGCTGTTGTTGCTTTGGGCTTTTTTTAGTTCCAGATCCAAAATAAGTTGTCATTTTTAAAAAGCACACTAAAAAGCAAAAGGACACAAATAACTGTCACTAAAAATGAGGTGGTGCTCACGAAAAAAGGCAGCAGGGAAGGGCTGTGATTGCTGTTTGAACTGCAGTTAGCACTGAGAACGGAACAAAAAGAATTTTATGCAATTATCTCTCTCCTGAAAAGAGCAATTTTTTTTTTTTAATTACATGCATTAGGAGACAGAGGTCAACTCTGAGGTCACACACTGTTCTGCTAGCAGAACATCCCTAGCAGCTGTAGCTTTGCCCTTTCCATATCAATACAGAAAAATGTGACGGCACAATCTGTGATCGTACATTACTCAGATTTTCACCCACCATCTATTGCACTCCCTAGCACAGGTACCTCACCTGCTTCCTGAGACATTCAGAGTCTGACTCTGGAAACATCATTTTCTATTAATAAACAGAGTTATTACAGACAGTCCTATTCAGCTGTTGTTTGCAAAGCAAAGGATGCTTTCATAGCAACTTTCTTTATATTTATCTTTTGGACAAACAGTTGGGTCAGTGCTACCCACTCATTCCAATCCCAGTACCGTCAGACACCACAGCACTCAGCTAACAGGAGGCAATGGGAAAAGAAAACACTATAAATTTCAAGGAATTTAAAGATTTTGTTTGTTTGTTTGTTTGTTTTAAGAGAAGCAGGATTTGGGACAGAGCTCTGGAGCTAAAGCACAACAGATTGCAGTCACAAACTCTGGCCAAGAACCAAAGCCACAGGTGGCAGAGCTTGGCAGGGCAAAGCCAACAAACTGCACACAGTGCTGACAGCAAGAGAATTTAGGGAGGAGACACCGGTTTGTCTTCTAAGAATTCACATGAAGAAAATCACAACAGGATCTTACACCAAACACACAGCAATACTTGGAACAGCCAGGTCCATACCATTTCAGGCTGTGCTCTGCCCCCAGCTAATCAAGTTGGCTTTGGGTGGCATTTGAGTAGAATAAGAAAAATCTAGGTATGGCTGCAAGCTGTCATGCAGTATGTCCTTTGCATTCTTTGGGTTAAAAACATTTTACTTATAAAGCTTCTCTGTTCATTTAGTGATACAGCACAAATAAGGATATACATAATGTTTCACTTTCTGAGAAAAAACACAATAATACCACCTGTATTACAAGACATAAGCTTACCTGCAGTGTCACAATGTCTTGCCGGGTGAAGGGCTCATCTGTCAAGAGATCCTTGTAGCACTTTGGTTTTATGTTCAGCTGCTCCACTGCCTAACAGCCAGGTGAAAGATACAGGTATTAAAAAATGAATTCTAATGCATAAACATTACAAGTAAATACACGATACCGCTCAAAAAGTGCAGGTGATAAAATAATTTTGCACTTCATTCTCAACTGGCAGCTGAAATATTTTCATTGTATGCTTGAAAATGAAAAGCCATTTAATCCCTACAAAAGTCATCAGGTTTTTCCTGTGTCTTTAAAAATAATAATAATTTTAACCGAATTCATCACAGAAGTACCACAAAAACCAAAATCTCTGAATTTTCTAGAAGCATTTTACAGATGGTAGAAGACACAGAGCTGACATCTACCTGCTGTTAGCACAGGTCAGACAGCAGCTTGTGAAGCCAGTCCATCTCCTTGATCTTCATTTCCTTGGCCGTAAAACACAACAATGCCTACCTACCTTTCTGAAGTGTAAAACAACAAAGTGCAAGACACAACATACCTCATAGGCAAACACATTTCCCGTTGTCTTGATGGCCACAATATGGGAGTTATTGGTGAATACAGTAAACAGCACCGGACAGTGGTATTTACCTGAGGCAAAGAGTGTGCATTTAGCATGGAGCCCTTACAACTCATTGGAAATAGCTAATTTCTGTTACTTCTGTGAAGGATATTCACATTTCTTTCTAATACGAATTGTAAATTCAGCGTATGTAACGGTGTTTTAACTGTGCTTTGATTCTTCAGCACCAAAGAGGAAAAAAAAAAGTGAAAAGTGACCCCTCAGAGAATTATAAACCAGGCAATGGAAGTGCGGTTTTGCAATCTGCTTTTCTAAGGACCCTTAGTCGCCCAACACAACTTTGTCCAACATGCATGGTATCAATGAAGTATCACATTATAACTGCTATTGTTGCAATTAAAGCTCTGCTGAGGGCATGGGCCTCCACCTTAACGCACCCAGAACTCTACTTCTGGTGTCCTTCCCAGAAATAAAGTTGAGCTCACACCCAGTGAAAGCTCATAGCGACTGCTGCGCTTCTCAGAGAGGAGAGTGTTTTGCATTCAAATGTGGCAAGCAGAATGCCATTAAATCTGAGCACGTTGTTCGATAAGGAACGCAGCTTCTGCTCTCACCAAGCTGTGAATTTCCCGGAGGGTCAGCATAAATATTAAGCATGTCAATAACAAGCACACTGATGGAAGCCAGAGTGTGAGGGAGAAGAAAACGTCGGGATGAGCTGCACAGAAGCAATTAGAGGAGGCTGTTAATACTTGATTATTTTGCTAGACCTGAGCGTTTGGGTGAGATTCTGAAATAGGTTGGGTCTGTTTGGTTCTTTTTGTCCTAATTACCATCTGAAAATCAAAACCAGCAGGGAGGCCGGAACAGAGATTGCTCACAGCACCTGCAGGGACAGGAAGGGAAGCACCTGCAGAGTATTCGCCGATTAACGGATCGGCCAGAGGAGGCACTGATCTCCAACGTGGAGAAGCAAGCAGCAGCTGAGGACTCGTTCTGTTGATGTCACTAGGTTGAAAATGAAAGATATACTGAGGAGAAAGTTCAAAAAGGACTTTCTAGCAGAGGCAGCGAGGTACGGCCCAGCTGATGGGTGCACAAACACACCAATGAAATGGGAGGCCTTGCTCTAGCTGCGTGCAAAAACAACAAACCACCACGATGCCCATCCTAGCAAAAGCACAGAGCCTGAGGTGGCACTGAAAGAAGGAACTCCACTAAGGAGGGATCATGAAGTGGAAGGGACTGCTATACCTGAAGACATAGCAAGGATTCTACATGTAAAGATTTAAATAAAGGTTTAACTGAGGGACAAGAAACATAACATTTTAGTCTCCCTATTTCACTGCTTCTTTCCTCAATTTGTTAATGATACAGCATTCACCTTTGTATGGGAAAGAACTCTAGGAGTGCGTGGCTGCTGTCATTCCACCGCAGCATTATGAACTGCACTTCTTCAAGCAAAGTACACAATGTCTTTCAAGAAAGTTTCACAATGTCTTTCAAGAACCTTGGCTACAGTTACTACCGATCATTTTTAACCCCCTGCTCTTGGGACAGAGGGAACACAAAACACAGAGGAAATCCATCAGGCAGGGAACAGACCTTGTGATCTATAGACCCTTGTAGGATAAGGAAACAGACACTCCAGAATTTTATTCCCACCTAATCTTTGCCAGTCTCCTTTCGAAGAGGTCATTATCTGTCTTGCAAAAGAGAAATTCATCTCCACTTTTCTGCTTTGTTCCAAGAATCCTCACTCTGATGGCAGATTTTATACCTTTAATCCTGCAGAAATACAGCTGGAGGCTGCTTTCTCATGTGCCTCTAGTGACAAAATCCCTCATGTTCATTTGAAACCAATTCTTTTTGGAAACAAAAAGTTGCTCAAAACCAAGAGAACCGCAAATAATGGCATATGTAAGTTGGGAAAAAGAAAAAGAGAAAATACAGAAAGAGCCATTTCTTAAAATTTCCTTAATGTAAAAGTTCCCTTACTCCAGGGGTAGCTGTATTACAAAGGAATTGCTGAATTAATTCACAGCTCCCCTGAATAGAGAATAACAGAAATGGGGCCTTAAAGGAACACACTGATTACAGCAAGCAGTTATTCTTCTAAAAAAAACCATTAAACCAAGACAGAACACAAGCTATGTCACTTCACCATGAGTGAGACAAACTGGGATTTATTAAAGCATTCATTAAGAAAGAAGCAAGCCAACAAGAACAGAAAGTTAGTGTACTTACCTTCACTGTTCTTAGCAAAATTCAGCTTTATAAGGGATTTGGCATCTAGTTTCTAAAGGAAATGAAGCACGAGGAAAATTAACGACAACAGAATCTAAACATGGAAATAACAGAAATGGTAACATCAGTGTCAGTATTTTAATAGAGCATCATATATTAACACTATGTTCCAAGTTGTCTGGATCAAAAAAACCCCTGGGAATGTAGGTTACAGCCGCAAGAACAAGGCTCACAGCGCATGGGAACGGGGACACGGCCAATTTATTTATGGCACTGTAGTCTGACACAGCACAGGGCTGGGCAAAGCCAGCGGGCCAGAGAGGTGACACGGCCCTGCCCTAGCACCAACCGACCAGGGACACGAGAAGCAGAGGCAACCAGTGCTGCTGCCCATCAGAAGCGATGGTTTGGAAGGGACCTCTGAAGAGGGTCACACAGCAGTGTGTTACTTTGGCAATCAGGTTCACTGCCTGTCCTAAGATAACTGTAATTTTCCTTTGCCTCACCCGTTCAGGGGCAATGTGCCCCCAGCAGGGCAGCACCCAGCAGGGCAGCACCCCATCCAGAGCTGGCCCTGCCAGCCTGCACTCTGAGCCAGCACCTCAGTGGGAAAAAAACCCTCTGATTGTATCAGCTATCAGAAACGGTTTTGCTGCCAAATGGACTGTTAAAAGCACACAAAGCACAGGGCCTTTCTGAAGAAACAATCAGCTCTCCCAAAGCAGGCACCTGAGCAGCTCAGGGAGATTTTCATAACGCAGCCAGCTTTTATAAACAGACTTGAGCAGAGATCTGCCAGCTGTGGGGCTGGCTCTGCCAGTTCAGTCCTGATGGCAAACGGTGATAACCACACCAGAGAAACCCTGGCAGTGGGAATTTCTACTTCTGGTTCAGGCAGCACACACCATGGCAGCTGGGCTCGTCTGCTTGCAGGAAGGCACTTCTCCAAGCGGTTTTGTCCACTGGTAATCTTAATCTTTGGTAATGGGCTGCCAGAAAGGTAACCATCTCTCTAATGTATCAGCCAGAAGTGCAGTTAAGAGCTAACAGAAACCAGATGGAGGAAGGAAGAGAGAAGCCAGGTTGGGTGACACTGTTTTTCTTAAAACACACCACCAACAAAATGAAAGCATCGTCTGCATGCTGCTAGGTTACAAAGAAAGGGCAAAGGCAACAGCAAGTCCGAAATGACTAACTGAATGCAAAACCTTATTTATTTACTCACTGATCTTTTTACTAGAACAAAACTGCCAGAGAAGCAGAGGTGGACAGCAGAGCCACCACAAGAACATATGAACTTAAACAACTTCATAACAAAGCAGCATCCATCTGCTGCGGGGCAGCCCAGGAATTATGTTACCAAAAAACTTCTTCAGAAATACCTCTGGAAACACCGATCATTTAAAGAAAGGCCTTTACATTATCTCCCCTGCTCACTGGATCAGATCGTCGTTAAACAAAAATGAAAACAGTTTCCTAAGAAGCAGCATAACGTGGTTGAAGATTCAGGTTTATAGGTTGACAGAAATTTAGTAGAAAAGAGAGACTGAACTCCTGAACAGATCTTAAAGGCAGCAAAAGCTGTAATGCTCTGCTTCACCTTCCAAAGTATGAAGTCTGTCAGAAGTGCAGCAAGCCCTTACTAGATACCCAGGGGAACTGCATGGTATTTTGGGTCACATCTTTCCATGCTATACAAAAGGTTCATTCTCAGCAGCAGTTACTCGTGGTGCCTCAGCTGCTCGTGCTGGCATCTGCTCCTCACCAAGACCAGCCCGTACAAGTCAGCAGCAAATTAAGAAACAACACAGCAGCGATGTTCGTGTAAGATGTGAGGCACACGTTCTGCCCGGAGCCGCTCCCAGACGAGAGCTGTGTGAGGAGGTGCTGCGCAGACACGAGGGCGATGGCTGCGCTGTGCCAGCCCTGCCTCCCAGCAGCCCCACATCTCGCGGGGCTCCTGCTGTGCCACCTGCTGTGCAAAGCGGGCTGAGAGCTGCCCACGAGGAAACGCGTGGGAAATGCAGGAAGTCCAGCCCAGAGACACAGAGAGAAGCCGATGGGCACATCTAACGCATGGAACGACAGGAGGGGGAGTTAGGCTTTTGTCAAAGGAAATCTCTGGAGAGCCAGGATGGCAAAGCCAGGCTCTGATCCGCTACAAAGGACGGCCCTGCCTGGCCTACAAAGGCCACTCGGTGCTGGGACCCAACTGTGGTGTCACACAGCTGCAGGCGGTGTGCCTGGAGCAGAGCACAGCCTGCACACTGTGCTTCCAGCAGGGCTGGCATGGAAAACCCATGCTGATCTGCACAGAAACAGAGATATGTCTATGAAACACGTTACACAGCATACCATGAAAGAACATGATACAAAGAGGGCATATTTTATGCCCTCTGCCCCAACCCACGTTCTTCATTTCATTTGAAAACATGGTTATCTCGCACGTGGGTGAATCTGCTATTACTTATTCTCTATCAAAAAAAGGCAAAGCTTTCTAAGCACTGTCAGTTTGTTGCCATGACAATGTCCAGTATGCCACAAGCAGGCACCGGCCTTCCAGAGACAGAGCAGTGAGTGAGCCCTCACATGAGTTAAAGTGCTCATTGCCATGAATTTCTTACTAGCAATAAAACACAAAGGAGCTCAAATACTGAATGTATAGCTCAAGTTCAAAACTGTTTCTGACCTGAGCTCCCCCCACACACTTATCACCCAGTTTCAGTCAACTTCCAGTGAGGAAAGGAAAAAGTAATGTCAACAAAAACCACTTGATCTAATTGAAATTCTAAATTCATAACAAGATGAAAAGCCACAAGCACACATCTCTCCCCCTAAGCAGGGATCAAAGCTGTATATCCATGGCTAAAAGCAAGAACAGGGGAGAGCAGGCGTGCTTAATGGCATGTGGTACCAGATGCTCCACAGCAAGGATGGGCCCAAAGCAGCCCCCAGCAAAGGCAGGCCATTCTCTCCTTGCTGCCTCCTCTTGCAGGTGACTTTCAGCCACCAGGAGCCCCAGCACCCCATCTGTCGCTGACCCCAAAGGGCGCTGCCTTTGTTGGTGGCCACGCAGAGGTCGTTAGGAGCGCAGGTTAACGAGGCGCAGCAGCAGCGTGCAGACGGGGCACGGCGGCTGTTTCAAACCGAATCATCCTTTGTCATCGCCGCGTCTCTTGTGAAGACACGGCCTACAATCCTTGTGCTTCAGTTACACTCCCTGAATCCCTCGGTCTGAGGCAGCACATTCGTTTTGTTAATGAGGCTGTGACCCGTTGGATACAGACTGCGACACAAAGCCAACGGACACATCGGACTCTCCAACCACACGAGGGCAGCTGGCGACACGCAGAGTGAGCTGACTCCTGTAAATCTGCGCAGGAGAGGGTTCTCATCCTGCCCAAACAAGCAGAGCTACCCCAAATACAGGAGAGAGCCAAACCAAACCGTAATACTGAACTACAGCATTGCCCACCAAGCACCAAATCTAACTTAACACTGGCAGATGAATTTTGCACTAAATTCTTTGGAGTCTACACTTGTTATTCATTGCGCACAACCTCCAATTTCAAGAAGCCCTCACACCATTTTTCATGCTATTATTCTTCAAGAAATACCACAATGTTACTTGAATGCTAGAATATTATTTGAATAACTCCATGTATACCGTCCCTTATTTTAGATGCTGCAAATGAATTTAACGATAACAAAAGGCACTGGAAATCCGCAGCAAGTCTACACAGCATGGGAATGCAATGGGAAAGAGCAGGGCTAGTTTAATAAGATACGTTTCAGTCATGCAAGTCAGTGTTTCATGGGAAAATTAGGATGAGAGGCCAAAAAAAAGGCAGAACGGCCTCCTGATTCAAGCTATGGTTTCTACGTTCAGTTCAACAGCATGAACATGAGATGTGTGTCACATGAACAACTACTGAGTGTGTGTGGCTTCCAGCCCCCTACTGAACTGGTATGAAAATGGCACAGAAGGTTTCAAAATGTTTTATTACCCACCTCTTTTGTATTTCCACATTTAAATCTTAATTAAACTGACACCATATGGTCCCCAAAACCTTGTCCACACAATCATAAAGGTATGCTTGCTAACACACACAGTTTGCCGATAGCAATAGTGTTGCTGTACCAAAGAGCACATTAACATGAATTACCATGAGAAAAAGACATGCAGTTCCATACCTAAGACTAAACCCTTAATCTTAATGCGCTCAGAAGCCTATCAGTCCAGAGATGCAAGGATCTGAAAAATAAACTCACCTTTCAAGATGGATAAAGGCCAGCCATTAGTGATGCTGCAGGCACTACTGCAAAGCACAGCTATGGTTTTGGAAGAGGAATGACCAACTATCCCTACGTTTACCAATAAGAAAGGAGAAAGTTTTGGAAAACGCAGCAAAGAAAGCAGTCCTTTTTCTGGTTATCAGCCTCAGTGCCACCCTGGGCCCTCCTGTTTTGTATGACCATTTCCAGTTACAACATACCAATTCCCAACTGCTCCTCTGGGCAGGAATCACACCAAGATGTGCTTCTATCCCAAGGCCTTGAAAATTCACGGTCACAAGTCAAAATGCAAGCTCATTCAAACTGCTGACTAACAGTTGATGATCTCTGCAGCCAAGGCGGCACAGCTCTGCACAGCACAGAACAGCACTGCACTGCACAGCACAGCTCTGCACAGCACTGCACTGCACAGCTCTGCACATCAGCTGCACTCAGGGTGCCCTGACAGAGCTGTGTGGGGCAGCTGCTCCTACTCACAGATATCAGTGGGCCTCTGAAACCCAGTGAGAAAGTGAAGATCCTCACATTCTGACAGCACCCTCACATCTTAGCACAAGCTCAGGAAACGTTTTCTGTCTTAAACCAACATCAGTAATAAAGTGTTACCATGTGAATTTCAGGAAGACAGCAGACAGCACTCCCATCGCTTCAGCGGCAGTCACTCTGTGTGATTATGATTATCCATGTTCAAAGAAGATAAATTATAATTGAAGAGGTGCAGAAGATGACTGCGACCTTATGAAGTACAGAGAACTTAAAGGCAAGAACACCTGACAGGAAAGGACAAGTCTCAGCAAGGCAACATCAAGGAAGCATTACATTCCACTGCCCTGGGTAAACAACTGTAAACACAAAGAGGGAAAAGCGGAGTTCTGGCATAAATAAAAACCAGAGTTAGCTGGTCAGACCCAGAAGCGACAGAAGACCTCTCAGATGAAAAGCCATCAAAAGGATCCCTCACCAGGAGAGCAAACAGCAGGTCAAGGCAGAGCACGCTGCCTGCAGAGCAGATGCCAGGAAGCAGGAGACCTCAGCCAGCCCTCCAGGATTACACTGCTGATGGTTGCACCCTGAGCTCCACAACATGACAGCATCTGAATCACTGCAACAAAGCCTGCCTTGGTTTTACTGCTGTAAGCTTTGTTCTCTGCTCCTTAATAAGCTGGTACTCACTAAGCTGTATTCCCACTCCAGACGGAAACTTTTACAGATAAATGTGAAAAATGCTTCTTTTCTTCATTTCAAACATATGTGAAAAAATGAGGAAAGTTTATGTAAATTGAAAAAAAAGAAAAGAAGGCAACTGGTGTTTGCACCCATGCAGTGGGGATACGACTGAGATGCATCAGAAAAACTAAGAAACAGACTTTGAATTTTGCAGCTGAAGAGCTAAAAAGCTACAATTCCCCTTTTTGTATCCGTTGCACTACAACCAAACGAGACCTGGAGTCACTGCTCCAACGACCACTCATTTCCAAATCCCCAGTAAGGCAATGTAGGACACTACTTTGATCTCAGGAGCTGTGCTCAGACTCTGAGAGGAAAAAAACCAACCAAATGTATGGAAGGGTCACACACCATTCACCTGGAGTTTGCTGAGTCGTGACAAATATCTCACCCAGCCAGATAATCTCCCTCAGTTCAGCACTGACCATGGAATCCTGCCTTAGGGGCAGCCTGCTCTCTAGCACCACGCAGTACTTTCTTCCCAGCGTTGTCCAAAGAACCAAAACACCCAGAAGGGGCACCACTCTGTTATGGGAAAA
The DNA here is from genome assembly GCF_019238085.1 of Lagopus leucura. Taxonomy (NCBI): domain Eukaryota; kingdom Metazoa; phylum Chordata; class Aves; order Galliformes; family Phasianidae; genus Lagopus; species Lagopus leucura. Next base: position 9,161,860 of record NW_024962260.1, on the reverse strand, counting down.
ACCTTTTCAAGAAGAGAAGAGCTGAAGGCAGCTGAAGGCAGATCTGAGTGGTGCTGCAGTACACCACGCTCTAACAGCCATCACAGCCCTCAGACCACGATGCTGCGGGCAGGTGGAGCTGTGCTCTGGAAACGCAGCATACAGAACTCTGCCAACAGCAGCAATGTTTCCCTGACAGCCCCAGGAGCCACACCAGCAAAAGGTCACCTGCAGACCACAGATCCTCTGCACAGATATCCATCATCTGCTGCTCATTAACTAGAAACACACCTGGAATAACACGGCTAAAACCACAACCTACAGTAAATAACCACATCTACCATGCGAGCCAGAGCTTAAAGCCACAACGACACTGATTCAGCCCATAGGGGTCACGTGAAACCTGAACTCACACATGCTCAGCTCAGGCCGCAGTGCCTCCCAGCCCCGCCAGCACCGCGCAATGCCTGCCCACAAGGCGTCGTGCTCAGCACCCTGCCCACAAACACACGGCCGTCCCAGCAGCGGGCTCTGTAAGGAGATACTGGCACACAGCGCTGAACTGCAGAGCCAGGTGGGAAATTCAGCTGTGCTTTAACACCACACCCTTCAATCCAGGCTGACATATTTCTTATTCTCCAATACAATGCGGCTTCTCTATTCGTAATACTGTAAAACAAGAACATATTCTCAAGCCCTCTTCCTCACTGTTCATTTCTGAAGCGAAGAAACAATAACCAGCGCTATCTGCCTCTGTATCTGTGCTTTCAAAACATGTACATGGTAGAAACACTTCCAGATTAAGGAAGTTTCAACTTTGCTCCACTTTCCACATCCTTTTGGGCAGGATTTCCCGTGGTTAGACAGCCAAAGGCTTTCTGAGCGCAGTGAGAAGTGTTGATTTTCAAACTGGGACTGACACAATTGGTGGTAATGGCAGCCTCCTCCTTCACCTGCTCAAAAGCCTCTGCCACCCCAAGACCAGCAGCGCATCTTCACGAGACTGACTGAGACTGAAAATACTTTCTAATGCCCTCACAATAAAGTTTAGTAACACCAGCTGCCAACACTTGGGAGAACAAGTAGCTACAAATGTTTAAAAAACGTACCGGAGAATGACTTCTCCAAAGCTATAAAATAACAGGCTTAGCTGCAATATTTTATTTTCAGGGTATAAAATCATTGCCTTTGAGAGTGGCTGTAAACATTCAGGCAAACATCACATTACCAACCCTCCCCCCCAAATGATTTAAGAAAACAGCAGTGCCTGCATTCAGACACAAGCAGTGGATGCTCACTACGTGCTGCCAGGGCAGCTCAGCCAGGCTCTGCACACGAGGTGGCACCTGGCCGGCCCCCGCTCTACCCCACACCATCATAAACCCACCCTACCAAGCTCATCTCTAGGCTTCTCATCCATAGGCACAAACTAAGCCCAAGCTAAATTACTTTGCCTGAATACTGTTATAGTCTCCTTGCATCCATCTGCTGGGAACACCTTTAATCAAACACAGGATGTTTCAAAGGAAATCACAGCCGAACCATAAACCAGCCCCAAATCCCGTGCCACGGCTGCCGCCTCGTGGTCAGGAAAGTAACTGCGCTCGCTCAAGGAAAGGATCTCGGTAAACCAGCAACAACGTCTGTTTAAAACCTACATCTTCAAAAAGAACTCACTCTCTTTTAACGTATCAGAAGACAAAATGATTTCAACAATCCATTACTTCATATCTGTCTAGTCCTCTAGAGCTTCACACAAAAAGCAAGCCTTCAAAGTTACCATTTACATAGAAAAAGGGGGTGGGGACAACACTACAGCACTGGCCACAGTGTGAGATCTGGTCAGTTAACTATCATGGCAGAGAAGCTGTCTGAGACATATTGTCAAGATAATTCCAGCAATGCTGCAGATTAAACTACAACTCATCCGCGCTAATATTCAGCTGGGAAAGTCTTTGCAAGTCTCAGCATAGATGAAGAGATGAGCCAGGCAGCACCCTGCCCGCATGGACCAGAATTTGCTTATAACAAGGCAGCAGAAAAGCTCATCTTGTAAGCCTGCACTTTCATTTTAGCAAACCTGATACCAAAAATTTCATATTTTCACTACCGTTCAACTTCATTTACCTTCACTGAAGCACTTTTTTTCCACGTGTTAAACAGGAAACTGAACGTACAGAAAGTCAACATATCAGTGAATATAACCATCACTTACTTCTCCTGTGATTGGATTGGTTCCATACTTTTTTATCCAAGGAACAATGCTTCTGAAAATAGAAGGGAGAAAATTATGACATAAGCACCACTAGAAACCTCTATTATTTTAAACAGGCACAATAAATTTCTGCCAACTTGCTTGGATCAAAGGATGGCTACACAGTAAAACAAGAAGAGCTAAGAACAGCCAGGAACTTACAGTATGTCAAAGACCATCCCATCTGGTGTACAAACTGGGTATTCAAATGGCTGCAGAGACAAACTAGGAAAAAAAAAAAAAACAACTTTTTTTTAGCAAAATCAGCTGGAAATCATGATGACAACAGAAGTTAACAACATTTTGCTGACTGCTGCATGCTAAAGAAAGGCCAACACCAATGAAAACACAGCAGTCACCAACACCCACTGCCTGCTTCTATGTAAGTTCCATTAAAAACAAAGTTTCTGAACGGCTTTCGCAGCTGAACACCCACAGCCACAGGGCAGATGCTGCGACGCTCCCTAAGCACAGCAGGTTCCATCAGCACTTCAAGAAGTCAAGTCAGCAGAAAACAATAGTATAACTGTCCCTTCAATCTATCTAATGGCAGCCTCAGCTTGCTGGATAGCCACCCAGTCACGTTCTGACCAGGAAAAAAGAGATCCACGTTCTGATGGCACAGACGTGTGAGATGGGCACGCAGGCAATAACCGCTCTATTTTATCACACGCACACTCCTTCAGCCACGGGATGCAGTCCCAGCAGATGTAGGAGGCGCAGCCATCATTTCAGTCCTCATCTGCACGTTTCTCACCGCAGTGCCGTCAGGGCAGGCGCGGCCCGATGGAGCTCCTGGGGGCCCTGAGCTCAGCGCAACCATTGGGCCCAAACGTCGGTTATTTAACAACGGCAATGTGCCGCCTTACCTGCAGTGATCAAACGATATCCGCCTGAAATTAGCTCGGGGATGGTCTGTTCGTGAGAGAGAAAACACGGCGTTAACGTGCAGTTCCGGGATCTGCCCGTGCCGACACGGACGCGCACGGACACGGACAGACACACGGACGGACACACCCCCCGGGGCACTCACCCGCCTTCTTGCCGCCGTAGAACTGCGTGTACTCGGCACACGTGATGTACCTGCGGGCACAGCGCTGTCAGCACGCCGATCGCGCGGTCCCGCCGCCCCCCGACCCGCCCCGGCGCTCGGCCCCCGCCCCGCTCACATTTTGTCCTTCTGGTGCTGTCGTTTCCCCATGGCCGCGTCCCGCCGTCCCGAAGCAGCTCGAGGTCCCCCGGCGGCGCCGCTCCTTCCGCCCTGTGCGGCTCCAAACGGCTCCGCAGGAAACGCGGGCGGCGCGCGGCGTTCCGGGGCGGCACCAAGCGCAGAGCAAAGCGAGCGGGAAATTCAGGCCGCGTCCGACGCGGACGGCTCTCGTAGCGCTTCGGAGACGGACTTCGGGTTTAAGACTTAGCGAGGAGGGCTTGTCTTCCGCTAGCTAGCCGCCTTCGAAGCGGAACGCTGAGGCGCCGTTAAACGGCGTAACCGGAGAGCGCGGCGCCGCCTGGCACGGGGTGCGGAGCGAGGGCGGGAAGTTCCGCTATGGCGGCGGGGCGCGGCTCAGCCTCTCGGCAGGAGCGGCGCGCGCGGCGCTCGGGGAGAAAACGAGCCGAGCGAGTGAGGTTGAAGGCCGTTCTGAAACCGCTCCGAAAGAGAAGTGCGGGCACCGCGCAGCGCCGTGCCGCGGGGATGGAAGCGCACGGAAGGAGCGCGGCTGGGCGAAGCTCAGCCGAGCCGCGGCGCCGATCCCTTCCCGCGGCCCCCGCTCCCAAAACACCTGGAAAGGAGAGCGCCCTGACGCTCGGCTCCGGACGCGATAGCGCGATTTAGCACGCGGCGGCGGCGCTAGAGGTGCCCGCGCCCCTCGTCACGACAATTCAAGGCCGCTTTGTTGTTTTTTAAACCAATGCAGTCTTCATTTATTTTTGTACTTACAAAAAGAGCCGTCCCGTCCCCCCCCCCCCCCCCCCCCCGATGCCGTTTACAAATATTGAAAAATTAAAAACCAGATGAGGACGAATTAATTTGGTTGAATTATTTTGAAACGTAGCTTTTGTAATTAGAGTTAGATTTCCTACCAGATGACTTTGTAGAGACAGCCTGATTATTGGCCAAATAAAATTCCATATCACAAGTTAGCAAATTCTAGTACAAAAATAGTCCGTGTGTTAGAACAGCCTCTTATTATTATTACTATATTCACAGGAAAATCTATCGGCTGCGTAATACCGTAATATTTACGAAATTTCTTTTTATGCGGCTCATTCATCTAATTCAATATAGTGTTGAGCCTCAATAAATCCTTAGGCAAAAAAACCCTACACAGGGTTAAATACGCTGTTCAGTGTACTCTGAAGTACTGTGCTTTTCACAGGACATCCAAGAAACCCCATAAACAGTTCTCAGCTAATTTCCATATTAAAATGCGATCAGATCCAAAAGGACCCCCCCGAAGTACATACGCACACCCTTCCGCAGAAACAGAGGCCACAGCTTTGATGGTCACGTTTCACTTGGGAAACTGTGGACGCTCGTCCGCTCCTTTCCACAGATCCGCTCGTGAGCTTTGAAAACTAACGCAGGTCACCCGCAGCGCCGGCACCTCACAGCACCGCCACCTCCGCATTCCCACACCAACCGGGCTCCCTCTCCTCTCCTCTCTTCTCCTTTCCTCTCCTCTCCCGTCCCCGCGTTATGCTGTTCAGCAGTTTCTCTCGGACCAGGCCCCTCAGGGAAAAGCTGGGGAAATGCTACTTGTCTCTCAAGATGTCTAGCTGCTCTTGATATTCTGTGAAAAGCCTCTGGAAGCGGAGGTTCTGTCCAATAACAGGAAGAAGTTCTTTCAATAGTTCTCTCTTTCGTAAACCCTGAAAACAAACAAACAAAAAAACAAGCTACACAACACAAAAGCTTCCTTAGAATGCGTTTCTTTATATTAGGAATGTAATCCATAGGATTGCTTCAGATTCATGCATTTCTTTTCCTGACTGGGAAGAGCTATGCATTTTAAGTTCTTACTCTGCTTGCCTGACTAAAATAGAAGCTGACTTCACATTTGTGTGCTCATGGAGCCGCTGCAGCCTCTGAGAAGGGAAGGCGTTTCATCGGCACACCGCTGTCTCAGAGCTGCTCTCTGAAGAATGCGGAGGCCTGCACTTGCAGCTCTACTCTGTCTGATCAGTGTTTAAGACTAGTGCAGGGACTGGGGAGCTGAGCATTCATCTGCTGGTTTGCCTGAAATACATATAAGTGCTATGGGAAGAAGCCTTCTTGTGGGATAGGACTATAGAGTGTAAAGGGTTCCAGGATTAGCAAAAAAACATTTTAATCTATGATTATATTAAGTTCAACCACATTTTAAGATACATTGTGTACCCACATCCTGTAATTTCCATGGGAAACTCTCCCTCAAGACTCACCATTACTGTTGATTCCCATTGACTTCCAGCTGAGTAATGGACTGGACCCAGCAAATCCTTGCATAATTCTCGCAAACGATATTCAAACCCTGAATATTATCAGAATAAGATCATAAAAATTTCACTATATAATTTAACTGACAACATTTTCAAGAAAAAGAGTTGCAAATATCTAGAATAAGGTAAGGCCAACATGCAGGATTTCTGAAAACGTAGATGTTTCTTTTCAATTAGTGAGGACTTTCTCACGTGTAACTGTTTTTAACATGTGTCCTGACTCTAGATGGACAGAGAGAATCAAATGCAACTCACCGGGCTCTTATTAAATGAAGCAGGGGCCAAGAATCAGTGCTTGTTTTTATTTTTGCCAACACAGCATGGGTGGCCTAACACCACTTCATTCCCCTCTGTGCAAAATGACTGCATGTGATCAGGAGTGGGGCTGAACAAATACAACGGGAACTACTGAATTTGGAACACAAACAAGCAGAGATGCAGAGAATCCCCAAAACCACAGCCAACTGGTCAGCCTTGCTTAGTATAGCAGCATAAAGGGTATATTCAAATATGAAATGGATTCAAGCAACCGTCTCTGCGGATTACTTTCCTCACAGAATTTAGTGCTGATGGAGTGTTCAAATGCGAAGTGAGGTATAAAGAGCAAGTAACAGAATCAAACTCTCCACAGTTGGGTGTGCTCTGGTGTACGTATCAAAGGCAGCAGTTCTGCTCCTCAGCACGTATCTCACATTTTGCACGGTGCTGCCGCTACTTCTGAAGCGCCTGTAGCTGCGGCCATGTAATGCACATGATGCACCCTCATCACCTCGCTGCTCACATTTTTGCCCATGCTCAAGGCCACACAGATGGCACTGTTTCCCCAGACCACAGTCTGTTCACAGCATGCGAGGATTCCTGAGTAGTGAAGCACTACAGGAAACAAATGCTTCATCTGGTTGGGCCGTCCGTGAGCAGCGAGTCCAGGCACCAAGTGCTGAGCAAGTGAAGATGAAGTGCAATCACACATACACACAGAGTTGCAGGGGCAGCGTAGCACGCTGGGTCTCACCTTCATTAACCAGGTACCGTGCATAGATAAGGAGCCAGTGGCGATATTCGTGACTGGATTGTAACGTAAGCGCTGCTGCTATCTGATTCTCCAGGTATGCAAGCGTTGTTTCTTGCTGCACTAAGTGAGGCATGGAGAACAATCTGGCAGCTTGCCTTCCTGAACTACAAACCAAAGAAAATTTAACATGGCACCATAATATCAGATGCTATTTTAAGACAAAATTCTTCTTGTAACACAGTTCTGCACTTCACTTCCAGAGGCACCTAGTGCTTTCAGGGTTCCAGCCCAGAGTGACAAAGGCAGAGCTTCACTGCAAACTGCCTTACCCTCCACTGCTATAATTACAGGCGTCACTAATTGCTAATTAAGATATTACATGCACAGAATCATCAAATACTTCACCCATTCAATAAAGAGGAGACTCAAACAAAAATGTTAATTTTGGAGTATGCTTTCCTGCCCCCCAAATAACCTCAGAGCAGCACTGCAGTACAGACTGCAGGTGTGCGAAGAATACAAACACTCCAGGAGCTACTGATACATATCAGTGCAATCAGCGTCTCAGGAACATCTCACTGATTCAGGCACATGCTCAAGTAACGGGAAGAAAAGGACAAACATGCTGGTGAAATGAAGCAAAGAAGGCATACTTCGATGTTCGTCCCTGTATTACAGCTAAGGGCCCAGAACACAACATGGCTTCTTGGGATGGTAAACTACTCCTGAAGTCCGCGCATTGCGCCAAGGAGTCCTGTTTGTCAGAAACAAGATTCCTGGAAAAGAGAAACAGAGCAGAGACAAGTTTGAAGAGAGCAAGCAGTGATATCAGCTGATGCAGCTTCGTTCCGCCTCAAAGCCCGACTCGCAGGCTCACAGATTACCAGGAGTGTATCACAGAGATGCTCCGCAGTTGGACGCTGAGTCGGAACAGCTGTGGTCTGTGCAAATTCCACTTGTCCTCTCATGGAAACATCCCTCCCACCCCCAGAGTTGACAGGGCTGATCATTTAGTACAATGCATTTGTTTTGAAAAGCACAAGGAAATCCACTGTCTGGCATTTTAGAGCACACACGATGGCATGCCCATAATGAAGACTGGGGCAAACGCACGAAGTAACGACTTTCACACAGTGAGTTTGGTTTGAGGGAGGGCCAGGTCCCCCCACCCCCTGGACAGGTCATCACAGACATTTTGACACTTCAGACTTTAAGCTATTCCTTCTTACCCAGGTTGCTGACAGCTACAGCTGACATTTCCACACCTAATCAAGGATATCATTTTCACTAAGTTTGAGATGCCGAGGGAATCAGTGACTCAAAACAGCGCTAAGTTTAGACCTCCAGACAGCTCAGAGGTAAATGGCACAAATATTTAAAATAACCTTCGCTGCTTTATCATGTTTAAATTCGTACGATGACTAAAGGGATCACTCTTTTACATGTTTCCAAAGCTGTAGTACAAACAAACAAAGAGGCAGCGGGGTCAGAATTCTGCCTGGAAATCCATCCCCTGCTCCATGGTGCCTGGGAAGTTCTCCACACCATTTCTCAGCTTATCTAAACAAGTAAAGCACACTTAAGCCCCAGGGCACTGCTTTAACTTTCAAAATGTGGAGTGAAACAGTAAACCAGAATACATGCTTGGCTACGTTGTAAAAGGCACACACGTAAAACGTACCATGTAGAGAGAGAAGGATTAAAGCAGTACGCCTTCCCATCAGACATGCTCATCACAGGAATGCCGTGCTGAGTCAGCAGGATCTGAGACACGGTTGTATCGCTTCCTACAGATCAAACGAAAGCCAGGTATTACTTTGAGTCCTGCATGCATTCATCGTGCTAAGTAAAGTATGCTACCACTGCCAACTAGTAGTCTCAGCAACCAACAGAGAAAGGTGAACAAATTGTTATTCCCAAAGATTAATAGGAACATTAAAAAACAATGGTCAGCACCAGGCTCAGAGCCGTGGCATTAAGATTGTTCGCCTGCAGAATCCACTGTCAATCTCGATGTTGCCATTTATCCACAACATTTGCTTAATTAGAAACATTTTCCGTATCTGAGTGAAATTGTCAGCAAACCTGCCATGCCTTTTGTAATCCCCAAAGCCTTTATCTTTCTTCTTCCATTAAGTCAAAATTCTAAAAGGCAGCATCTTTGAAAAGCTGCACACGCTATCAACATTGTGTGAGTGAGGTGGCTGCAGTCTTGCCTTTCCTGGAACATTTCTGTCCCAGGATTTGTACATCTAACTTCTAATGAAGACTCTTGCAAACTGCTGGAACAAATACTTGTCAAGTTAGTTATGGTTCGTACGGAGATGATTAAAGCTAAAGTAGAAGACAGTATGCTCTGAGAAACTGCCTTTTTCCCCCCCTTTTTCTTCATCATTAAGATAATACACTTGCAGAGTGTGCACAATCATGAATGTGACTAAATAGCACGGCAGGGCCTAGAGGTTGGCAAATGACCTCCTTTATTACCTGATAATATTGTTTGCAAAGACTCGTCTCTAACAATGACTGTCTGCTTGTGAACATCCCTAAAAAAAGAAGCACAAAAGGAAAAGTTTGCAGTTTACAAACAACAGAAACTTCCAAAATCATTTAACAAACATACATTTCAATTTCAATGCTAGTTACTGGGGAGCTTTGTTTGTTTGTCCCATTGCTTTAAGAAAATTGTTTTGGCAAACTCAGAGCTCTTGTATCAGGGCAGAGAACAAAATTTATGTCCCTTTCTACCAGGAATCCTCATTACAGCTAAGCAAACTGAGGGCCCCAGCAATGCCTGTAGGAGCTCTGACTTGTCTACAGTTGTATGAGGTATTAGATTTAATTTAACAAGTACTGTAGTTTCTACCTTCATATCCTAAAGGATGCCTTGAGTACTCTAAATCCCATGCATTTCATTGACTAAGCAAGACAGAAGACAGAAAAGGCTGCCTTTCTCCCACCTCACACCCTATTCATTCCATACATACCCTAGGGAATCTGTTCAGATTCATGGTCTGCACGGAGTTGCTGTCTATTGCTATCTCACTCATAGTATCAAACTGAACATTAAGTTCCCTCCTAGAACGGAGATTGGGGATTCAAGTCCTGCCCAATTATACCTTCATCTTGTACTCAAAATGGGACTCATGTTCGGATCTGGCTTTAAGGCACAGTTTCAACAGGAACGCATCAGCTCCACCATTGAACAGAGTAACCTATCACATCAGCCTCTGCCAGCAAACACGGCACTTACCAAACAGAGAGCGTAGCAGCAGTGGTGAGAGTCATGATGTAAGAACCTGTGCAATGCAGGGTGGAAATGGGCGTATTCAGTATTATGGGGGGAAGAAGGCGGCGACCACAAGCCGAAAATACCGACAGCGTTCGTTTCTCACAGGCTACGCAGACAATCTCACTAAAAAAGAAAGTCCAAAATAAACTCTTATGTTTCAATACACGAGAGCTGCATAAAACCACACTGCCTGCTTGGGTTGCCATACCTTTCAGGGAACTAGCTCCAGTTGTAACTATTACAGCTTTTAACAAAATCCTAGGTACCAAAAGGAAAGGCCAGCAGTGGTCAGATTATCCATTTTAGGTGCATTCCAAATCTCCTTTGTTTATTTTAACCACAGTGATGGAACTCTCTTGTAATAGGCAAGAGAATGTTTGCAGGTAGAGGTGCTATCTTTTATTACATTTAGTGGCATAGTTGGAAATACCAGTAAAACTCTGGGATATACACAAGGTCTTCTTCAGGTCTGAATTTTTTATTTAACTTAGAAATGTTGCTGCTTTTTCTTTCAGACCTCAAGAAAAGGTATCGTGTTTGCAATACCTTTTTTTCAACTACATATGGCAGCATCATAGGAGATACTGCTACTAACTACAAATATCAGTAATCTCTGGGTGCCATCAGAAAATCAAATGCTAACTACTACATTATCATGATGTACTTAGCATTAATGAAGGAAGTTAAAGAACTGTAAATATACAATATTTCTTATCAGCTGAGAGTCCACGATGCTTCAAGATTCTGTAAACAAAACTAACATTTGGAGTGAAATTGGTCTCAAGACTGAAAGCAATAGGTATTTTTGTCCACAAAATATTTATTGTGAAACAGTGCAAAGACTGCAATGGCTGAGGGAAAGGAGGAGGTGGGGATGGTTAAGACAGGAAACAGCAGTAGTTGACAAAATCCCCTCCAAAACTTCCACAGGATGAGAGATTAAGAGCATCAGTGCAGAAGAGCAGGTTAGGTGGAAGACAAATAGGACATCCTGAGCCAAGCAAAAATCGTCACATAAATCCCTAACAGAAGTGATGCAGTTAATCAAAATTTCTAAATTAGTGGATAAAAATTCTTCTAGAGCCTCCACCTCCCCGTAAAACAGAAAAATTTATTTTACATGTAATTCACTTCTTCTCAAGTGTACTTTTGTACCTCCAAAACATTTTCTAGCCCTCAGGACTATTTATTCCCTTCAGGCTTTCACTTCCTCAAAAACAGGCTCTCTTACCAGCTTCCTGCTGCTGTGAGAATTCGACTGGTGAGGACTGTCTCCCATTCCTTTCCTTCTCGATTACACTTCAACCTGCTCAGCTTGGAACCTCCCACTGTGGTCATTTCATTCTCCACTTCAAGGTACATGGATGGATCTGAACTTACCTGAAAAAGGAAAAACATAATATTTCATGGAAGAGAAAAGCATCTCCTCACAGAAAGCAACAAATGATGTTAGATTCAAACACCGAAGTTAAGAAAGTACTGAAGTATGGCATTCTGCTTAAAATCACTTCAAAATATACTGCTGCACTTTGAAAGAAGCAGACCTCTGAAAATCAGCCGTGGCTACAACACAAATACCCTCTCTGTATTCTGAGAGCTATGGACAGAGAAAGGCCGTGCTCGTCTGCACCACCTAACTCAGGGCATTGGCACCTCCAGCCGTGCCAGCTCTCCCTCAGTTCTTGAGATCAGCACCAGACCGCTGCGGCCTAAGCATGCAGAAAAACGGTTTCATAAATACTATTTGTCTGTCTCTTTGAATGTGGAGCACCTCCAGAGATGTCTCAGAAAATAGCTGTCTTTTCAGCCATGTACCACCAACACAAGCGTAATAACAACGCAGCTGTTACTCTGCTTGGAGACTCATCTTTACGATACATTTTAATTAACCAGGAGGGACTGATGAACCAGAGGCATTTCTCACTGCAGTTTAGCTAGTGCAGAAGTACCCACTCTTAATCGATTTGATGCTGTTTTTTCTCACAGTTATGTTCTCAAAGGCTGAAGTGTACATTCTTATCGAACACACGTGAAGACGCTCATTCATCAAAAGATCTTAAATACCTTAAGAATACTTTTGTTAAAAATATATGTATATGTATATACATATTTTAATAGTAAGCTTCTTTTCCTTGTAGACAACTTACTTGCAAAGTAAATGATTTCTGTGGGATTGGGGTTGGCAGCTTAAGTGCTAATGCTGGTGCAGAGATGCATGCAGCATCTTTTTCAGAAGCCAGTGCAGCTGGGGACTGGAAAAAAATGCAGAGTGGTTATATTTTTCCATTAAGAAAAGGTTAAAAACAAAGATATGTTACAACATAAATGGATTTGAAAAACTTTTTAAAGATCCCACATAACGCTCATCTAAAATGTTCTTTGTCACATTTGTTATAATAAATGTATTTTTAATACAGCTCCTGAGACTTAAGTGCAAACTAAAGTTAAAATTTAGTTGGAACTAATTAATGGAAGTCCTGGTATATTTCACAGAAGAGCCAAGCTCTGAAAATTTCAACTAGAAGGATACATATTTCCTAAAATGATGGAAACTGCAATGTAGCTTGCTGCTTCCCAGTTCCTAGGGAAGTCATAAGCATTTAAGTCACATCCACACCAAAATCTTGTGCTCGGGCCTCTCCCCATGAAGAATACCAAGAACTCCAAGAACTAACGGAGTTTCTCGTGATTCCATACAGTGATCTGGCAGACTATCAGTACTTAGCACTGGTTCCATTTAATGAGCATCTCTGCTCATCCTTGTAAAGGATAGTGTTTGCTAAATCATGTGAACCTGCTAGTTATCTTAAATCAGAACAAGGTTCAAAGCGGGAGAGCTAAAAAATCTGAGGAATCCTATAGTGGTGGCATTGACGCGATGGAACAAGTGACATTTTCTTACACGAACACTGGAAGTCATAACGAATCTCACTTATTTCACCTGAACAGTTAAAGTTACTGGTACAAGTCTGGAGTCTTTTCGAGGTCTTCCCTTTTTCTTCTTTTCTACCGTTTCTCCCTCAAGTTCCAGCTTTCGTTTGGGTGCACTGAGTGGTTTAGCAGCTGGAATCTTCTCTTCGCTGTCACTGCTACTCTCCAGAATATCCTTGGGCTTATTGTCTTTAATTAAATTCTGATCCTTCAGTCTGTGGAAGTAAACACATTTCATATAAGCCTGTTCCAAAGGCTGTATTTTATTTTAGTGCTAAATTACAATTACAATCAGCCCTCTTCCCTGGGTTGATACAAATAATCCAGCACTTTAAAGTATAAGAGTTTCTCATCTCTTCGCCTCCAATGGACGTTACACTTTCTGCTTACTCAAGCAGGACTTCATTTATCATTATGCTGCCTTTCCCCAGTTCAGTTCTGACTAATGTAAGCTGCATGTCTACAAGCCATTTAAGTGCCTGCAGTGCTCCATTCCGTATTTGAGGAATACAACAAAAGTAAAGGAGAGAGGGTACAAATCCCTAGGACCTCATTAGACATTATAGTCTAGAAAAGATCCTCCAGCTGTTCTCTCCCCATTCCTCTCAATGGCCAGTTATTAACTCACAGCATTTCGTTACTTATTCCACAATCACTCCTTAGGAATTCCTTGCATAAGCCAAACCTTTCTTCTTGGGCATTTGAATTCTGCCAAACAACTTCCATTTATCCATAACTTTACCAGCACACTGGAAACAAGTATGAGAGTAACCTAATACTTCTCTTTTTTAACCATGGCTAATGCTGACTAAAACTGTTGAGGTATTTAATCAAAACACACTTTGTCAGTAATAAATCAGAGAAACACATTATGTTACAAACCCCCTCCCCCTTTTTTTTTTTTTTTTATAAAGATCATGGGGATCCAAAGTCAGAAAAAAACATAAAATCAGAGTCTTCTCCACATGCCTTCAAGGCACAACAGGTCCTTTGCAGAGACATCTTGTCATTTATCTCAAAGTAAATCTCACTCTTGCACATGGACACAGGGTGGCTATTTTTGTCTTCCTAGGAGCACAGATGCACATATCCACAGATGAAGGCATGAACATACACACAGCCTCTTGTAATGGGAGCTTTAATACTGAGTATTATGAAGAGTCTGCTCCATGCCATATGCCAGAGAATAAATGTACAAAGGGATAATGGTAGCAAAGAATTCACCCATTTCCACCTCTTTCCTTCATTCCAATTTTGAAAGAGACCCAAGAATTTCCACATCATTAGCACCATAGACAATCAGCTTTTAAACTCTACATTACTGTCCTTTTTTGTCTTTTGGGCTATTTCTTACCTGTCCACAACAGTCTGATTTGTATTTGTTATGACAGCAGTCCCTGAGGTGGCTTTGGATCGTTCTGTAAATCTAGAATCAAATGCTTTCATAGGTTCAATCTTGGATGGAGTTGTCAATACAGAGGAAGATGATGCAGGAGGAGCAGTTGAAACAGAGGTAGCATTTACACTGCCAATAAAAGGGATGTGAGAAAAAGGATTGAAAGAAATTTAGTATTTGTAACCCACATTGGAAGCGTTCATTATCTTGGCTAGAAATCACATTCAAAACTTTTCACTGGTAGATGTGAGAATTATAACACACTTTTTCACCTTTCACACGTCAGTATATTCCATGCTTTGTCTAGTGTCAAAAACTGTTTGCAGCGCATCTCTGAGCTAAAATCTTGCTGTTTAATCTAGATCTATCAGACTTAGTGACTTTAATTAGCTCATTCTTTAAGTATTTTTAATTCAGGAACTAAATTTTTAGCTAGTTCTTACATTCCTAATTGGAAAGGTTTGCTGTTTTAAATAACGACTGGAATTTCTGGTTTTATCCATTCTTCCTGTTATCAAACACTTTCCTTTATAGGATTATATTCCAGTCCATGCCAATCAAAGAACTTGCACCGAAACATTCCATGCCAAGTTTTAATTTTGTTGTTGAAGAATCCAAACAATTTATTATGCCTTTTCCAAGCATGACTAAGACATAGGAATGTGTTTTCCCCACACTAAAGCATTCCAGGGATCTGTTATTTGAATAGCTGTTTACTTTAGAGATTTTTCAATCCATTCAGGGGAACAAAGGGCTCTAAGATAACTGATGCTTGCACTAAAGAGCAGCTAGAAGCCCAACTTCTAAAGAAAAGGAGACTTAATAATTTTGTCTGTCAATCGTTCCTCACAGCCTACCACTCACTCTTTAATTTATGACCAATTTCAACTAAATTTAATGGAGTAGTAGAGATTTCAATGACATGCTCCTACAAATGCTATAAATATATATATAGGAGAGGAGGGGAGGGAAGATCAGCATTACCACTGAGGAAAAAGTGAGTAAAGTTTACTTGTTCTGCAATTAATCTGAAAGACACGCAGTTGACTCAGTGTATGTGCACTGACAAAGCCAGTCACTGTGCCCTCTCTCATCTGAGTTGTTGACGTAGGGAAGAAATATTACTGTGCTTGAGGAGAGGAGATCTAGGGGACACGGGACAGAACTCAAGGGAAACAGACTTCATTACTTTCATTGCTGGAAAATTCATTTACTAATAACAACTCAGAATTCTGTTAGCAAGCCACTTTGTCAGAGCATCAGCACACAGTCAGCTGTATCTTGTTGCACTGAATTCACCTTCAGAACCACGCACGTGAAATTTTTCACTACCGATTTATCACCTGCTAAGTAACCTAATGCTAATAAACCTGCAGGAGTGCTGGATTCTTAAAGCTCTGGGGTAAGGAGATCAGTGTAATGACTGACTGATGACACAATCACAAACAAGAACTAAACCAAGACCATGTAAATGAAAAACAAAACCTGCAAATACTGACCCATCCTTATTGGCTGCATCATCTGTTGGTTTTATACTGGCTGCTGTTGGCTCTGCAGAAGGCTTTGAAGTATTAAGTGAATTTGCTGCATTAGAATCTAATGACATGAGCTGCTGGTTGTTTTGAGAAGACATTATTGAGCCAGCCAGTGTGCCAGATATTGGGATGCTATTGAAAAATGCTGTAGAAAAATCCCTAAGTAAAAGACAAACAACAAATAGATTTCTTCAAAACATTTTGAAAATAATGGAAAGAAAACCATTCTAATTAAAACTCATCCCATTTCTCCCTCTGCTGCACGCAGAGATTTTCATTACACGTTCTGTATGTATACACAACACATACACACAAAGGGACACACAGCCTAAATAAACCACCAATCACTGACTTCCCAGAGCCCTTCTCCATACACAAATGAAGATAAAGCCAGCATTAACGCAGAGATGAACCCACAGAACTTTAGCAGTGTTCACT
This sequence comes from Lagopus leucura, assembly GCF_019238085.1. Lineage (NCBI taxonomy): Eukaryota > Metazoa > Chordata > Aves > Galliformes > Phasianidae > Lagopus > Lagopus leucura. Next base: position 9,145,543 of record NW_024962260.1, on the reverse strand, counting down.
CATCTACAAGGGCAGACAATGAGAGTTAGCTTATCTATTAAGAAGATATTATATCTCTAGTGGTTTTAGAAACTACTTCCAAATGTACCCAGTGTCCAGCTGAGCTATGCAGAGAGGTGTGATCCTCCTCCGGCCATCTGCTGTTCGTGTTTCAACTTGCTTTTTTAAGAGATTCTGTTGGGAAATATATGTAATCATTATTTGTGATAGATAGGATGCTACTGCACACGTAGCAGTTGAATCTACAAGAATATTTCTGTAACATAACCTCTTTAAAAAAAAATAATCAAAAATCCTCCTTAAGTTCATATGCTACAAAATACAACGGATTCTAGTTCTGATTACTGCTTTCAGGTAATAACATAGCATGAATTACTTTTCATTTTTAATTCAGGCACAGCCATTTCCAATTCCAGACCTATTCAACATGAACAAGGCTGCAGAAACTTCTTTTATCACAAACATCTGCTGTTTGCTGACTTCCTACTCGATGCTATAAAGTAACCACCCAAGAGCACCTACCTTTCTAATGTCCTCTAAGCTCTCCCCATTGACCATGCTTGCCACTTTGGGAGCTGTGGCCGCAGCCCCAGATGCTTCCCTCATCGATGCGTTCTTCTGCTCCGCCTGCTGCTGCTGCTGCCTCTGCTGATACTTGAGCATCTCTGGATTCTCAATGATGGTTGTAGACAATTGAGCTTCAGTCATTATAGCTAGGCTTTTACCATACGTGGACTGATGGATGTTGCTCTGCGAGTGTCAGAAGTGTACCACACAAAGAGTGACTACAGCTGCCAATGTGACATCACTAGTTATGATGCAGAGGAACCACACAAATCTAACAGATAGAAGATTCGATACGTGTCCTCCACCATTTATAAACTAATCATTCTTTTTCCTTTCTTTACATTGTGAGCTAATAATAAATCAGTACATTAATTAGAATTCAAAGCTTTAGTTGCTAATAGCAATAAGAGTTAAAAACAGCCAACAGCAAATCAGTTTAAAGAGGTTTGCATACAAGCAAGTCAAAGAGTAATTTTAAAGTGTTCTGAAGCACCCACTCTTGGTTTCCCTGGTCAAATAATTACTTGTAACATATAATGGTGTGTAAGCAGGCGGATGTTTTCCAGCTACGCTTTCTTTCCAGAGTAGAAGCTACCACCATCAATTCATTTCTTTGTACTGTTTTTAAACAACAACACATTTTTCTGCAACATGAAAATCAGTCGCTGCATACTTCTATAAACATTCCAGTACTTTAACTGAATCAATACACCCCTTACATAAGATCACAGATTCTCGGGATTGCTTACTGTACCTTTTCCTCCTCACTGAGTGGATCTCCAAGTTCATCCTGGGAAAAGTCTAAAAACGCCACAGATCCATCCATGGAACACACCAAGATACCGAGTCCATTGAGGGTCCTGAGGGAAAAGAAGATTCATCCTTGGTTTTTCCTTTTTGTTGATACAATGGGGCCATACAGCGAATTTCAGAATTAAAAACAACATTTAGCCTAAGGTATATTATCACAGTGAACACTGAGAAATGGAACAGCCAGGAGAAAAGGTGTCGATGGACAGCAAAGGTCTGTGTGCTCATCCTTGAAAGAAGGCAAATCAGAGCGAACATGGGAAGGTGGCTGTAGAACAATACACCCCATGGCACCACGGAAAGCCTTCTGCAGGGGTAAAAAAATATCATCTGAAGCACTCACTGTGCACAAAGAGAGAAAAACGTAGGTATATTTGCTTCAGAAGATGCACAGAGAATTTGTGTGCTAACAGAACTGGGTGAAGAAAAGGGACTTCAGCAGGTAAGCTGACACACTTCTTAATAGAATTGCCACTTTGCTTCATCGTGCATGGGAAACAAATTACAACAGATTGTCTATTCCCACAGAGAGCTTGCAGTCTAAATAAACAAGGTAGGAGGGAGAAGGGAAAAGACTGTAAGAGAGAAGCTATGTGTGTTGGTTTAGCACCTTTTCTGAATCATCTTTATGTGAAGTGACAGCAATAAAAAGAAAGCAAGATGTGTGTTTGAGCAGGCCTAAAATCGCTGCACTAAGTAAGAGCATATATTTGAGTTCACTGCTTGTTTCTCTAAGCAAACTGCGTGTGCTCTTACACAGGGGAAAGTGTTACACTGCTCTTCTGGAGGACAAAAAGGTTTTCTTGGTGGGAGCACAGAGACCTCTCTCTCTCTATATATATCTCTATATATTGTTCCCTTAATGGCACGGCAGCCTTCCTGTATTGCACATTTAGAAAAAAAACGAGTTTCGACTACCAAGCCAGTAACACACATTCACTGACCTAACAGAGGCAGTAAGGTAAAGTAAGATGGCCTTCTATAGAGGAACAGAGAAAAAAGGGAAGCAGGCAGAACTCTTTGGTCCTATCCAAACTAGTCCTGCAAGGTTTAAAAACACTGCATGCACAACAGCTGCAGGTGTTTGAAATGGCTTTCTTTGAGGTGGCTGTACATTGGTAGCATCACGTTCAGAAGAGTCAGCATCAGCACCATGACTGGGCTAAACAACACAGTTTCCAATGAGAAAAGTGATATAACTTAGTGGAGAGTTTTCTGCTCAATTATGAGATAAAATTGCTGAGCTCCTACTGACATCCAGACCCCAGCAATTATTGTGTAACATCGTCATAGCACTCAGATGTTGTAACAATGGATTCAAGCCCACAGCTCCAAGCCAGAGCCCAGGCAGCTATAACAGTGTAATAGTTCCAGATTCCTTTGAATTTCATCAGTCTGTTTTTAGAGTTGGGCCACCAACTGGAATGCATTTCTGGGAATATGCCATAATATTGGCATTTTAGCCATAAATTAGAATTTGTAAACAGGATATAAAATAATAAGCTTCCTGATGAAGTTTTGTTTACCTCATACATCCCACAAAACTACTTCCTTTTAAACAGCAAAACGTTAACCAGCTATTACTCCCAATGACTTTATGCCACTGAAAATGTGCAATTTGCAGATGGAAAATTAAAAAGCACTACAGGAAAACAAAGCTATTTGAAGCTATTGTCCTATAACAGCAGTTCCCAGGAAACATTCTGTTTTTTGGTGTTTATTTATGAAAGCAAAATGTTTTGGATTTGAATTTTTCATGTGTTTCTCTGACCTTCGTGGCAAAATTCATACAGCACACAGAAAATAGGAACCTACAACAACTGTAAGCTTTAAAATTCACTCTGTAAGAACACAGCATCACAGCTACAAAGGTAGAATTTCAAAAGCTAGGAGACGCTCAAATTAACACAACCTATGTAATCAGCTGTGTGCATACTGTGGAAAAATACTTTTTTTTAAATAACATACAAAGCCCAAACTCTCAGTCACCTATTGCATAAGTGCAGCGCTGCTGGGATTTTTTGTTTCTTTATTTTTAATACCACTTGCAGAGTAGTGTCGTGTTCACTACCTCCTCATTTTTCAGGTCTCACTATGAATGAAGGGCTGTTACCTTTTGCCTTCCTAAGACCTTGGCCTTTGATGCTGGTTGTCCCAACAGTGAGGCAGACATTCCTAAATACAGGAGGTTTTGTTCAGTTCTGATGTCACGCATGCTGAAGTGCTCCCATGATAATAGCTAATGTCACGACACCAAAGACAATGCAGCAGAACCAAAAATCAGGATCTATTATTCCAACAGATACAACCTGCACTATTTCCATGAATTTCCAGTTAACGTGCCTACCTAAAGCTGACAACATTCTGGCTTCTGTAAGAAATCAACTTACCAGGAGATATCCATGATAGACTTGTCGAACAGCTCATGTATGACAACTAAAGGTCTCTTCAGACACGTGAGCTTAAAATAGAAAAAACAACACTCAGAAATTCAGAAGTTCGATGCTACCACAAATTTTACCACATTAATACTTCCCCATAGTCTAACAGCATTCTCCAAACAAGACTAGGCCAAGAGACAGCTGCATCCTTGACAGTGTGATGAGATCCAAAGCTATCTCCTTACTAGCACAGAAAGCTCCGCAGAAGAAAGGTTGACATTCAATCTCCCCCTCCCTTCTGAAACACAAAATGTCTTCACCAACTTAGTCCTTCTTCTGCACTCATAGAGCTTTCTACCACTCAAAAGGTAATTCCACACATGCTAAGACAGCTTTCTATTCTAAGGTTTATTGAGATAAGGATGTTGCAAACTGCCAGCACAAGACGAAGACAGATTAGGTTTCATGTCTTCACCCAGACCATCTGCCCAAGCAAGTGATGCCTGCCAATAGCAGAGGGAAATTCACTCACAATTATTCATAAGGAGGATTTTTCTATACTTACAGATCAGCTTAGTAATAAAGAACTGAACATGAAAACTCCAGTATGCTGCTCAAATCAGAGATTCTAATCTCCTTAATGTTAAGCCAATGAACTTGATGTTTACAGCACAAGTACAACACATAAAACAAGCAGAATGAAGCACGAGAAGACAAACTGATCTAGAAGCTTCATGCTCGTTGGTACACAGAGGTCGTGTGTCGTCTTCAGCAGCTCCTTTTCTGTTTCCCTCCTTGGCCTGTGTTGTAAACATTCCTACAGCTCTTTGGGGGTAATGACTGCCTATAACTGCATCTCTACAATACCGAGCGAAACTTCGACAGACACCCTGCATGAAGTCACAGTACAAATATAGAATAAAGCAACCAACAGTGGCGCTTGGATACGGGTAAGCACTGGTAGCAAGGCGAGGAAGAGATTTACTGTTATGCATTTAATGACTGATGAATAGATACCACTCTGGAATCTATAAACAGTAGCTGTGTTCTGGCCCACATTCTCATTATAAAGCCTTACAGTTAAACTTATTCTCTACTCTTGGCAGTTACCAAACAACCCCTTGCATTTGTAGATGTGAGAACAGTCATCCTCTCTCAGACAGAATAACAATTTGAGTTCAGATTTTTGAAGTAAAACACAAACTAGAAATTGAAAACTTGAAAGTATGTTTTAAAAGCTCATTTACTTTCACACTGATTTTCATAGCAAAGGCAGAAGCCAGGGATTGAAGCCAGGACAGAGCACAAAGATGAGACACACACGCTCAGAAACAGCTGTGCTGTGCATGCTGAACACTCCTTGCACGTATAAAAAGCAAGACTATCAAAACTAGACTCTAAAAATGATTAAAAAAAACAGGTGGGCTAAATATGGAGTGATAGTATAGTCTTTTTCTTTAGGACTCACATGGAGAGCAAGTAAAGACACTGGAAGGAAATAGGGCTGAATTACGTTCGTTAGCTGAAGTAAGACATTATTTCCCTTAACAGTTCCTCCCTTTACCACCACAACATACTCTGTCATTGGCTTCTAGTTGTTCTTGGCTCCAGAACACTGAATTCCTGAAATAAGCTACTACCAATCCACTTCTTCTCTCCCATTTAATCCTCTCATAACCAAGAATAAAAAAATCTGAATATGAATCTAAGTAAAAGACCTGATGCTGTACACACGACCTCTGTGCAAAGCCCTCAAGCTATCCAAATGACCACGTTAATCACAGAAGGCAAACACACTTACCCAGACAGAAAGAGATCGATCCTTACTGCCAACAGCACAGCAGCAGTAGGGACAGCTTGATTTGGTAGAGCTCCCATTCTTTTGTTTCTTCTTGAAAATTTTTGGATTGAATTTCTGCACAAGTGAGAGGCCACAAATTTTATTACAGCAATCGTATTTTAGTAGATCTGCCTTAAAAACAAGCTTTCCAGTTACGAGTGAAAAAGAAAAACACCTCATGGAAATGAAGTCCCTAGCCAGGCTTTGTCAGAGCACAGAAATGGACTGTCTGAACACCTTACCAGCTATGCCAAAGAAGATTAGTTTTACTAGTGATCAGGAACCCAACAGAAACCCCAGTTGCTGAGCAGCTAACAAAGCTGGCTTTTGACACTGCTAACCTGCTCCTGTATTTCCCCCTTCTTTTCACGTTCACCTGCACCCAGCTCTCGTATCACAAGATCAGGCTGGTTGTTTCCAGCATTAAAGTTGAAATTTATTCAACACCACCACATTTTACTTCACACGCTTTACTAACCTTGCCATCCGTCCCCCTCTCTCGTCCCTCTGGCGCATACAGTTACCAAAAAGCACATCTTATGATTTTATTTCAGGAATAAATCGTTGTCATTCACTCACCACTACTGTAACTGCCTTCCGATGCCCCACAAAATCCATGTTGGTTTTCCATCCATCTCTCTCGATGATCTGAGCAGTAGGTCCAGAATTATTCATGGCGTGAGCAGAAACAAGATAGTGACCATCAGGTGACCAGCTGAGACGCAAGACGTGCGTTGTCCCTCCACACTGAGGAAATGAACAAGAAAACTTACTAGAACTTAGAGAGTGTCTGGCAAACTATATTTCTATTTTTATATATAATCATTATTTTTTAAACACACAAACTATTTAAATTTTAGATTTAGGAAATATGGTTACAGAGTCTCTTGTGTCCATACAAGAAAGACAATACATACACTTCTCAGCACTTTAGCCACACTTATGCAGCATGACGTAGGAAGCTCTAACAAGAGGAGGAAAAAGGCATCCAGAGAATTAGTTTTAGAGGAAACGAAACACAAGTCTTCTTGCGTCCAGCACACTCAGTAACGATCACAGTTTTAGCCAGTCACAGGGCTGCAGCACATCAGCTACTAACAGTGAGACTTCAGCTTGCCACACGTTATGTGTATTTGGACATTTACAGTCTGTTACTACGAGTGCTGGCACTGACACCACCATGTCCCTGTGCAACACAGCCCACTCACTAAGCGTCAGTTTCTCCCCAGAAGTCTGACCTCCTGATCAACGTCAAAGTCAAAGTTTCTGATAATGGCCAGTAGAAGATGCATAGGGAAGAACGCAAAAGCAACACAATTTCTTTTTCCAATTCTTCCCTGAAACAACCTCCATGTTTCCAGGCATCTACTTGCTTCCACGTCCATACACAGCTTTGGCATGAAAGAAGTTCAGTGGCAAGAGTCTCAGTTAAATGACACGTTGCATGAGAAAGTTTCCCTTCACATCCCCTTTAGAATCTACCACCAGACATTTTAACAGCGCTAACTCAGATGGCACTGCCCAGTGCTTCTGCAGAACCAGAGTTAATCTAACAATTTTCATCCACTCTGCAGGAATTCACTTGGAGTGGTCACACATTCTCAAGTACCTCATCAAAGGGTTTTGTGATGCTAGTTTCCAATTGCCAGTCCATTGTCCGCCACACTTTCAAACTCCGATCATCAGCCTGAGAGGCAATGTATTTTCCAACAGGATCCCAGGTCAGCCCTTTCACCAAGCCAGAATGTCCTTTCAAAGTGGCAAGAATTTCTGTTCCAACAAGAAAAAAACAACTCTTTAAAGCAGCAGTTTAACTGGAACTTTAGTTAAACATTCATCCTTTCTTTGGTACACAAAGATTATCACAACAAATTTGGCTTCTTAATACCTGTGAGCGAAAAAATACAGAAGTCTGCCTGAAAATGGGCTACGAGGTCTGCCAATCTCCTGCTTATCATCCTGTTAGAGGAGAGGCTGAGAGCACTGCACAGCCTACAGATAGCCTGAAAGTGTAAAACCTCCAACATCAGCCTTGGCAGCAGCCCTCAAATAAATAGTGGTGCCCAGACAGCACACAATGCGAGTTTCGGCTTACACCAAGGTAAGTGAGGAGAAGCACCCAATACAGGCAGGTGCTCCTTAAGTGCTGCAGACCCTCCAGGTCTGCTGAAGGCTGCAGGACCAGTGGAGCTGCCAGCGCTGCAGCAAAAGAACAAACATGGCCATCAACTGCAAGACTGGAGAGCTTTGGCAGCAGTGACAGAAGAGGATGCAGGTGGTCCCTAGCCCTTCTTTTTCCCCTTCATTATGTAATGGCACGCTGGTTATTAAACAGCAACATTTATGGTGGGATAAATCAGGAAGCGGCTCCCCAAAGGTGAAGGGATGGGAAGTCCTGTGGGTACAAAGGCAAGAAGGAAAAAACACAAACCTAAGTAGAAATACTTTAATATCAAGCTGAAATGGTATGCAATTATGACATTGCAGAGAAGGTAAAGAAAATACATGTAATAATGACTTTCCTGTAAAACCAGGAGCATAATCTGAGTGTAACTTATCTCCAGCAGCACGGAATCCAGTGATCATCAGTAACTAAAGTTGAAAGCAGGAACTCACTGTATTGCAGGTGTGCCATCTTGAAAGGCAGGCAACCCATTGCCACATGGGCACTGCCAGTGAAACACCCACAGAGCAGCTTACTGCAAAGTATTACATGCTTGCACATCTGAAACAGATTTCTCACCTGGAAATTTGACAGCGTTCCAGATGACAACAGTGTTATCCACACTACAGGATGCCAGCCAAGCATCATGTGGAGACCATGCTACGTCCATGACATCTGTTTAAAAAAAGTCTCTGTGTAAGGCACCACCAGAGAATCCAAAAATCTTTTTAAAGGAACTTGTGGGGCAACATTTTTTCCGTCATCAAGAAATGACGACAGTATCACAGGAGTGGGAGTGAGGACAGAACACAGCAAACTGAGACTGAGGCCAAACAAGTTGAAAACAGAGAAATGTAATACTTAGTGCCTATAAAAGTAGTAATGCATGTATAGAGTACTTGCTCTGAACAGGGAAGTAGCAGCAGATATTGCATACACTGGAAGAAGCAGCAGATATTGCACACACTCACTTCGTTCCAAAGCATGCGTACAAATTATGTTTGTTCTGTGCCTGTTAACTTACCCCCTGAATGGCTTCTGAGAATTGATACACACCTCCACTGCTCAACATTAGTTAGTTTGCTGCTAGAACCAAACACAGTGCTGGGTCCAATGTACCTAGTTAAAATAGAAAAAAAACAGTTCCCAACAGAGCCACCTCACATTATTCACACTCTTTCTAAGGAAAAACTAGCTGCGCAGTACGCTTCCATTTCACGTTCAGGTATTTCTGCAATACAAAGCTGAAACAAAAACGTGTTTATAGAAAGTAATTCCAGTTATTAAAAAAACAAGAACTAGCTTCCATGCAAGTTATACTGTCCAGCAACAGCAAAAACTAATAGCTATAATAAAAAACTAATTATTTAAGGAACCCTTCAGATCTCATCAGGAAGTTTTCCTCAAGGGCAGACGCTGCCTTAACTCACAGCCAGGAGCACAACTGCCCAGGTAGAACAGCTCCAGCCCCAGAGATGGGATAAAGGACTACCAGTGATTGATATCACAGCTTTCAGCTCCACACGCACCACAGGAAGCAGTGAGCTTTCCAGATGCTTGCAGAGGGAAGAAACACTAATAGACTTGATGTTGTCACTTACTTGAAACAAAACACAAAACCGAGAAGGAAGAAACATGCTTACGCGGCTCGTTTCCACACCATGATCAGTTTGTCGTCTCCTCCTGAAGCCAAGTAAACTCCATTGTTTGACCATCGTACACAGTTCACACAAGCTGAAAATTAAGAAAAGAAAGCTTGTCAAATGAAAACTGAGAATAGAATCTCCTAGACTGGGGGCAGAATCGATAAGAGGTAAAGAAGACCAGAAGACCTTATGGACGACAGTCTGGTTTTTCCACTCAAGGCACTCTGTCTGCTTTAGATAAACAAATTGGGACTTACCTTTCTTTCAGTGGCAGTAGAGGAACTCATTTTTTAAAAACTATTCATTGTTTAAAAGAATCTTCACTAGATGCAACTTAAAAGGTGAAAGATGTATATTCACCTAACGAAGGAAACTGCCTGGGGAAAACTAAGTGGGAGTAAGAGGGCAAAGAAAAAAACATTCATCTTGACAGAAAGAGAAGGGATAGCTTGTTCAGGTGACCATACTTGTTCCAATTTCAACGTGCAATAAGCGTAGAACAATCTGGAACTATTACTGATACACTTCATATTACATATCTTTATACCTATCCCTCACCCTGTCCTTCAGAGCCCCCAGTTTCTCAGGTGTGTTACCCATCGTGTCATGCACACAGCCAGAGAAGGTCACAGACTTCCAGCGGTATTTGTATTCCTCTATGCCAAATCTTAACAACGTTTTCTATCAAATAGCTAAAAACGCATCCAGCCAAAACACAAGACCCCTCTGCTGCATTGAATGACTCTTTACCACTGAACAAAACACGATTCTTGTAATCACAGACAGATGAACTGCTCTGGCAAATAAGAAACAGCCAGCACAAATAAGTAAGGGCATCTACGTACCTAAGTGATTGTCCATCTGACAAAGCATCTTGGGAATATTTTCATTCTTTTCGTCTTCCTCTTTCAGGACAGGAGCCATATTCCAGATCACAACTTTCCCAGAATCCTGACCTGCAGATGAACAAGAGGCCCTCCTTTTAAATGCACGAGAACGGCAAAACGGCTGCACTCAACACAGGCACGGAATGGGGCGGGGGATTCAGTCACTGCTGGGGTGGGAACTCTGGAAACATTCAACTATGGATGCCATTCTGATACAGTAGCACAGAAGTGCTGCACTGAAAATTAAGTTACAAAGCTGTGATAAAAAATAATCACTTGTGTAACAAAATAACAACTTCAAGTAACAATGATGACTACAGGCATCAACCATTTATACAGTAAAATTGTATTTAACTAAGACATACATTCAAAATCTAAAAGGCAGTTATTACAGCCAACAAAATTGTTATTTGGATGACAACTGCAAATAATTCTGCACACATTTCTCGAGCTGTTCCATTTATACACATTGATTTCCCTATTTAGCTGTTCAAACACTCAGGTCCTCTTCTTTACATCCTCAGATGAAAAAGAAATTTGGCCATTATGGCCACTACTCATCTATTGCAGCACCGCCCCAACTGACATCCAAGAGGATGCACAGATCAGGGAACACAGCTCTGCCTGCTGCATCATAGCAGGCTTTTCTATACGTCCTGAGTGATGCCTCAGATACAGACAGTTATGTGATGTGTTTGTAAATGGGTTGGGAAGACAGAAGCACTGTGAGGCCACAAGGTCATTGTGCCCAGGGCCCAACCTCCTCAGGGTGTAAGCATACCTTGTCCTCCTGTTGCAAACTTGGTCCCATCTGGGTGAATGTCCACTGAAAATATGGGCTTTCCTGCAATCAGAGAACAAGAAACACACTAAATTGTTTCACAGTGAGCAGAAGGCAGTCATGCCAACAGATCCACGACCCTTCAGGTTGGCAAACGGCATTTTCCTTCTAGAAGCAGTGATTACAAGAAATACAGCTGAGTAGGAGAGTCGAAAGCAGTGTGAAGAAAAGAACAGCTATTAGTGTAGATGGAAGCTACCGTGCCATAAACAAACCAGAGATGAACAAGGAGAGGTAATCCTGCAGGATATGCCAAATGCCTCAAGGCAAAGTAACACCACAACAGTTGCACCAACAAGGTAAAATCACACTTGGGTACGGAATTTCTTCCAGGTTTCTGCAGCTCATTAGCTGATGACCTGAAGCAAGGTTTTGGTTTCTGTCCTTTGTTGTTTTGTTGATAAATCCTGGAGAATTTAACTAGATTCTCCAACTCTGGGTTTATGCTGCAACTATACCATCTGGCTTCCCTGACGCTGAACTGTAAACAAAATCCTTGTCCCAGTACTTCTTACTGTTTGAGGGATGTGTGTTCTGCTTCATGTATTTTCTTTATGTTGACTTGTTTTGAGGTTTAGCTTGTTTGGATTTGTGTTGCAACGATGACACGTGATTCCCCTAAAAAGTTTTACAGACAGCCAAGCGAAGACCTTCACTAGATTGAGACAGCGCTCCACGTGCACTCCTTCCCAGTCCTCTAAATCACACAGAGCACAAATTGAGATTTAGCCGTGGCTTTTCTTCAGTTCATGCTTGACTCCATTCTTCTTTCCCTACCATCTCGAATGAACACAAACGGCTGAGTATTGGAGAAGCACAGGCAGGAAGCAAACATTGATTTTGCCCTTCCCAAGGTGCAAAAGCTCCCTTACATTAAACCAGCACATTGTTTAAACTAGTGTAAGCCACTGACACTTACAGGAACAGCTCCCTCTACAGATGTTACAAGTGGAAGAGATTACCTTTGCTCCGATAACCTCACACCCGAAGTTACCATGTGTGCCGGGCCGTTAGCCGTGAGAGCACAGGAAGCCTTCTAATCCTAAAGGCCTCTTTATGTCCTCAGCCTCTGCATCACTCACAAAACCAGGAACCCGTAAGTCAGAAGGAACAAAGCACTCAATAAGAGGGGAGCCGCGGCCCCCCCAGCAGCACAGGCAGCGCTTCAGAGCTTGGGTGGCTGCAGTTAAACAGCACTGCAAAGAAGGAGACATTATTTATTAGCAACTGCCACCCTCCTCAGCTCCATGTCTGTATTCGATGGTGTTGCTGGTCACTGCTGAGACACCCAACAGCACCAGGTCCCTCTCCCAAAGCATCCAGTGCCTTGCCATGCCCGTCACTGGAGAAGTTCTCATTCATACCAGTCACCAAGCATCAAAATAAGATGCACGTGATGCTTAAACAGTAACACTGCAATTTAACAGTGGGGTTTAGGACATTTTTCCCCTCTCCTAATAATTTATAAACAATTTGTTGAAGCTATTGAAGCTCCCCACTACACAGCACGAAGCAGCAAACCAGATCCATTGAAACCAGAACACCTTCTGACAGACCATATGACATCATGTGGTTTGTTACTTAATTCTACACAATAATCACTAAAATAAAAAGACAATTTTATGCAAAGTTCCACTTTGTGAGATTCTATTTATTTTCCTCGCAGCCCATCCAAGACACAACATCCTATGTGACTCACATATCCATTTCAATATTTACCTTCCACCATTACAGCTTGAAGAGATAATAAACTCTGTGCCTACGTTTCAACAAAGTGAGCTCCAATTCCTACAAGCTGTAACACACCAACAGCACCTCAGGGGTTGCAGAGGTTTCTCAGAATCACACAGGACTTCCTTCCAAGAGGGCTCAGCATGTGCCACTGCTACAGACCAGGGCTCTCAACCAGCTGTGTGCATAACGTGCACATACACTGCGCTGTGTACCTTCATACGGGTACTGAAAGGAAATGGGGGGGAGAACCAAACCCCAGCTGAATATCTATAAAATATCTAATAAACTGGCATTAACAGTGCAAAGAGCTTACAGAAAATCCACTTGAAGAAGTATTTCCAACAAGCACTCTGGCAAGGCAAGATTAAGAACGCCAAGACAAAAACCTGTAGAGCCAAAACGTGCAAAGTGCTCTTACAGGGAGCACACACAGTCTGGGCTGAGAAGCCCAGGTGCACTGAATGTACTTGCTGCAACCCCGACTCCCATGGCTGTCATCTCACAGAGCTGCCATGCATGCCTGCCAGCATCCTTCAGCCGCTTCCAGCCCGTTCAGTAAAGCACAAGTCCTAAAACTGAGCAGGTAAAGGGGAAGGGAGGAACGACAGCAAGGAACCAGCGCACAGAGGAGCCATCCTGAGATCCTGACTCTTGCTCATGCACCAACAACAGCAAGCTCTTCTGGCAGCAGTGAAAACAAAAGGAGCAAGAGTTATGGACAGTGAGACCACAGCAGGAACCATCCCCACCTCTAGGGAGGTACCAGAGTAACGTGCAGCCTGTTAAAACTGATGGAAATGGCTAATGTGCAGCAATGCCTGCGGGATCTGGAACCCTGGTACATCAGAATCACCTGCCTGATCTCACCTGATTGATCCTGCATTCCCTGCCCCAAGAAGGAGGGAGTGAGAATGTCAGACAGCTCTGTGTGCCACAGACCTTAAAGCGCCTCGCAGATGAAAGCAGTGGTAAACGTCCAGCAGAGTTTCACCACCTGCAGAACAAACTGACTTGCACAAACTCACCCCAGCAGGACAGCGGCAAAAATGGAGACAACGTGGGGCTACCAAAGCCTTGTACTGCATCACCCGTGAGATACAGCCTTGCTCGGCAGAGGATGCTTTTCTAGAGTTCACAAGTTAATGCCAAAAGTTACAACAGTTCCCAAACACACGCCATGGCGAAGCAGTGCACCCATTAAAGAAACACAGAGAACAGCCACGGGGCCATTGCTCTCTGCGACCTGTAGAGGTGCAGGCCAGAAGTTCGCTGCTGACAGGTGGGCTCCCGGCAGCCATCCAGCGCCGGAGAGCCCACACACGAGCGGCCAGAGAGCGAGGTACAAACGCTGCATCGGTTCAGATCAATCGAGCAGAGAAGTAACAAACACCTCAGCGAAGCGCTTCCACTTTCTTTCCGATCGCCACGACCACACATCGCACGGCCGCCCCGCGGAGAGCAGCGCAGCACAGCCATACGGGAGCTACAGCTCCAGGCTCGGGCGGCCATTCCCGGCGCCGCAGGACGACCCGAGGCCGAGCCGCGGGCACGGCCGCTCAGCCGGTCTCACCCGGCGCCGGGAGCGGGAGCTGAGCGCGGCCGGGAGGGCAACGCGGCCAGAGCAGAGCTCTCCGCGCGGCGCTCCGTCCCGACGCGGCGCTCTGGACGCAGACACCGCTCCGGAAACCGGTTTTAAGTCCCGCAGCCGCGTTACGCTGGGCTGCTCGGCGCGGGGAGGCGCAGCCGCTCGGTCCCAGCTGCTCGGAGCGCCCCGCGGCCGCCGGCGATCCCCGCGGCCATCTTCCCCGGCCCGGACGGACCCCGCTCCCATCTCGCCGCGCCTCGGCGCCGCCCGCGGGGCCCGGCGCTCCCCGGCACCCCCGCCCGCCCGGCCCCGCCCGGCCCGCGGCACCTGCCGTCCTCACCATTGTGGTTGACCCAGGTCGGCTTCAGGAGCTTCATTGTCTCCCGCCCGGGGTCCCCCGCCGGCCTCCGCCCTCGGGACCCCAGGGCGGCTCCGCCCGGGCTGCCTCCGCGCGGCCGAGCGACCGAGCGGCGGAGCTCAGCGGCCGCCGGGCAGCGCCGCGCCGCTCTGCCCGCCCCCTCCGCCGCCCGGAGCCGCCTCAGCGCCGCTCCATGTCCCGGCGCCGCCCGTGCCGCAGCCGCCGCCGCCCGGCCGCATCCCCCGCTCTCGGCTCCCGGCGGCTCCCGGCGAACGCCGGAACTCGGCGCCTGGCAACCGCCAAACCGGCCCGGCGGGAAACGGCCGCCCCCGAGCCCCGGCGTTCCCCCGCCTCGGCCGCCCGGGGG
>NW_024962260.1:9048623-9130350 GCF_019238085.1 Lagopus leucura | reverse complement strand
GGGGGGCGAGATCCCGCGAGGGCCGCCGCTCCGCCCTCGGGCCGAGCGCCCCCTGCCGGCCAGGAGGTACCGGCGGCGGCCGCGGGGCGCGCCGGGTGAGCGCGGCGGGGCGGCCCCGGGAGGCGCTCGGGGCTGCGGAGGCGCGGCCTGCGCGCGGGGCGGGGCGGGGCGTTCCCGGCCCGGAGCGGAGCTGTGCGAGCGAGGCCCGGCAGCGGCACGCAGCCATGCTGGCGGCCGCGCGGGGGCTCAGGTAGGACGCGGAGCGGCGCGGGGCGGCGGGGTGAGGCTCCGGGCGCGGCCCTTCCCGCTGAGCGGCGCGGGGGTCTCGTCCCCGTTTCGGCTTCGTTCCTCCGAACGGGCCGCGGTGGAAGGGCGGCTGTGTGAACTCCTCGGCCGCGCTCCCCAACCCCCGCCGTGATCCGTCACCGCGGCTCTGCACCCATGGCTCCCGCGGCCGCCCGGCCTCCTTCACGCTGTGCCTTTTCTTCTGCAGCTCCCGGCTGCCCCGCCCGGCCCCGTGCCGCGGCAGCCACTGGGACACGGCCGTGCTGGCCGGGACGGCGTTGCTGCCCGTGAGGTGAGCGCGGCGCCCTGCTGGTGCCTTGCGGACCCGTCGCCGAACGTTGCGTCTCGGTGTCTCCGGTTTGTTTTGATGTCATTCGGCTTAAAGCAGCCTGCCAGCTAGCAGCTGCCCTCGGAGAGGCCGCTTCGGGTCGGGAAGGTTCTTTGTGCACGTGTGGGCCTGCGGTGCTTTGTGCCTGTTGTGGGAACTGGGGTGCCTTTGCTTCGGTATGAGTTTGTGCGGCAGCACGGAGTAAGTTGCTGGGTGCTCCATGGACGCGCGGAGTTCCCGTCTGCACGGTAGGAAGGACAATCATAGAATCGTAGAAAGGCTGGGGTTGGAATGGACCGCAAGGATCAAGAAGCTCCAATCCCCCTGCCGGTAACCTGTGGGCCCTCTGCGAGGGTTGGATTTTGGTCTTTGTGGAGTGTGGCACACACTGTCTTGCTTATAGTAGTAGGTGTGGTAAGCACAACAGCAGAGAAATACTCACTCCCTGAATTTGCTTCCAAATGTGGAAGTGTTAAAAGGATGTGTAAAACCACCCTCTCTGACCTCCTTAATGTGAGGTGACAGGAATGCTTGTAGCTAAACACGTTAGCCCTCCGCTGTGTGCTGAGCGAGCAGGAGCCAATCCTGCTTCAGTCTCAGTGGGATTTCCTCAAGTCGGAAATGCTGCACTGTAGCACGGGTCTCACGGTTGGGCTTCTCAGGCAGGTATGGCTCTGTACAGAAAATCTCACAGCACCTGCTGCTGTCTCACAGAAACTACTTTGATTTACTTGTGTAAAGGAAATGACAGTTCTTAGGAACAGTAAGGGATGTTAGATTGGATTCAGTGAGAGTGATATCTTCTTTTATTCATGTAATTATCTTGCTAGAGCACAACCAAAGAAAAAAAAGAAAGTGGATCCAAAGAGAGAGCAAGCACAGAAGGATCGTGTGAAAAAGAAGATTAAAAAGTTGGAAAAAGCTGCTCCAGAACTGATTCCCATTGAGGATTTTGAAACCCCACTGAAGTTTTCAGATAGCAACAGGTAAGTAAGACTGCCTGTCACCTTGAGCTTGCATTCGTGGTGCAAACACACCTCTATTTCTTTCTCCACCACACTGCAGTGCAGTGCCAGCCTTTGTGTGAGGTGCTGCTGACAAAAACGTGGAAAGTAAATATCATTTGTTTCTGCTAAAAAACTGAAACATAGTCATGTGAATGTGCTGTTGGAATGCCTGTGGAAAGCCTCCAAGACGGGCACGGTGTGAGAGAAATATATTCTGAGTTTTTCTAGATGTACGGTGAGTGGTGGTGGTGGTTCTTGTGTTGCTTTTTGAGGTGTGGGCACTTTCCCTATTAGTGTCACACTCCTCCCCATCAGGGTGCGAAGCCTTCCTCCTCTCTCATTTGAGGAAACCGAAAGAAGAGTTTTACTTATGAAAAAGTGGTCTCTGTATAAGCAGCAACAAGACAAGGCAGAGAAGGAAGCAATTCGGAGCCTTGTAGGAGCTCAGCAAGAGGCACTAAAAGAACTGCGCCTGGAATCTGAGGAGCTGTACCAGGCAGCCATCAGACGGGACGAGGAGCTGTTCCCCTTTGAGAGAGATGGGCCTGATTATACCCCAGCACTTCCTGGTTATGATCCTCCTGAAGGAAAGTGCATCGATATCACCAAAGTGTACACGCAGTGATGGGGTTCGTTGTTCACCTGGCATAAGCTGCTCGGCTGACTGAAGAATGGAGTGAGAGCTGCTGGTTCCTTTGGCATGCTCAAACATAGTAGGTGTATGACTGTAAAAACAAAATTCTCTAAGTGTATTTGATTTTTTTTTTAAATTGTCAAGCTATGTAATAAAACATCGAGCAGATCTGTGCCTCATCTCTCCCTGTGCTCCTGAGGAGTGTTTTGCTCTGCACAAACCACAGATATAAAGGCTCTTAAAATGCAAGGGAGGAATGTGGCAGTCACCACGAGACTGCACCAGCAGGGAGGCAGTAGCTGACTGATCACTGCCTTTCTTTGCTTCAGATTTCAGTGGTTTTTAATATAACAGAGGAAAAACCGATGAAAAGTTTTTCCCTTGACAAAGGGAAAAATAGCTTCTTTATTACCTGGTAAAGAACTGAGTAAGCCTCGGATAACGTTTGCCCTAAGCCAAAGCAGATCTCACTCCGGTCACTGAAGCCTTTATTTTCACAGTAAATAGAAGGAAGGCACACTGCTGTTCAAGAAATGCTCTCCCGCAGCGCCATCCCGGCGCCGAGAAGCTCTCACACACGGCAGGGCCGAACCAGGCAATGCTTTCCGAACGCAGTGTGCCGGCACCGTGCCGGCGGGATGCGGCCCCAGCTCGGTTCCACGTCCCCACCTGGCGGTGCGCCGTGCCGTGCCGTGCCGGCTGCGGAGCTGCTGCAATGAGAGCCGAGCGACCGCACGGGATCCGAATCAAACTCAGCGCCTGACTCCGTACCACACCGGGTGTTTATTAGTAAGTTTTCTGACCGGAACTGTAGTGCGGGCGGGCAGCGGCGCGGAGCTGCCGCAGTGACGGCAGAGCCCCGCGGGCAGCGCCGCTACTTGGCCGCGCCGTGCTGCAGCGGGCGGTGCCAGTCGGGAGGCGGGCTGCTCCGCAGCGCCCACACCGCGCCGTGCTTCTTCCGCTCCAGAACGCGCGCTCGTTCGCTCTCGCACAGCGCCTCCTGAAACACACGCGGTCGCTGTGCCGACCCCGGCACTGCAGGCAGCCCAGCCCCGCCCCGCCCCTTCCTTCCCGCCCCCTCTCCTCTCCTCTCCTCCCCGCCCCCAGACCCGGCAATACCCGCGCGGCGGTGGCGCGCTCCTTCTCCCAGGCGCGGCAGGCGGCGTAGTCGTCTCGCCAGCGGTCGCAGGCGGGCAGCTCTCCGTGCGCGTAGTAGTGGTGGAAGGCGTGCCGCAGCCCTCGACAGTGCTTCCACTCCCACCAGTAGTCCTCGCACGGCCGCGGAGGCTGCGGACAGAGCGGGCGCTGAGGGGAAAGGAGCCGCGAGGCCGAGGGGAGCCGCCCGCACCCGCCGCCCCCCGCTCACCCGCCAGCTCTCAGCGCCGGCCATGCTGTCCCCGCTGCGCGTCCCTCTCGGGGCTCAGCCGCCAATCGCCGCCGCGCTTACAGGAGCGTCCCGCGTGCCCGGCCAATGGCACGGGGCGGCACAAAACGGCTGTCGCCGCGCCCTTCGGATAATGGCCGCCCCGGGCTGCGTGCTAAGCACGTGACCCCGCCGCGGCCCCGCCCCCTCAGCACGCCCGTCGCCCGTCTCCCCTCTTTTTCCCCCATAAAGCAGCACTTCGGCACAGCACGAAGGTTATTTAGGAACCTTTACTCCAGGTTTTAAGCCACGACTGAGGAAGGAGCACAGCTTTATTACTGAGATCCCACCTCCCGTGCCTGAGGTGAGGCGGCTGTCTCCCCCCAGACTGCTACAAGAGGTTCTCTAGTTATTATGAGGCATGTTACTAATTATGAAGAGCATTAGAAACTGAGTTCCTTGGGCTTCATCACATCCCAGCACCTGGAGCTAGGATCACCACAGCACAAAGCTCACCTGCACGGTGCCTACATGGAGGGGAAAGTACCAAGCACAGAGCAACAGCAGAGCGCCGACACCAGGAGAGAAGAGGGCAGGCTGTTTGCTAAGAGCTGCTTTTGCTTCTCAGACTTCTCCAGGACACACTTACCCCCTTTGCAACGCATAGGAAAAAATCCCTAGAACTCAAAGAATTCGTAGAACTTAATTTTCAAGTGAAAATCAACACCGCCTGACAGCACAGCGTTCTCGTATTGCAACTGCAATAACTAACATCCAATATGCTGCAATTCTTATTTTATTTTCCTCCTGGCAGGAGTTCCCACACCTCAGGGCTTCCTTCCCTTCTTGCGCAGGGACTGGCCCTCCCCTGAGAAGGCAATGAACCGGCTTCCAGCTTCATCCTGAATGCAGAGAAAAAAGGGCATCACCTCTCTGCTCACTGCTCGAACGATCAAAGCTGAGCAATTATTATAAAAAATACTCCATCAGAGTGGCAAAAGACCGTCCATCTTTCACATCCTTAATCTACATAATTACTGGTTCTTTCCAAAAATAAAACACTAGCATTTCCGCGACGCACAATCCGCATGAAGTGTTCACTAGCTTATTCAACTTACATCAGTGCAATCTCATATTAGCAAGCAAGGACAGAGGCTGACTTAATCTAAAGCAAACTCACTAATACATCTTCATAACGTAAGTGTTCTGGGAGAAATTGAGTATGGAGGGAGGAAACAAACACGGAAAACAGTTTGAACCTTCTAGTTCTGTGCACAAATGGCAGCTCACAACTTTACTGACCTCTTCCACTTTCTTAACCAGCGGACGCGAGTTTCTAATGAACGTGATTCTGCCAATCTTGAAGTCATAGTTGGGTATTCCTCTGGAAAAGAGGCATAAATACATTAAAGAAACACTGCTCTCTATCAGTTCACTTGCTGACAACTGACAGAACACATACCTTCGAATGTCTCCTGGTTTAATTGGTGACGGGCTGGGCTCAACACCTTTCTTCTTGCCATCCAACCTGTTTCCAGAGCCAGAGAATGCCTGTGTATACAAACGTGAGCTTGAATTTAATAGTACCTTGTATTTGAGAGCACAGGGATATTACGTTCTGCTAGAAACAAACAAATAAAACAGCACCACCAAAAAGCCTTCTGTAATCTTTAGTTTGATTCAGAATGGGTTTTTTTGCACATGTAGTAAGCTGATAAACCCTGGCTGTAGGGGTATGTTTCAGCTGTTTTTAGACTGGCACATTAAGGACAAGTCATACTGTCACTGGTTGTAAACACCACAAAACACCTGCAGACAGCTGCTGGTTCATGACAGCCACACCCCAACCCTCTCTCACCGTTTCACAACATTCAGAAAAGAGCAAAAAGAGAGGACTTACCCGGAATCCTACGTCGCTCACATAACCACTGTGGTCTGCTTCAACATCCTGGCAGACAAAAAATGAGTTCACAGTGTTCATGTTGTGATAAGCAAAATAAATGTAAACTGCTCCATAAACTGCTGACCAAACAAAGCCTTAGAAAAATCCATTTCCAAAAGCTAACAGCTATTAAAGAACCACTCCTAAGTAACTCAAGCAAAAGCAACAGGTAAGTTTTAGACTTAAATTGTTTTGGGAAAATATATATATATAGGTACACACTGCTCCCTCACAACGGAGGCAGATTACTAGGGAACGCATTTTGCAAAACAGAAGCTTAACTTACTGTGGTCTCTTCATGTTGAGCACTTCTTTCTGGTTCTTTGTACCCCAAAGGAGCATCAAAATCCACCTATTGACAGAGGGAAAAGAAGCACAACAAGCATTTCTCTTTTAATCGTAAGCTTTATACTACTATTCCTCAGAACTCCAGAAACCACTGTTCCAACCTTAATCTAGAAATCACAAGGAAAAACTGAGGCTTTAATATTAAATATATCTATATACACACACATATACTTAACAAATAAAATTCAGAACAAAAAGACCAAGCCTCCCCAGGGATGAATCTTAGCATGTAATTGAAACAGATCAGTAAAACAGAACTCAGTGCCGTTGGAGATTTAATCAAGACAAGGTTGTTAAATAAGACTCTTCAGATTACAAGACATGTTGAATCTAAATACAACATTCCAGGCACCAAAGTGACTTGATGGCACATCAGTGCAGCACATGAGCAGAGGTGTGGTTACAGAGGTACAAGGTGCTCTTCAATGAGTCACCTTCCCTATCCCGTCTGACGCTACCTCTTCTGGTGCCCAGTGCCACCAGCTCATGAGATGCCCTCTCCTTTTGCAGAGGCACAGTAAGACCAGACTTCCCACAGTAGCTGTAACTTACGTTCATATCACACTCTATGATGGACACTGCTTTATCTGGCTTGGTCTCCATTACCCGAAGCTCATAGATCTGAAACAGTTTTGAATATTTTAAGATTGCACATCTTACAATGGATGCATTTTATCCTACGTGTAAGAAAACCATAGCTAACTCCTTCCCTTCAGGAACCTTCAAACAAACTGAAATGCTCTGTAAGCAAAGAACTGGATAATTCAGTCTATAGAACACACGACAACAAAGTCATTTATTGAAGATGCTACATATATGCACTAGAGAACCTACCTAGACTCTATCGTGCTGCACTCTTACTGTACCTTCATCTGCACTTCTGAAATTAACTTCTGTATTCAGAATAATTTTTCCCTCATGATTTGTAAGAACAAAACAGTACTCTTACCCCAACTCGTGGGTAAAAAGATGACTGAACTGACCTCTTTCTTTCTCCAACAGCAAACTGACTGCAAAATCTACCATCTGTGATTATTTGCCAATATTGTACAGCTCTATGCTGATTATTTAGCCATCAAGAATTGTGCTTAGTCTACAATCCCAAATAATCAATGTGTGTGCTGCCAAAAGCTTCACCTACTAACTCACATCTAAAATATACATACATATCTATCACAAGATGTAGTCAAAGTATTTACGCGGCCTCAATACTGAGCTATGGAGTACTTCACATGGAACTGAATTTGTTTCACCAGATTGATGGTATATAAATGAAACCCACGTTGGATGGTGCTGCATACTGTACCTTTTCATTGTAGTTGATGGCAATAACATCTCCAGTAGTTAGACAGGCAAAGTTTCTCAATGCATTTTCTAATCTTTGGAGTATGTTAAGATTTATTTTTTGCAGTGAAATGTCAAAGCTTTACAGTTACTATGCTGTGAAACTGATCTTTGTTCTCTCAAACGTTTTAAAAGTCATCAGTAATGGAGACTGCCTTCTAACGAACATTAAAGTATACAAATCCTTCTGTAGATG
The DNA here is from genome assembly GCF_019238085.1 of Lagopus leucura. NCBI lineage: Eukaryota > Metazoa > Chordata > Aves > Galliformes > Phasianidae > Lagopus > Lagopus leucura. The sequence continues at coordinate 9,122,903 of NW_024962260.1, read as the reverse complement.
TTCTTCTGTAGGACACTTTTAAACTCTGGGGACTTTCAGCCAAGGCTCATGCTTATTTATACCTCAGGATACACTTTGTGTCAACATTCTGCAACGTAAGCTCTTTTTTCTTGTTTGTTTTTCAGAAATGGCAGCAGTGCTACCTACTACCAGAAAAGCATGAGCTGTGCCCAAAAAGATAGCTCTGCATCATTACAACTTGGGAGTAAACTTTTCTTCCCTGCTCCATCAATGAAAGGATACACAGCTTTAGGATTGGTGATGTCGAGAAAATCTGGACTCTGTGGCTGAAATTTTGAGTAAGTGGCAACTTGAAGATTAACACTCTCCACTTGTACCAGGCCTCCCTCTTCCAGCAGCAAGTTCTGCATCATCTGTGAGAAAGAAAACAAAGATACAAACCACTATGTTAACACAGCCAACGTTTTTATTTCTCTTCAGTTTGCCACAGCTGCCATCTTCCCTGAAATGCACCAGATTGCTGCGTTTTAATTTCAGGAAGAAAACAGGTGCATCCTAAGTAACATCCTGCTTTGTTTTGGTTAAACTCATACTGAGAGAAACCTGAGCTGTGACTGAAAGCTGCTTTAGGATCATGACCAGCAAGGACAGGCAATTTCAGGAAACATTGGATCTCTTTAATATTACCATGGCAGCTCCTTAATCCTGCTCTTCAGGTTCTGACAGCTCAGCGTAAGACAACTCACCCAGTGTGGTAGGTAACATATGCCCTCGTCAGCCACAAATTCGAGCACTCCACAGTGCGTCATTCGGTCCGAATTTTTATTGGTCAGCTTAAACAGCATTGGATAAGTAATATTAAGTCGGCCTGGAGAGAGAAGAGAAATAAAAATACAGCACAGTTCTGAAGCTTTCACAGATTGAATATTTGCAAAAGCTTGAGCCATGGTATAGGAGAGGATTTCCCTCACAGCATTATTTCAGCTTCTCAAAACTACAAATCAGGAGAGAATGGAAATACATGAGTACTGTATTGCCATTGCACTTTGAGCTTAAATGCCTCAGTTTACATCAAGATCTGGGATTAGCAGTCACATCACCCTGAACTCAGAGATAAATGGGCACTGGGTATTATTTTAGTACAGGAATTTATTATTGTTACACCCTTCTGCTATTATCAGATAGCTCCTACCTAATCATCACCTCTTGCCTATTCTAAAGATAAATCCTGACATAATAATTTCTTTGAGAATAAGTGAAGACTACAATTCAGAGGGTGAAAAAATGTCCTGAATTAAGTAGACCAATAAAAGCCTCAGCTCTTTCAACGTTCATTTTTACATTTTCTTTTTGAAGACAGAATTTCTTCAGACAACAGCACCCAGAAGCAACAGGCAGAGATAAGAAATCGTTGGCTGACCATTCTAACAGAGTTACCAGCAGTCCATAAATGCCGGCTCACATCTCAAGCAGCCCACCCCTCAGCTGTGTGTTTGTACGCAGCCCCAGGCAGCCCGCTGCCAGCTTGGCTTCTCACCTGCACAACACCTCAAAGCTACTCCTAACGAACTTATCTCACGTTCTTTATTTGATCAGGACTAAACAGACATCCAAACTGCCGTGCTATTTGGTAACATATGTGCTCACATATTTCTGCTCTTTTCCTTTCATAAAGCTGTTAGTCCAGAGCCAAACATTCACTTACTGAGTTGATCCAAAGCAGACGGTGGCATAATTACTGCAGATATGAAAAAGAAAGCAAGATCAGGAAAATTATGACCGTACAAACAAAACGTAATGCAATTTCATCACCACCACGCTTACATTTGTTCTGAAAACTCGCACAGATTCATTTCTGAGCAAGAAATCACGCGGGCTCACTCACGGGTCGCCGTGCCCGAACGCGGCGGCTCACGGCCCGGCCCGGCTCGCGCTCCCCGCCCTCGTCCCGCAGCACGGACGGCTCTTTTCCCAGCAGCTCCGCGCACCCCGGCCGTGACCGCGGCCCAGCGCCCGGCCCGCCCAACCTGGACGGGCTACGAGTCAAAGAAAACAGGTACATACTCTTCCCGCCTTTCTCCACATCTGACCTGTCATTAGGCCCGGCCAGCATGGACACCGAGAAGCAGCGGTACTGCGTGGAGAAGCGGTTCTGGAAGACGCGGGGGATGGGATGGTCGAACATGTTGAAGGAGAACTGCGGGAGAAAACAGCAGCGTCAGCGGCGCCGTGGCCCCAAGCTCCGCCACCCCTGCGGCGCTCCCCCCGCCGCCCCCCCGGGCCTCACCATGGTGGCGGCGCGGTGCGGGGCGCGGTGCGGGGCTCGGTGTCGCTGTCGCCGCCGCTGCCGCTGCTGCCGGTGGTGTTGCTGCTGAGGGTGGGCGCGGCCGCTACGCCGCAGGACGCCGCTCCACCGCCTCCGGCACCGCCCCTCGGCCGCCATCTTGGGTGAGGGCAGAAGCTCGGAGGTGACGCCGGCCGTTGGGGCCGTTGCGGTGGCGGTTTCTAACGGCTCAGCCTGTTCGTCGCCACCGAGCGCCCAGACGGCCCGCTTCCCGCTCGTTCTCCGCGCGTTTTCGCGGCTAAGCAAGCCGCCCCCAACAAAGATGACGGTAACGGCAACGGAGCCTGGCACGGTACTTCCGGCCGAGCCGGGCCCGCTGCGATTGGCCCGCCTCGCTGTCGCGTCTCTCTTTTGCCAATGTCATCGGCGAACACCCGGATGACGTCTCGCCCAATCCGCGCCGCGAAGTGACGACGGCTGCTTTTCCATCGGCCAATGGGAAGTGACGCTGATTTGGCGCCCACTTTGAGCGGGGGCGACCCGCTGCCGCCGCTGTTCCCTCAGCTCTTTCTTCGCCGCCGCCATGTTCGTCACAGACTGCCGCCGGGAGTTCTACGATGTGATCGTTAGCCAGGTACGGGCGGCGTGGCACCGGGGTCCCAGGCGGCGGGCGGAGCAGCCTCCCCCCGTGCTACTGTCCGGGGCCGCCTCGCGGAACGCCCGGCTCGGTCGGCGGTGGGGCTGAGGCGGCTGCCCCACTCGCCCTGAGGCCGCGCTCGGGAGGAGACGGGCGGACCGCGTTGAGGGCGTGGGGCCGCCGGGAGCGCTGTGCTGCAGCGTGCGCTTCGGGCGGGCTGCGCTCAGTGCAGCGCCTGTCTGCCGCTTTTTTGCTGGCCTTTTGTGTAACAGGCATCTCGACATTCGTTTTGGGTTTTTGTTGTTGTTTTGTTTTGTTTTGTTTTTGGTTTTTTTTTTTTTTTACCTTTTTAAAGTATCTTTTTAAGCACCGTAGCGCTGCACGCCCGGACGCGTCGTTAACCCCACACTCCGCAGCGAGCGCTGCCGCCCGCTCTCCTCGAAGCGCTATCTGATCTGAATGTGTATGTTTGGTGGCCCTGCTAGGCAGGGGGGTTGGAACTACATGATCCTTGGGGTCCCTTCCAACCCGGGTGATTCTGTGATTCTGTGAAGCGCGGTTTTGCTCCACGGCCCAAAGCGGAAGGCTTTCCTTGGCCGATCCGCCGCGTTCTGCCTGCGGAACAGTCACAGACTGCACGATGGAAAGCGTTTGTCCCAGCTGCTCCGGCTTTGAGAAAGAAGCGTCACACAAAACGAAGCGGAAGATAAGCTGACCCGGACGTAGGCTGCGTTCCTCGGCCCTGTTTTGCCCCAGACGTTCTTTGTCGAAGGCCGTTCCGGATGTTGAGAACTGCAGCCGTTCGAGGCGCGCGCCGCCGGGCTGCGAGCAGGGGCTGCACGGCTGCGACCGCACGGAGCTACGGGCGCTTTTGGCTGTGATTTCACCACGTGAAGTGGTGCTGCTCGTTATTCACTGGGATCCAAATCGTTTCTTTTGTTGCAGTGCCTCTTTAGATCCTGTCCTGTTCCGTGCTCTTAGTGATCTCTGCCTAAATTTCTCCCTTTCTCATCCCACAGTCACACACTTCATATACCAACTCTCTGAATTTGTCCCTTTCGTTAACATATTAATGTTACTCTGTTATTTTTGCAGCGAGTTCTTCTTCTTGTGGCCTCAGATGTTGATGCATTATGTGCCTGTAAAATACTCCAAGTAAGTGTTTGTTCATTACCACTGCAAGTTTAACACCAGAAAAAGTCATTGGGATTCTTAGAATGGGTTTGAGCTCAGAAAAGGATAAAAGTTTAAACTGATTTTGCGAAATGTTTTCTTTGTGTATCGCATCATGGATGCTCAGTAAGCCATACTCCCAGATTCGATGTCGAGTTGTCAGCTTGGATGTCTTCAAGACAAAGATTTGTATGAGATAGAGTTATAGCACAATGCAGTAATGTAGAAGAGGTTGTTTCCTACCATAGCTGACAGCTGTTTGCTTCATTTCAGGCTTTGTTTCAATGTGATCATGTGCAATATACGCTAGTCCCTGTGTCTGGATGGCAAGAACTTGAAACTGCCTTTCTTGAGCATAAAGATCAGGTAAAAAGAAAAGTTGCAGCTCTTTGTATATAGACATGTATTTCTGTCCTTTCCCCAACTTAAAATGTCAGCTCTTAATGTAATTATATTATTTCTTACCTCAACACAGTGGTTAAGTTTTAATATACTGCTTCCAAATGTGCCAAGGTCTTTTTTATTATTTTTTTTAATATCAGCTCATGTCTGATTGATTCAACTTCAGCTTGCACACATTTTGGGATGTGAAAGGTGGTGGTATTGGGTGTCCAGTGTCCTGATTAAGTATGGTCTGCTGTCTTGCACAGTTCTTCCTTCTTCGGGTCATCTAATGCCGGGAAGTAAATGCTGGTTTGGCAGTGCTGACTGCTTAGGGGGTTTTGTGTAGGTGTCTGCAGTCTTTCGTGTTTCCCATTAATTAAAATTAAAAATGTTTGTTTTGGTTTTGTTTGCAGTTCAAGTATTTTGTTTTCATTAATTGTGGTGCTAATGTTGACCTGCTGGAGATCTTGCAGCCTGAAGAAGACACTTATTTTTTTGTGTGTGATAGCCACAGACCTATCAATATAGTGAATGTTTACAATGAGACACAGGTAAGCTGAGCGTTTCTTACAGCTTGTATTATAACAAAGTGTTTCTGTTCTGTGGGGTGGGGGGTGCCTCAGTGCTTTTCTGTGTTTTGCAGAACTGCTAGCAGTCAGGAAATGAGCATTACTGTTGCAGACATCCACTGGTACTGTTAGATCAGAAAAATACTGTTTTGAGTTATAAAAACTTACACTGCTGGTGCTGTGATAGCTGTCAGTAGCAAGCACCTCGATCTGTTTCTGCACGTCACGCTGGTACAGATCAGAAGATGAGCGTCCCACGATGTGTAACAGCCACCAACAGTTCTTCCATGCAATGCTCTAACTGTGATTTTATTGTTGAAGAAGAATGCAGTTTGTGTTGGATAAATCAGCACAATCTTTGTAAAAACACAAGTTTTAAAAACACTGCTTTTTAATACCAGGAATGGATAACAGCCAAAATGAGGTTTTTGCTTCACTGTTGAAGTTTCTGAAGCTTTCTCACTTGTTGTTTGAAGTGGTGCCTTGCTGAAAAATATCTTTTTATTCTTGCTAGATTAAGCTGTTAGTTAAGCAAGATGATGATCTTGATGTTCCTGCTTATGATGATATCTTCAGAGATGAAGAGGATGAAGAAGAGGACTCAGAGAATGAAAGTGATGGCTCGGAACCTTCAGATAAGCGCAGACGTTTTGAAGAGGTTGGTTTCTCATGCTTCACTTTCTAAAAAGAAAAGTAAAGCAGTTATTCTAAGTCCTTAGAGCAGATAACTGACGGCAACAACATATAAAAATTGGTATAAAATTAAGTAAATTGAGAAAAATAATTACTACGACTGGAGTTTCACTTGCACAGATTGTTTATCTGGTCTGCACTGAAATATTTTCTGCTTATCAAAATGTGCTAAAGCTGATTACGTATGTGACTCTGTCCTCGTGTAATTGCTTAACCGAGGAGATTTCCCTCTGGTTATGCGCTCTGGGCTTTTGAGTTCAGCAAAACAACCAATTTAGATATAAACTATTTTTTATGTATTTTGAAATAATTGTTTGAGAAGACAGAAGCTCGCAAACAATTTAGAAGTAAATTTTGTCTGCCTTTGGGGCAGTAATCTAACACGAGTATATTGTGACATAGGCATGAACTAGTCAATTTGGCATGTTTGATTTGTAGCACATGACCTGTTTCTATCAAGCAAGGAGGCAAAGGCACAAGGCTAGCAACACTGATGTTACTGGATGGAAAAGCATTCTCAAACTTCATATAGATGGTTGTTCTGTTGGCTGGTTCTATTAACATACATTATACACTTCCTACTAATCCAGGAGTGTTTACTCAGGAAAATGAAAGACAAATTGTAACCAGCGTGTGCAAAAGCTACTTTTGAATCTGTGAAGTATTGCACGTAGATCTTTTTGATCTGAGTTTTGAAGATGATGATGCTTCTTAGAGAGCATAAATATACACCGAGTTCCTCTGTTTCCAAGCTTGATTGATGCTCTTTATTTTTCATCATGTTATAAAATGGTGAGATTCAGTGTTGGTAGTATTGAAAGTCCTTTTATCTGTGTAGATTAGCTAAATCAGTGCTAGCATAGGAAGATGTCGTGACTTTCAGTATCTTCTAGGAAAAAGTTTAGTGATAATTCTTTTTCCCATGAAATGTCATAAATAATTCCTCTTTTAATGAATATTCAGTCACTTAACTAACTGGATAGATGCTAATTTATTGGAGTAAGTTTTTCTAGCATTTTAATGTCCAAATTAATTTGCAGGAGGTAATAGAGAGAACAATGAAAAGGCGGCAAAGGCGAGAATGGGAGGCGCGCAGGTGAGCTTCAGCCTGCTGTGTGCAGTGCAGCCGGCGGCGTCTTTGCACGTGTTGGTGCTGCAGGGCTTGTGTGCAATAAGCTGTAATTATAACTTGTACAGAAAACGGAGAGATGTATTTATACATGCAAAAAGCTAAAATGTTCGTGTGGGTGATAATTGGAAGTAATTGTTTGTAAATAAGAGCAAAAGGTGCAGAGCTTCACTGTTAAGCAGCACTGTTGGCTTTCTATCTTAGGATGAAATTTGAACCTCTTTCTTTGTAATCTCAGTATTTTTAAATGAAATGATCAGGAAAAAAAGAAACAGAATTTGAGGAATCAAGAATCTAATAGATTTTCCAAATCTATATTTTTCTTACTTTTAAAATGAAATGAAGCTATTTCATAGCTCAGGTTTATATTTTAAATTGGACGAGTCTGGTTTTCCATGTAGTCAGACTTATTTTTTCCTCTTTTAGACGTGAAATTCTTTTTGATTACGAGCAATACGAGTATCATGGGACCTCAGTAAGTATCAGCTCGTTCTCCACAAAATTATAACGGGCCAGTGTAATTCTGATGTTGGATATTACTCAATCACCTTCATATAATTTGTAAATGACTGATAATACTTTACATAATTGTCTTTATTATATATGGTACGCTGAGTAGCAGGTAAGCAAGTAGTGTGACTCAGTAGTTTAGAGTTTTCTGGCTGTGCACACTGTTTTTCCTGTTAATGAATTAGAGGTGTCCCAGAAACATCCCGCTAGCTGGGAGGGCGATGCCAGCTGCATGGTAGTGTGTAATGCAGTGTTAACAGTGGGAGAAAAAAGCTGGAACAGAACTGCAACTACTGACATTCTTGTTGCTTGAATCTTCAATGTCAGTATAGAAAAACTAAGAGTGGATTTAATTTTTATTGTGGTAGAAGTGCCTCTGTGCACAGGAATACTTTTGTGAAAAGACTTAAAGATACGGGGAGCTTGTTTACCTTTCTGAGTTTTGAATGTGTCAGAATATTTCAGATGTTACAAATGGAATGCAGACGTGAAGAGCTTCATAAAACACTTCTCTGTTTACTTGATGTTTTAAAGTAAGATGCTGGTGTGTTGCCACACTCAAGTGTGACTTGTAGGATGTTAATTGGCAAATTTAAGTTTGCTGTTTGCATAATAAAGCGAGAGCTTTGTGTTCATTTACCCTCTGTTTTTGCTTTCCTTTCTTGTAGTCCGCGATGGTGATGTTTGATCTGGCGTGGATCATGTCTAAAGATTTGAATGACATGCTGTGGTATGTTTCTGTTACCACTTGTTGTAACGGCTGGAAAATAACTGCGCAGTAAAAAGAGGCAAGGTTTTCCCAAACTGTGATTTCAGCCTGAGATCCCAGCTTGTTTCCTAAGAGAGCGCCTGTCTGAACTGGGAGGACCAGCAGCATGAACGGATTGGAAGTAACAGCATATAACCTTGTTGCTGACGTCTGTGCACAGCTGATGAATTGTGTTTCTGACTTGTTGTCTTACATACTTAAATTGTTAAATATAATACACCTTGCAGGATTTTTTTTTTTAACTCTTTGTTTTCCCAATTTCAGGTGGGCTATTGTTGGTCTAACAGATCAGTGGGTGCAGGATAAAATTACCCAGTAAGAAAGCTCTTTTCCTTTTTATTTATTTATTTATTTATTTAGCAACTAATATAAGCAATTAATGTAAGATCATGAAATGTGGGAATTTAATGCTGCACTATTATGAAAAATGGCATTAAATATCTTTATGATTAAAAGTAATCAAGCACCTTATAAAAACAGGAATAAACTTCAGAGAAACTCTTTTCTGCTATTTAGAATTTGCAAACTTATTTGGTTTTTATCACATCACGAAAAATAATTTCTAATGAAGAAATGGTGCTCACTGGTGGCTTGTATCAATGCGACTGATGCCGTTTTTTTAAAGGGGACAAATCTGTACGTTCTGTAGACTCCTGCTTCCTTTCCTATTTTCCTTGACAAGTTCCAATTCTTTTCCTTTCTCAACCCAATTCTTCCCTACGAGATGCCATCAGGATTCCAGTAGTACACATGCAAACTTTACCCCTGATATTCTGTATTTACTAAAACACTGATCTCTGTAGCAAGATAATCAGGATTTGATTCATTGCTGTGTCTCTCTAAGTGGGTTTTATTTTGGCCTTAATTGCCTGGGTGTGCAGCTGAGTATTGGGAGACCATTACTTAGCAAGTGGTTTTTCTGAGATGTGCCTGCGGTTTTCTGTGCTGCTTTCTGGTGAACGTGTGATGTTCAGGGAGCATTTTGTGTTCTCCTGTTCAAATAAGGGTACAAAGGAAGACAGCCAAGCCACCTTTTTCTTTGTCTTTTTTTTAAGAATGAAGTATGTGACTGACATTGGGATCCTGCAGCGCCACGTGTCTCGCCATAACCACCGCAATGAGGACGAGGAAAATTCCCTCTCCATTGACTGCATGCGAATAGCATTTGAATACGAGTATCCTTGCCTCAAATCTGGTCAAATCAAACTCTGTCTACTTGATGCACCCCAGCTGAGTTGATATCAAGGGAAAAAAATCCCAAGCTGCTTTTCAGCTGAGAACAGAATTGGAGAAAAAAGAAAATGCGAACGGCCTGTTGAACACGAGTCTCTTTTAGTATCTCACACAGCTTCACCACAGCTCAACTCTACAGATTTAGTTAGATGTCAGAGTTTCTTGTCTTGAGGTGTTACGTGTGCCTACATCTTTTCACAGAGTTTGGACATACAGTAAATAAGGGCAACTAAAGGCACCTGCTAATTAGAGTTCTCTAACTAACTTCAAAGAGTGTATATGCTTATAGTTATTTTCTGTAATTCCTGTCCAGTCTGCGCCTGGCACTTTATCAGCACTGGTCTCTGTATGAAAGTCTCTGTAATACTTCATACACCTCTGCTAACCTTAAGCTCTGGTCAGTACAAGGACAGAAGCGGCTGCAGGAGTTTTTGGCTGACATGGGGTGAGTTTTAAAAATTTGGTTCTCAGTTAAGGGATCGTTTTTTCACTGGATCGTATAAAATTATTCAGTCCGAGTCAGGTTGTTTAAGCTTACAGGTACTCAGTATGTTGTTTCTTAAATGTGATTGTAGGGCTCTAAGTTGGTTGTGCCTTAGTGTATGAAGAGCAGTTCAGCTGTGTGCCTTTTCTGAGCAGTCGGTCTGAAGTGACTCGTGCACTTAGCCTGCTCTTCAGTGACTGGAGGAAAACAAGCTCAGTCAGACTTTGCTTGCTAAACTACCAGATCTTAATGCCTTATGAAAGCAAGGTAGAATATTTGTTTCTTTTGGCTTTTTATCTGTTGTGATTTTTCCTTCCGTTTTCAGTTTGCCTTTGAAGCAAGTGAAGCAGAAGTTTAATTCCATGGACATGTCTTTGAAAGAAAACCTTCGGGAAATGATTGAAGAATCTGCAAATAAGTTTGGGTAAATTGTTTTAAATACAAGTGATTTGTCTGAAAATCTTTTTCAATTAAATTCAGATGTTTTTATATGAAGTGGATGGAATGTCTCCTTAAAAAAAAAAAAAGATACGGAATTTATATTGATAAATTAATACTAGACGCTTTGCAAATGTTAGAGTGAAATTAATCTTCATGTTCTTAACGTTAACGCACAAAGGAGATGATGTTATTAATGTTGACCAGATGAAAACATTGACTATTTTTATCTCATTTTACAGAATGAGGGATTTAAGAGTTCAGACCTTCAGCATTCACTTCGGCTTTAAGAACAAGTTCTTGGCAAGTGATATAGTTTATGCCACAGCTTCTCTTATGGAGAGCATAGAGAAAGAGGGGCCTGAAACGACTAATTTCATTAAAGCTTTGGACAGCCTCTCCAGGTACAAAAAATTCTCATTGTTCTTTTACAATTTTATTTAGGGAATGTGGGTTGAATATCTAAAGGATGCATCGATGCTTCATAAGCGAAAAGAAATATTGAAGAATATATCCACAGGGATTTAGAAATGTCCCACTTATGCATGGAAAAGCTTTACGTTTTTACATAAAGGCATTTCTTCTGTCTTGCAGAGGCAACCTGGACAAACTGCACCAAGGGCTGGACCTAGCCAAAAAGCAGTTACGTGCCATTCAGCAGACAGTAGCCAGCTGCATTTGCACCAACCTTGTTATTTCCCAAGGGCCTTTTCTTTATTGCTCTCTCATGGAGGTCAGAATTCTATTTTTCTATTTTTCATGTTTCAGTATCGTATTTTGTCTTTCTCTGATTTGAATAACACTGTTTTCCTAACTGTTGGCTCAATAATAATGATGCCAACAGAAAGTCAGAAAGACTGTCTATACCGTACTGTCCTCTCGTGGGTCAGTATTGACATCTGCTCTGTAAATCACAAAGAAAGAATCAGTTTTCTCAAAGGAGGGAGCTTGGTCACCAAGCAGAGGAGGAGATGTCGAATTCCTTTACCATAATGGTTCTTAGTGCACTTCGACCGATGCAGAGCTTTTAGCTGTGTCAGTAGATATCAAAATTTAAATCAATGAATGGAACGATTATCTTGTGTTGAGACTGAAATAATTCTTGTTTTCCTAGGGTACGCCAGATGTGAAACTGTTTTCTAAACCAGTATCTCTGTGCCTGCTTAGTAAATACTTGCTCAAATCCTTTGTTTGCTCTGTAAGTAAATCAGCTCTAATGTTACTTTTGGCCTCAAAGTAGTTACTGTTCTGCTCGGTACTTACAGTTAACTACTAAAATGTTTTCATATTATCTCAAAAGTTTTTCTGCTGATTGTTTGGATAATTTTAGCACCTTTATGAATTCTGTTCCTGGGAAACTTCCTAACACAAAGAACCTTTCTGATTTCCAGACAAAAAACAAGCGCTGCAAATTACTGCCACTGATAATGGCTGCACCGATGGATGTTGAACAGGGAACTGTGATCATGGTGGGGATTCCTCCAGAAACAGAAAGCTCTGACAAAAAGAAGTAAGAACGTTGTTTGAAAGTTCTTACTGAAGGTATCCATGCGCTTTTCCTGTCTCTGAAACAACCACATCTCTCCTGTACCTACCTAACACTGTGTATTGACTTGACCTGCATCCTTCTTAAAAGATACTTTTGCTCATGGTATACATGAGGCTCTTAAGAGGACAGACATGTTCCCAGCTTCCTTGTACATTTTTTCCTCCATCTTAACTATTTATGTATTTGTCTTAAAAGAGAGCCATGTCTCTTAGTGGATGGTACCTTTTAATGCATGACTTTGTATTTCATCTTGCAGCTTTTTTGGAAGAGCATTTGAGAAAGCTGCTGACAGTACCAATTCCAGGACTTTACACAACCATTTTGACATGTCCAGTGAGTAATGCCATCTTTCATTTCACATAATTCATTCACCTTTGTTCCTTTAGGGGTCAGTGTTCACACAGACTCCATCAAGCATAGTGAGCGTAGACCATTTATTCATTTCTGTGTCTTAAATGCAAACATGGAGTGTGTGTACGTGATAAGGCTACTCCTGAGTCTGGTGTAAATGCAAACTGCATCTTAGTTTGCTGATCTTTTTTCTTCTCTGTTTAAGTCTCGTCTGGTACAGAAGTTAAGCTGTGTAGCAGGGGCTGGCTTATCATTTTGGGACAGTCTAAAGATTGCACAGAGTAACCATTTTCATATATACGCTTCTTTTACAGTCTACAAGGATAGCTGAGAATCTTTGTATTTAGCAGCCAAGCCAAGCATTGATGCTAGAAGGTGTATTCCATATTGACTCTGAAAACCAGGATGTTCGTGCAGTGAGGTTTTCCCAGCTTTGTGTGCGCTTCCAAAGGAGGCGCTTTGTAACCCCACACACTTTGATTCTGTTTGCGTGTCGAACAGAAAACGAACTGCTAGGGTTAAAACTTAGTGGCTGCATCCTGCAATGAGCGCCTGGAAATGTGAGTTTGCTGGAACAAACAGTGCAGGTTGCATTTTGCCCAAACAAATAGTTTCTCTTTTTCTTTCTTAAGGCTGGTTAGGAATATAAATAAATATATTGGAAATCAATGTTCCTTGTATGACACGTGACATACCTTTCAGTTATTGGCATCATGTAACAAAGTGTTTTGTATTTTAGTAATTGAATTGAAAACAGAAGACAGGAGCAAATTTCTGGATGCACTCGTATCTCTCTTGTCCTAATGGTAAGACAATGCAAAAAGGATTAATTCAGAAATGTATTGCAGTTCAAGTTAGTAACCAAATGACATTCACATATTATCTGTAGCATGTTCCAACAAAATGCAGCAATTTCCAGTGAAAATAAATATTGAAGGTAAGGGTTTCTTACAAAGATTGTTTTTCTTTTGGAGAAGAGGCAGACAATGCATGAAAAGATTTTTTTTTTTTTCTTTTTGAGACATTTAAATTTCATAATTTCTGAGCTTTTCATTACTCTAGCTGTTTGTGGCTTTTCAATTTCATTTGTAGAAGGAGCAGCTGTTTATGTTGTGAAAGGAAATGGAGGTAGTATTACTACAGTAATAACAGTGATTGGCAGTCCATTACTGACTTCTTTCCTTTCAGTTACAATAGCTTGCTTGAGCTCAGGGCAGAATCTTGGTCACAAGAGAGCCATTCTTTTCTTTGAAGTTAAAGTGGTTTGATGATTGTTTGGGACTTGTTTTTTTTCTGTTTGCTTTTGTTTCCTATGTTATAGCTTATGGGGTGTAGTTTTTATCTGGACTTGAGATTTTATTTGTAGTTGTGACTTTTTGCTTTGCGCTTGTTCAAAGTCTGTCTTAAAGCGATTTTAGGACAAATTTTACTGCGTACTTGTTGAGACTAGAATTTGCTGCAGCTGTTTCCAAATACTTGATGTTTTTTAGTTATGAACTGTTTTCGTTGGTTTGTGCTGATTCCACAGGGAATCTTAGGCTTCTTAGACATTAAACTCTAAACTGTTTTGTGACGCTTGCTCAGAACAGCCCGTAAGATTGTCTGAAGCTATCTGAAGTACCTCCTGATTGCTTCATATCTAGACAGAGGTTTGATCTTCAGTATTCACATGTGAACTGATCCCACAGTTGTCTTTATGCTGCATGTACAAAAGCAAGGGAGTAAGATGAAGCCTTTGACAAGTGTGTGTGAATGTACGTTCACAGGCCTAACCAAATGGATGTTGACCTACTGGTGGATATGAACACTAATTTCTTTCTGTTTACTCAGCAGTGAGAAGCAGTGAGTCAATAACTGCAGTTGTTTGTTAGATAGCGTTGCCATCCATGGCTTCTGCGATTCCTACACCTATTTGTTTCTTTATGCTTTGACTACAGATTGTTTCAGATTGTCTTCTGCCCTGTTACGCAGTGGTGCTTTTCGGTTCCTTGTGCTGGAAGCTGAGGATCAGATGCTCTGAAGTTGTTTCAGATGTTCCAGACTTCATAGTGCTGCAATTATGTCATCTTGCTTCCAATAGAGGCCTGGACTTTTGGTTTTGTGCTTGAGAGGCTAAAGGATTTCAAACCTGAGCACACAGGTATTGGATACTGCCTCTTTGTAAGGACTCAAGCCTTGTAAAGGCAAAATGCCTCAAACTGGAGAATTTGCACATGGCATTTCTGTTTGTCAAACCTGCTTTTATTAGTAGATGTGCTCCTTTGGTGTTGAGCTGTGGGCTAACAACAAAAATAGGTTTTAAATAAATTCCATACTTAAATGCTCTTTTAAAACTTCCTTGAATGTTTTAAAATCATTTTTAAAAAAGCTTCTTGAAAACTTGTAATGAAAATCTTCTTAGGTGCTGTCGGGTTGAAGCCTTGCACTTTGGTTGAAGTAGCTGTTTTATGAGGCAGGTTTTAAGATTTTAGGTGTTTAAAATCCATGTACCAAGAAACTGCCAGTCACCAGGTACAACCCGTGGAATTTCAGTGCCAGCAAAGTGCCCTCAGTGGCAGCATGTCCTTAGCCATGCATGGTGGTGCTGCACTGTCACTTGCCGACTGGCTTTGGCAGTAATTTTCCTGGGAAGAATCTACAGCAGTACGAGAACCGCGTGTGGGCTGCAGTGTTACAGCTGGCAGCCTCCATCTCAGCTCCGTAACAGAGGTCCCATTTCACTTTAGTTGCTGTGCATTGGGTGGGTATGTATATGCTTGGAATTCTTTTTCTCCCTGCGATGTTTGCTTGAATTCTGTACGACCTCAATATTTTCAATGTATTATAATGGATATGTAAAGAGTATGTATCGTTACATTGTATTTGGTACAGATTTTTATTACAAGTTAATTTAACACTGACTGTGATCTAGATGTAGCCAGTGGAAAACGAATTAAACGATATATTTTTATCCAAACAGCAGTAGTTCTTTAATGCTGTCTTTTATCTGAACAATCAAATCTTTGTGCCAGCTTGTGATAATGGAAAGGTGTGCTTTGTAAGGTGTGTGCTGTGTGCCTGATCCGTGGCACAGTTCTGCGACTGATGGCTGTCTTAGCAAATTATTACCACTGGTTTCTTATTTGAGGTTTTGTTATTGCTGATGGTTTGTTTTCTCTACCATCATTACAAGTTCTGTGTGAATCCCTTCCTCTTACCTTACCAATTCTCATTTGCTGTTGTATTCCCCTATCTCTCTCTTGGAGCTTTGTGTATTCTGGTTCATTCCCCTGTTGGGGCATGTTTGTTTCCTACTGCTAGCATTTTTTCCTGCCATCTGATAATTAGGTATTATCAGAATGAGTGAAGAAAGAGGTGTGTGTGTGTGTGTGTGAGTAGGCAGCTGTTGTGCACTGAGAAATGCACAAGTTTTCAGGCAAAGTGGCCCTTTAGTATGAACACATTGTGTTGTGCTGGGAGGATGAGAAGTGGGAGCTGGTTATAATGCTGAGATGTGTGGTTAAACTGCAGGTTCTTTCACCTCCAACCAGTGTGGTGCACATGCTTGAAGCTGTAGATGTATTAAATGGGGCAGAAGCTTCTCTTGTGCCTCCTTTATTTGTTGGGTTGTTTCCTGCTTTTGGTTTTTAGGGTTCTAGCTTTCCCAAGGTTGTTTTAGAATTGATCAGCTGTTGAACTGATCCAGAGACTGTCAAATGTGGCCAAAAATTGGTCAGGAACACTGAATGCTATGTAAAAAGAAAATAGTTACATCTGTGTGGAAATCAGAATATGTCAGTAGATAAAGAGCCTGCATGTCAGCATTTAGAATACGTGAAGTAGTGTCAGACACTTCTTTCATAGCTCGTTCTGTGGCGTAGGATTTGTAAATGAGTGTGTTCATACTGCTTAGAGAATCACTGTGCAGGAAGATCCAACCTTCTGAAGCCCCCTGCACCCACAGAAAAGTCGCGTCCAGCAGCGAGCGGCTCGAATGGTTCAGTGCAATGCTGCTGACTGGCTCGGTGGTCACGTCTAACAGTTAGGTGTTAAAGGAGTTTCCATGCCAAGAATTCTTAACGTCTCTTCATGAAGAGATTATTATGCATTTGATTTATTCGTCCAGATAGAAAATGTGGCTCTGACGTGTCCTTTTAAAAGGAATAGTTAAAGCACTAAGAAATCGGCTTACCCTCTTTAGATGTATGGTGGCATTCCATGTCTGAATGCAAACAGAAACATTCCCTAAGGATTATATTTGAGCTGCAGTAACTCTTTTTCGTCCAGTGTGGTTGCTGTAAAAATCAATGCTTTAGATTGTTTCTTTGGCTCCTGCTCTTTTTGAGTACGACAAAACTATCCTTTAAAAAGTCCGGTGTTTTGAGGGAATTAAACGTACCGAAGTGTCTGAACAAGCTGACTGAATGGTGCTGTTCTTGCCCAGTGATTCATGACCACTTAGACATAATTGAGATTGCACAGTAAGGACCTCATTTGATTGCAATTGAAGTGCATCCCCTTCCCCAGGAATCACAGGCAGTTAGCAGTCTTGTACTTATCGCTGTTAAGGTTGTGGAGTGGAGAAAATTAATTCTTATTTTCTATACTGCTCTTAAGAAAAATAGGAAAAAGTAGTGCAGCTTTGTTGTATGAACGAAGTACCAGGTTTGCACCACCTTAAACATAAATGTAGCCATGGGGGGGACCAGAAGGACACTTAATCAGAATGTTGACCTGTCTAATGTCAAAAGCAGATGCTAGGGAACAAAGAAATAGCACAATGCTTCCTTCCGGATGCAAACACAAGGACTCTCACAGCCCTCTTTCTCAAGGACATCCTGATCCAGATGTGGTTTCTGACTATTTGGTACCTGTCAGTAGTTATCTGCAAACCAGGATGACTTCCTCCCTAATCCTTGTGAAGTTTTATCCTGTGTAATATTGTGTAGGGGGCAGACATGCTGTCTTGCCAATTGGTGGCTTTTTTGATGTTTTACAGTCTTTGCCTGTTTCCTCTGTGCAGTCATCATTTCATAAACCTCTTCTGTGTTCCCCACAGTTATCTCTTCCCAGTCCTGAATCACGACAGCCTATTTTTCCCTTTTGCTGCAGCTGTTCTGGCATCCTGATTACTGTTGCACTTCTTTAAGTAATTGTCAGACAGACCAGAAGGAAAACTGCAGGCAGTATTTGAGATGCAGGTGCACAAGACTTATTAGGAGTGTAATGATGCCTGACCTAAATCTACCCTCTTGGAGCTGGAAACCATTTCCCCTGGCTCTATCACCACAGGCCCTGCTCAAGAGTCTGTCCCCTTCTCTCCTGTAGCTCCCCTTTAGGTACTGTCAGGTCACCTTGCAGCCTTCTTTTCTCTAGGCTCCACAGCCCCAGATGTCTCAGCCTGTCCTCCTAGGAGAGGTGTTCCATCCCACGGATGACATCTGTGGCCCTCCTCTGGATGCACTCCAACACTGTGGGCTCCATATCTGGGCGCAGCACTCCATGGGAGGCCTCAGAGCAGAGGGGCAGGAGCACCTCCTTTGCCCTGCTGGCTGCACTGCTTTGGATGCAATCAGGATGTGGTTGGCTTTCTTTGCTGCGAGGGCACAGTGCTGCCTCATACCCAGCTTCCCAGCTCCATAGGTAGAGAAATCCCAGGAAGCCTGACAGAAAAGTCTGGCTTGTCGAAGGGAAAGAAAACAGTGAATTGTTTGTTTCTTTACATGGAAAAATTAAAGTCTCTCTTGGCTCTCATGTACCATTGTTGGCTTTGAGTTGGTACTGAAAGTTCCCTTTGGATTGGATTCAAGGACTAAGGAAAAAATGCTGCCCGGGGTGGAGCTCTAAGTACGGTGCCACCTCTGCACGAGTGTGAGTTATAAACACTTTCTTACAGGAAATATTACAAAACACTCGCTGGGGGAAGAGAATGATGTGAGCTTTAATTTCAAACTATTCTCATTCTCTTCGAGCATTTTACTTTTGGTTTTTTTTTCCTTTTTATTATAGGTGGCAGAATTAGAGAAGCAAATCAAAGGTCAAGCACATTCAAAGCAGGCAAGAGATCTTTTACTCAATTACACACAACTTCATGACTGTCCTGGGAATGTAGGTTTCCCAATCACTGCTGTTGTATGGCAAAAATTTCAGTTTTCTGTCGTGCCTGCAGTGTAGCTACTCTGACACTTGGCACTTTTTCTTTCTGTATGTTATTCAGTGATATTCTGGAACAACATATCTAGACTTAAGAGAGATGATGCTAAAGAAGTTGAGTAATTTGGTACCACAAACATTTATCAGTCATGCTGCATGCAGTGAACTAAGGCTCAGAAGACTTCCTTAGATCAGAACAAAAATCAAGTTCTCTATGAAAGATTCCACACAGCAGTTTATGAGCTCTGCTGAGTGTACCTCATGTACTAACCGAGGGAAGATGTACATGCGAGCGCAGTCGCAGCTCAGCTCGTTCGCTTTCTGGATTCGGGTCCATTAAGTCCAGGTTTGTTCTTCTTTCCCTGCCTCAACTGCAGACGTCTCCAAAGTCAAACAGCTTTGTGACTTAAGAACTGTAGGTGACTTCTCAGGGTACTCCTTGATGATGACTAGGTTATCTGTATTAGGCAAGTACTGTGATATTCTGAGTCTTCTGTTTTCTTTTCAAAAACAGTTTTAATTGAAATAGTACCTTCCTGATCCTCGAAAAAAAGCTGATGTTCCCTGACAGAAAGGGGTGCTGTCTTTTTAACTGCATAGAGCACTCAGTTACCTCTTCTCATTGATGCAGCATGTCAGTTTTTTCAGTCCTCGTGGTGTTGGTGTCTCTTTCCACCGTTTGGCTCGGCGGAATTTACTTTCATTTAATCATTCATTTGTACCATGTCAGTGGAAAATCGGAGGCACCTGCATTGGGTTGGAAAGAATTCACAGGGACATTCAGCTCTTTGTGCTTTTATTTGCTGAAAGTCACCAAAGGGCTCCTTGAAATAAGTACGCCATTAAAGATTCTCCCTTGTGTGATCTGAAAGTCTAGCTAGATTGCTATAGCTTATAGATTGCTATTAGCCTGTAAGGAAGGGGCAAGTAAAATAGTGTTTTTTAAATGTCATTGTGAGCACCATTGTAATTCAGGATTCGAGTACCAGGATTGCAGAAACATTTGTCAGGTTATGTTGTCGTGTGGCAGTGATTTGCTGTTAGTAACTGCCTAAATATTTAAAGCTGCTGTTCTTTATAAGGGATTGTTGAATTTCAAAATATTCACGTAGCGTGGTATGCATGGCAGAACTGGAAGGAACAATTACTTCTGGGTCCAAGGAGATTCATTTTCAAATTGATACAGATTAGAACAAATGGAAACAGACAGGGGGCTGCAACTCCCTTTTGTGCCTTAGGAAAATCTTCAGGTGAACGAAGCTGTTAAATATTTCAGGAAAGTGGGAAATAAGCAGGACTTCCTTTACATTCTAATGGAACTGGTCAGGTCTGTGTTTTTAACAGAACTGGACTTGATCTGTGTTTTTGAAATTGTGTCCTAGCTGGCTTAGCGAGCGCTGTTTTATTATCAGGAATTAGTGAGTTACCTTGTGATGCTTACCTGCTTTGTGGATGTTTTTAGTTCGTCTGCTTTGAAGGAAGTCAGAGAGGAACTTAGTGCTTTTAAGGCACTGCTATTTTGTGTCTGCTATTGCAGTTGTCAGAAACAGGTCCTGTGAAGAGGTCACAGCATTACAGCGGTATGCTATGCTGTGCTTTGCAGGACAAAGCTCTGAAGGGATGGTAAAGAAGGGAATTCTTGGTCCTTGAAAGGATGTGTGCTACGCGTGCAAAGCGTACCGACAGCAGTGCGTGCTGCTGGTCACTGTGCTGAGGTCTGAGATCACCTTCATGGAACCCAGTGTGTTCCTCTCCCCAGAGTTATCAATAAGAAAATAGATAAGGCTCGATTCTGATTTCCATTGCTGTCATCATGACAGAATAGTGCAACTTCTCCACTTCTTTCTATCCCTCAGTGAATCAATATTTTCTTCCACAACTACTGTTGTAGAAACAAGCACCACAAAACTATTTCCCTGCTCTCCAGGCTACTCAGGGTATCCTGTAAATCTTAGACTACTTAGTTCATTGATTAATGGAAACAGGATCTCAACCTTAACTATTGCAGAACTTGTACTGTAATATAATTCTGCAACTTGACACTTCAAGTAGGAACTTTGCTATTTTATGGTGTGTAGTTTAGAGTAATTGTCTACTAAATGGATATGAATGTTATTCATTTATACTGTGTTTGACTGCCCCACTTAGATGCTCCTTTGTTCTAGGTTAAATCAACATCCAGGTTTGATCTCGTGTGGAACTGAGGGTTCAGGTAACTACCTATCTCTAGGCCAGCTCTCAGGACCTAATGCCAGTAGTGGTATCCTGCTTAGGGGGTTTAGGCCTTTAAAGGCAGCATCTGTCACTTTTTACTTTCATTTTTTCACTTGACGTAAGACTTACTGGATTGTGTTATAAAAAGTAGAAAGTTGTTCTTTGTTTACAGCAGTCAGAATTCATTTCCCTTCAGTTGTAATGGCACTCTACAAGTGTATGCTCAGCACTGTGCCATTTCTGGACAGTGCTAGCCTTCAGTGTTGAGAAACCAAGCACAATGCTTTTAATACCTGTTTGGAATTTCCTAGATGTGTAATTCAAGGGAAGGAAATGTTCTCAAGCTGAGACAGCTGAGAAAGAAAAAACCCAAATCAAATCATACACTTTCCTTGCCACCTGCTTGTTCTCTCTGCTCTCATGAGTTATTGCCATCTGTCACCTGTTTCTAATGTTAAGCTAAGCTGCCTCCCATTCTTCCTACTAGCAGTCTAAATCTCCCTCAAGATGAGAGTTTAAGTTTCTTGTTGTTTTACTGTTTGTTCATACCCACAGAAGCAGTATTTGCTCATGCATAGGAGTAGGTATCCGGTTACCTGCTTTGCACAGCCAGCGTGTGCTGCTTCATGAACATGAAGATGGGGGAGAGTATTGTTTCAGCTGGTTCCACTTGCAGTGTAGCTATGTAAGTAGAATAGCTGATAGCAGTGTTAAGGATGGAATAGTTAGAACAAGAACTTAATGAGCATATCCTCTGTGAGAGACTTCCTCCTTGCTAAAGCTGCTGAATTCTGACTCAGTCCTGCGGGCTCCTATTGTAGAACATCCCTTCAGCAAACTCTCCAGGCACAGCACACCGTCAAAGGGAAGCTTTCCAACTGTTGCTTACAAAACTGAGAAGAGAACCTGAAAAAAGACTGAAAATGACAGGGTGAAATACAGAAATAGAAAATAAAGGCTAACAGGAAAAGAGTGAGTAACAATAGAGGGTGAGCAGTAAATCCGGCTTGCCTTTCTAGCTCAGGAAGGTGTCTTGAAATCTGTGTTTCGGGGCACCCACTGGGTGGTCATCAGAGCTCTTTTGAGTGTGTGAAATGAAATGGAAAACAATAGCTCAGCAGCAATTGCCTTTTTTCTTCTGATGAGGTGTTCCCTGAATTACCAGCATGACTCCTTCTTGATTTAGCAGTGAATACAGCCAGGCATTTCCTGAAACGACAGCACTACATGGCGCTATTAGAAATGCTAAGTGAAAGGTTCTGCTGTGAATAACCAAGGAAAGGAAATAGGATACAGGAGCACGTCCCACTGAACTGTCTCTGGAACAAAAGGGGGAATGAAATGTAGCACAGCTGCACGGGGGCTTACAGCCAGCATTAGAGTCCTCACCTCTTCCCTGCATAAACGGATGATAGGAGGAAAAAGATCTGTTTGGAAGAGGAATTTATTTTTGGAATCCTTAGAAGCTGATGCCAGCATTGTGTGTGTTCACTACTTGCCCTTTTTTTTCTCCTATTATCTGCTGAACTCTTTTACCTCCATCCTTCTCTATGTAGACTTCTCACCGGTAAATCTAAATATTGTGCACGTTCTTGGCCAAAGTCCCATTCTGATTAGCCTTAGTGTATGCATCTGCTGTCTCCAAATAACCATCAAGTGTTTCTTTTTCAGAGAAGATTTCTTCTAACCTTTCAAACACGGCGATGTGGCTCCAAGAGAACTGCACTGCCTTGCCAGAAATTACATAAAAATTGCCACGCCTCCTCCTCCCCTGATTACAGCCCTTAGGAAAAAAATGGGATGACCTCTCACGTTTTTTTATTCAGCACATCTTTGTTGTCTTCTCTTTCATTTAATTTTGAACTGTTTTTGTTCCCTCCTCGTTTTGCTTCCTCCCTTCAGCAGCGGGGGTGTTAGAAAGAGTGCCTGTGATTGAAATGAAAAGGGACATCCCAGAGGATATTAATGTTGCAGATCAGTTGCAGATTAGTAATAATGAATTTTTTCAGTGTTTAAGTTAGGTGAATAAGTAGGTGAGCAGCACCAAGTGTGTCAGTTGCAATCTATTTACAGCAACTTATGCTGTTTTTAATCCAATGTCCTATCATTTATTAATTACATCCTTTTGTTTTTAGGACTTGTATGTTGCTGAGATGCATCTTAGCCCTCCAGCTGTCCAGAACGCTGACAATGTCATATATAGAATTATACATGCTATTTTCTGGTCTGTTCGTTAAAAAATCTCCCAATTTTACCTTCTGTTTGAGGACTTTTTGGCTGCTGAAACAGTCTGGTTTTAGTCCTACCTTTTAAGTTGAGCTCTAATTTTATCTGCCCTGGATATGTTCATTTGTTTCCCTTCTTATTTCTGTTAACTACTTATGTGTAGTTATGTGTTATATGTGCTGTCTGTCTTCCCAGTGACACCTCCAGGACAGGTTTCACTCAGTTT
Source organism: Lagopus leucura (assembly GCF_019238085.1). NCBI lineage: Eukaryota > Metazoa > Chordata > Aves > Galliformes > Phasianidae > Lagopus > Lagopus leucura. Next base: position 9,099,941 of record NW_024962260.1, on the reverse strand, counting down.
AGTACTTACATGTGTGCTAGTATCCTACCCACCTTTGCTCATGGAAGCACTTTCAATATCTTTCCTTTTTCTCTGAATTGAGACCCTTCTGTTTGATGCAAACTCATTTGCAAGATCGACAGATGACGTTTGGCAGCTTAAATCCTCTGCATCCTGCCTGCTCGTGTGGCTCTATGGTGCAGCAACACAGTGGTTATGCAGACAAAACCACTGGTTGTTTTTCTCAGCCAGCTCAGTCTGCTCCTCACCGTGAGTCCAGGGCCCAGGAGAGGGCTCAGCCATTTGGCTGTTGGCAGTGACAATCTCACTGCAGCTCCCACTCCAACCTGCTGAAGCTGTTAGAGAGCCGTGTGCTCCATGGGTTTGATGTCTGGTTGTTCTCACCTTGCTGCTCCACAACGGATCTGTGCAGTATGTTCCAATGAGTTTCATCCTTTGTACATTCTTTGTTACTGCTCGCTCTTTTCTGAGATGTTCTGCTCTGGCTCTCTTTGGAGACTTCTCTGCAGCTTTGTCCCTCTCGGTGTTTTTTAGGTATTTCCAGGGTTGTTGAGGTGCCTGGAACATACGTGTGTCTGATGTGCCAATCCCTACCTCTTTGTTGTTGGAAGGACAAAATGTAATATCAGAGAGTCCCTACAGACCTGGCCAGGTCTAAGTAATTTTGGTTCAGAAGGATTGCTGTTTGTCCTCTTCCTTTGTACTGCCAAGTCCTGTGTGGCAACAGCTACTAGAACTGAAGTTCTCATTTTCATTTTGTAGCATTGCTCAGACTTGAGCAAGTATTCTGGGGAAAAAAAATGTTCTACCTCCTGCCATCCTGCCTTTGCTGCAGACTTGTTTTCTGAGCACCGGTGGAACTCAGTGCTAGCACTGCGAAGAACCAAAGGGCAACTTCTGCAGGGCTGTGGATTCTGCAGACGATAATCAAACGAAATCGCTCATCTTGTGAGAGGAGCAGGAGACAAAGATATTGTTCCCACCACTAATCATAGCCTTTAGGTCAGAGCAGCTGTTCTAACAAGGCCTTTGCTGTTTCATTTCTTGCCGTACCACCCGCTGGGACTGACACTTTCCCTAAAGGGGTGCTTGATCCGTGTTGGGTAGCAGGCTGAGATTGTCCTGATGGAGAAACCGTTTCCATATCTCTGAAATGCTACTCTTACTTGAACTGTTTAAGTTCTTCTTCCATATTGTATGTATATGGGTATGGATATAAGGGAATTGAGAATAAATACAGCGTTTTAAAACCTTCAGTTTCACATGTCAACATGGTTAAATGTCAACAGTGAAACAAAAATAAAGTAGATGTAAACCATTTCAGAAACAAACAGTGAAATGTATTATGTTGCCTGGATCTTGGCAGTCATCTCTAGTGAAATAATAGGAGGAAATGATAGAGAAAAAAATGGTAAAATCACACAGCAGTCATTGGGTATTCATGTGAGTCTTCTGTGTTGAGATAATACTTTGGTTTATTTGTGTTATAGAATGAAAGATTGCTGTTATAATTGGAAACTGTAGAAGGTTTTGTAGCTCGGGCTAAAGGTTATCCAGGCTGCTGCAACAGATATCCTAATTCTAACAAAAGATATGCAGTACAGACAGAACATTGCAACTGGAAGGTAATCTAAAAATATACAAAGAACAAGAATTCTGCCGTGCTAGGCACTTGTTAGAGCTGATAAGAATTGTGATTGTTGTTTTTCTGCTTGTTCCTTCAAACATGTGAAGCAGTACTGAAACCGAATCGTGCTGCTTTGAGATTTCACGTGCTCTTGTCCTAGAGGGGATATTTTTCTCTCCAGAGTGAACTCTTGTGCCCAGGTAGCAGTGTGGAACCGATTCTAGTTGGAGTCTTTGAGAGTGAGAACAAAGTTCACAGGTGCCTATGTATAGTTTGATTAATTGCTGGAGTGTCTGGAATGTGACAGAGACCAATGACACTCAGACTGCCATCAGCTTACCTGGTTGGCTAAAACTTCAGGAACGAAGCTGCTTTTGGTGGTGCTCAGTGCCAGGATAAGAGGAAACAGCTGCAAACTGAAACGCAGGGAGTTCCATCTGAATATGAGGGAAATCTTCTTACTGTGAGAGTGACAGAGCACTGGCACAGGTTGCCAGAGAGGCTGTGGAGTCTCCTCTGGAGATATGCAAAACTCGCCAAGTTGTGATCCTGTGTGATCAGAATCACTTTTGAGAGTTATCTGTTGTTTAAAATAGCTGGATTTCACAGGCAAACATTTACTTTTGTCCTCCCCTGTAAATAAACACGCAGTGGACTGACTCGTGCTCTGTTTGTGTATACCAGAGCACCGCCCTGCACCACGCAGGCAGCCTGGCTGGTACAGAGCCCACCAGAAGAGATCCTCCCTGGACTTGGTGCCATAGGGAACAGATCCACCTCTACTGCTATCTTTAATAGCTCCAAGGCACTTTAAGCCTGTCTAAACCATACATATTTTGTCCTACAGAGACAGCGAGTGGTGTGAATGCACCTCAGCTGGGCTTTGGGAATGCAATATCGTGTCAGCTGTGGACCTCTGGTCAATGAATGGCCTTTGCCATTTAAGCTGCTCTGAGGAGGATAGGAGAACGAGATGCAGATCTCTGTATTTAGTTACTTTCTGCCTGGTTTTCTAGCTGGTTGCAGACTTTTTGTGCTGTTCTGCCCTGATGTTGGAGGTCTTCTCTTGATTTACTTTCCTATGGTAACGTTATGAGATCGCAGTTTCATGCTGACAACTCTGTTGGTTGTGGAAAGTGCATTTCTGCCAGTTTCAAAGCCATACCTCCGGACAATGTCAGAGTGCCTGAGGTGCAGCTGGAGTCAAATGTGATGAGAAGATCGGTGCAAGCCTTGGGCAGGTGCTTTAGGTGCAACACACGTGCTTCCCTGGGAAACCGTGCTGCTTGTCTCCTTTGTGTGCCACGGTTTGAGTGGAAGCTACACGGTTTGCTCTGGAAGGAGGGGGAGGCCTGAAGTTGTAAACAAAATCCGAAAATGCCACAGACAAAAGACACTGTTAAAGTGATTCATGGCAGAATGTCTCAATTTGCGTTTAAGAAAAAGAAAAGGTGAAGCAAGGCTTGTGTAACCAAGCAACTGCAAAGCCTTTGCTGTTGCCATGGGAGGTTTTATCAATGACACGGTGGTTGAAACTGTCCTTTTCTCGAAACTGAAGTCTGCGGTGGGAAGAAGAAGGGGATTTCTAGGCAGACTGCTCCTTCCTGCAAAGAATCAACAAGAAGCAGACTGGAGCACTCACACAAATACACACAAAGGTCTGATCACGATAAGAACAATAGAATGTTGTTACTTCCAAAATAGAGCTATGAGACCTGCTTAAGGCTCTCCTTTGGGAACAGTTTTTCTTCCACACTTAGTGTACAGGTAAAACAAATACAACGTTTGACTTGAAGAGAGGATTCAGCTGCTGTCTTCTGACTGATCTAATGCAGCAGAAATATTTGCTGTATGTTACCAGGTGGACTTGCAAAATCAAATCCTCAAGCATGTGCTTATTTATTTTCTTTTTTAGTACACAAAGCAACAGTAAAAAGGATGCGCTGTGTGGGTATGTTGTGACGATGAATATTGCACCAATGTATTGCTGAACGTGTGCAAAGATGTGACAGTTGCAGCGTATGGCTTCTGTTAGGCAGGAATCTTATCTAGCATTGCAGATGTATGGATTGGTCCCAGTTTGAAGAAAGTTGGCTTAAGAGATTTATTTGCATTTGTGGTTTGGAAGATGGCCAAGGAATAAGAGTAAATACCTCATACAGTATTTGACTGAGGAATAGATTTACAAATGCAAATCTGGAGTTATGGTGGTTTCTCACTCAAGAGTAAAATGTTTCATTCCTGTTCCAAAGAGCAGATGCCCAACAAACATCTCTGTGCAGGAAAAGGAAATGTTTCCTTAAACATCCTGCAGCAAACTTGACTGATGGAGCTTCCTTTTCCCTGTGCCTGGTGCATTTCCCCTGTTTGCACAGACAGGATCTAACCAGATTTGCAGGCTCTGAAGTGAGGCTACTTTCAGATTCATAACTGTGGAACGTTCCATTTAGCAGGACAAAGGCCAGGCCAGCAGCCACCCTTCTTCCAGCCCAGCGTGTGCATAGCAGGAGGAGGGTGGTGAGGAGCTTTTGTTAATCTCAACCAAGCTGGCCAGAATGCTGCTGAACAAAGTCTTTGAAGATACTTTTTCTTCATTCTTAAAGCAACAGTTGGTTCAAGAGAGCATAAAAATCTTGCCAAAAGTGTCTGTAAAATATTGAAAGACCTCCCTGGCAGTCATGTAACTTCAGCAAATTCCCCCACTAGTAATTAGCCTCTGCAGTTTCCTTTAACGGGCGTTTTTTCACAGGTTCTGTTCTGATGCAACTGTGAAAATGCTTTTTCCCCAGCTTGAATGCACTTCTTGACAAAAATGGTTGGTGGAAAGGATTTAGGGTATCAGGTCAGGCTGGGCCCGATCCAAGCAGCATGGGCTTTTTTCCCCCCTTCTATTTTTAACCTGTAGGAATTGAAAGCTTAAAGGGCTTCGTGCTTAGAGCTGCTCTCCAAGTCCCTGGGACTCGGTCCACTTCCTAATGTGCTCCCAGCACGGGGCGAGCGCTGCCACCTGCTCCTGTGCCTGAGCTCCGGCGGGGGGCTGAGGTGCCGCTGCAGCACAGGGCAGCTCCCAGCGCCGAGCCAGCTCTGCCCCCCGCAGCCCAGGGGAAGGAGCTCTGTGGACGCCTCCCCGTTACTGAGCCCCGACCACCCCTGCCTTTCATGACCAGCGACTCCTTTGGGGGGTTGGTTTAGATGTTTTTATTTTTATGTGACATTATAAATACAAAATAAAAACGAGTGCTGTAGGTATTTATTTCCACTGGGATGAGGTTCAGGCCTGCTCCTGAGTGCTTTCATTTCCTAAGCTTCAGGACCAGATCTTTGCTGTCAGAAAACAAACAGTGCAAAAGGAACCAGTTTGCGCCCTGAAGCAGTCGTGTCAGTAGCAACGTTCACTGAGGTGGTGGTTCATTTTTTTCTCGTGAAGTGATGCAATACATAAGTATAAAGTATACTGAAGGGTGAGATAAAATACAGGTATTCTTTTGAATAGATGTGGTTGGACACTACCCTGTGACCTCTGTGAATTCTGACACATCAGCAGCGAGTTACGTTCTGGGCAAGACAAAGGGCTTGTTTCCTAGAACATACAGTTAGCACTGGCTTCTTCCATGAGGTCGGATTGTGGAGTTGGTTCAGATGTGGTTATCAGTGGGAATTTTGGCTTGCTAAAAAAGGCTCCAAGTGAAGATGTGTGCTTTTGTCCCCCCGCCCCCAGCACGCCGTTCTGCCTGGCTGGTAGATAGCAGTGCTGTCACTACGTGCCCGAATCCAGCAGCACTTCCAAGGCTTGCAAGTAAAGCCCCATGCAGGCCTACCTGCCAGGGTGTGGCTTATTTGTGATTCTTCTATCTGAGACAAATCCCATTATTTTAGCAGATCATTTTAAGTGAAGTCTGCAGGATTTGAGCTAATATCCATTGACTCTTCTTAGCCGACAGCACAGAGCTGAAGGTGGTGTAACATGGCTGTGGGTAGGGGCTGGGTCACAGGAACAGTAGGGCAGTAGCACTTAAAATACAATAAAATAACTGAAACAAATAAAGGCACCAAACCGTTACAGCCAACTTTGGTAGGTTTCTTGCAGACTATATGCACTTAAATACATTGACAGTTTACAAAAGTTATACTGATTTTAAAAGTTGCACTGATGAAATATGGAATATTTCATTCTTGTACCAAAACTACATATCCCATCATAACAACAACATCTTAGGTTTTGTTTAGTTGAAAACTGTGTAAGAACTGCACCTCTGTAGAGCAAAGCTGATCCCAGACATGTCGCACTGCTTTCTGCTGTCTGAGTGGTTCAGACCCCGCAGTGTGTAAAAACAAAAGCAGTTATCTTTATAAGGGTAAATTTTGTGCTCAGCATTCAACATCAATGTTTGGGGGGGTTTAGTCTCTCTTTCAGATCCATGTATGGACTGATACTGCTGGGGTTTTAAGTTTGCTAAGCAGAGCAAGAACAGTCAATGTCAATCTGTCACAGCCCCCAGGAAGGGTCAGCCTGCAGTTCTGAGCATCATCAGGAACTGTAAGCGTCCGTGCAGAGCTGTGGTGCTGCGGGGAGCCAGGGCTCAGCGCCGCGCTCTGAGGACTCACAGCACAATTCCTCTCCCACTGTTGGCAGAGCTCCTCGTGGCAGTACGGTGCTGCACAGCCTGCAGCGGCGTTCTGTCCTGATCTGATGCTACGAGGAAGGTGTTTTGCCTTCTGACAATTTGTGTGAGAGCATCGCATCACCCCTCTGACACTTTTGTTGGTTTTGGTTGTTTTTTTTGTGTGTGTTTCTAGAGGGAAAGGTACATGTTAATATCCCAGGCTGTGGTGAGGTTTAACAGCTCAGAAAGTGAGTTACGTTGCCCAGAGCATCTTCCTCCCAGTCTGCAGCGCTACCAGGAGGAGCTGTGAGGGCCATAGGAGCCATAACCTCCCACCTCCCCAGCACTGCACGGTCTCAGTCAAGATACTTGGAGAAAGTCCTCTAGCATTTAATCTATTTGCCCGATCAATTAAATTAAGGCAAGTGCATGTTACCAAAGTTGCAGTGGGGAGCCGATCATGTGTATGTCCAGCTGAGCACACGTGATTCAGGATTGGCAGCGAGCAGTGCTCAGCAAGAAGGCCACGAAGCCTCACAACCTAAACATCAGGAGGGAGGGAAGGGTTTATGTTTCCAGTCCCCTGTGGTACAGATGAGAGGAGGGGCGCCCTGCTGGAGCCGGGGCACAAAGATCTCCCAGGTCTCTGCATTTGGTCCTGCAGTAACTGGCGACGTGCAATGAGTTCGTATTCAAGTACAAGAAGAACAGAAGCTGACGAAGAAGTGATGGAGAACCTGCAATAATGGCAGCTATCTGAAATCACTTTCAAAAGTCTCAAAAGCACAGCACAGCCCGCTTCTTTGAGGGCCCAAAACAATGGAACAAAATGACGTGCCTTTCTCCAGCCGATTATTTGCCTGCACGAGTAAGGACCAAGGTTAGAGTCGTCTTTCAGATAGGAACCCGAGTTTAGTTGCCCACAAAGAACGAAAGGAAAACCTTAACCAGTTAAAGCCACGGCAGAAGTCAGTCAGCTGCAGGTTTTCAGGAGATAGAACGAAGAAGGGAAGCGTCTCCTCCCCGACGGGACACGCGCGACGGCCCGGCAGCGCGCAGAGAGGCACCAGCGGCTCCGCACCACTCCCGGCTCCGCTCCAGCAGCGCGGCTGTGCCGCCGGGCCGGGCAGCGCCGGCCGGGCCGGGAGCAGAACCAGACGCGGCGCTCCGACGGGGAGCCGGGCCGGCAGGACGCCGCTCTGCCCGGGGCTGCCGCCGCCGTGCTGCCGTGGCCGGGCGGACTCCGGGATGGGCAGCACCGCGGCGCCCGTCGGCCGAGCTCACCGCAGTCGCTCCCGGCCGGCGCCGTCCGTCCGCGTGCCCGCACGGCCGGGCGGAGCGGGCGGCCCCGCTCAGACGTAGTTCTTCTTGTCGTACTCGCCGTTGGAAGTGGGCCGCCGCGGCGCCGAGTACTTGACGGGGAAGGAGGTCTCGTCGCGCTGCGAGCAGGAGCAGCAGCAGATGAGGCAGCCCCCGAACAGCAGCAGGGCCGTGGCCGCCCAGCCGATGTACAGCGCGGCCCCCATCTCCCGCTTCTGGGACGGCGGCACGGAGGGGTCGTAGAAGTCGCTGATGACGATGTTGGCGAACCAGCAGAGCGGGACGAGGACCAGGACCCCGCAGAGGATGTAGATGGTCCCTCCGGCGATCACGATGCGGGACTTCATCTTGCCGGGCCGGATGCAGTTTGTGCACTGCGCGCCCACCACGGTCACCATGAGCGCCACCAGCCCCAGCAGCGCCACGATGACCGTGAGCGCCCGGCCCGCCTGCACCTCGGGCCGCAGCGCCAGGATGGAATCGTACACCTTGCACTGCATCTGCCCCGTGCTCTGCACCACGCAGTTCATCCACAGCCCTTCCCAGATGGTCTGCGCCACCACGATGTTCACATCGATGAAGGCTGACACCTGCCACATGGGCAGCCCGCAGGCCAGGATCACCCCCACCCAGCCCAGGATGCCCAGTCCCAGCCCCAAAATCTCCACCGCCGCCGAAGTCATGCCGCCGCTGCCGCTGCTCTTCGGAAGCCCGCGGGGAAAAGACGGCGGCTCTGCACCTCCTGCCCCGGGCGCCACCGCCGAGCCGTTCCGAGCGCCGGCGGCCCCGGGCAGCGCTATATGAGCAGCCGCGGGAGCCCTCCCACCGCCCGCCCCGCTCGCGGCCCGGCCCTTCCCGCGGAGGGGGGCTCTGCCCGGCCATTGGCCGACGCGGTTCCCCCGGGCTGGCAAACGGCTCTGGTTAAGTGCTGCTGTTACGGCTGCAGGAGAAAAAGATCTCAGCTGCTGCCGCGCTGCGCTCACGGGGAGCTGCAGTTTGGCAGCGTTCCGCTAGGCACCCCGAGGGGGGCCAGGTTTGGTGTAAGCATGGACTGCTTTTGTTTCTCTTAGAGAAGTTAAAATGTTGTAAACAAAATTGGAAGTTATGTTCGCTGGGCGTTTAGAACTGATCTGGGTAGATTTGGTTTCATTTAGCCCAAAGCATCTTGCCAGGACACAGGAGGTCACGGAGATGAAAACAAGGTATTCCTGCCCCTCCGTAATTGGTTTTCTCTGTTGTGCAGTAATTTATGGCATGTATTATGACACGCAGACGGTTGTGATGACAACGAACAAGTCTGAATGGAGAAGACCATGCGTGAAGCAGAGGAACAAGAAATGGTAGGGCAGAAGCTGAAGGGATCACATGCATCAACATGAGCAATGAGTTGGTGCTGAGCAATGCCCTGCCTGCATCCTTCTGCAGAGTGCCCACGTGCTGGCAACAGGAGGGTGGCAGTAAGGGCACAGCCTGTGGGATGTGGCTTTTCAACTCACTGTTATCTCAACAGGAAGGTGAAATTTAGCCACAAGACACCCAAAAGAATGAATCAAAACATTGTCAGCTTCGTGGAGCGTCACGATGTGGACATGGCAATACGTGACAGCAGCAGCCTGTCATCAACTGACTCTGAGTGAGGAGCCGTAAACATTTCTAGCATGGAAAATGTCTCCCTAACAGAGGCTGCCTGGTAAATGGAGCGCAGAGGAGTTTTCCCCTCTTCCAGCTGCATGTCAAATACGTACGGCTTACTTCAATTATGTAAAACTGTCGTTCCAGTGTGCAAGTCCAGCAGGAATGTGTGACCAGGGCTGTGCGTCTGTCAGGCTGAGGCTGCTTGCTGTAAGTCAGCAAGGGCCCAGCTGTCAGGGACAGGGGACTGTGCAAAAGAACCGACCAGAGAGACAGAGATATCTGAGGTGAACAGGAGGAAACCCGAAATGCAAGCTGAAACGGAGTAACGTCTGTATTTACAATGATAATAATGGTTGTATAGAAACCTCAGAAGAACAATTAAAAAGGGGGGAAGAAAAGCCAGTTATCTTAGCCTGTAAGCACAGGGAAGCCCCACCCTTGCCACTTGCCCAAGAGCACAGAACTGTGGTTTCCTCTGATACATGGCCTACGTGTGCTGCCCAGGCGGGAGGCACTTGTGGGGCCGTGCAGCTGCTGGGGCTGCGTGCTGGGCAGCATTGCACGGCTTGTTTCAGCCCTGCAGCCCTCAGCCCACCTTCCGTGCTACCTGTTACCGAGCAACCGATTCCTCCAAGTCACTTAATCCAAGACATTTATTACTCTGGGGCAACGCATGCTTAGCAATCACAGAGTAAACCAACATTTCTGCTTAAAGGAATTTCCATTCTTGGCACTTCTGCTTCTTGTGTTTGTTTCCTTTTCTTACCCAGGTACTGCCTTCTATCCTGGCCACACCATTTTTAGTTATTCCTCGGTGCTGAAAACGAGAACTCATTGCACAGGCTCCCGGCGCTCGCTGTTCTGGTTACACCTGCAGGTGACTTTGTGGGCACAGCTGTGGGGGGCTCAGCATCAGCTCCCTGTGGCTTCTGATGGTGTTAATGTCACAGCAATGGGAATGAATTGAAGCTCCCAAAGTGAAAAGTTTCTGATTTCTTAAAAGTGAACACAAATCAGCACGATGTTTTGCTTGGGATATTAAGTAAATAAATAATTACTTGTAACTGAAATCTGTGTTAGTAAAGTCTGTATTCACTTCCATTCAAAGACATGATGTTCTTGAAGCAAAGTAAGTCGTTAACAGATTACCATTTATGTTATTACGTCCATTGCTGTTTCAACTATGTATTTCTTAAATCACGCTGGGGGGATGCAGAGGGGGCTTTGCAGCCTGTGAGAATGGGCGGAAGTGGTATTCAAACTGAGAACAATTGCACAGAAACTATACTATAGCAAGAGGGGCTTTGGGATTAGAAGCAATTGTGTGTTCATGCTTTTCCTGACATGATCAGGACAAACACCAGGCACAGAGTAACTGGGAGGGCTGTTAAGGGAGGTGCAGGCTCCAGCACTGCTTGTCCTGAGGTAAGAACTGTGGCCCGTGGCACAGAAGAACTGCTGTGCCCAGCCCTCCTGTCTGGCCAGGGCTTTGCTCAGCTCCAAAGCATTCTGCTGGCAGTGTTCAGGCAGATTTGCCCTTTGGGACCTGACATGTAGACTGCTGCTGCTCCTTCTCACTCCTAAAATGTGCAGCATCAGGAAGACAAGAAAATTTCATTTGGTGTCAAGCTGATGCCTGAATGTAGTATTGTTTGTGTGAATATGGCAGGCAATGAGTCGAAAGATGAATTCAAAGCTCACTGGTCTCAAGATGGCTTACCACAGCTTTTGGATCAGACAGAAGCAAAAGTGAAGAATCAGGAGTCCTGCTACAGATAATTAAGTTAATTAACTTGTTCTTTATTAGTCAAGATTGCTCCTTTCTGAATTATCCTTTGCAATGAGACTGTTTCTCCCAGGAGAAGTGATTCAGTTGGAGCTTGTGTTCACGTTCTGTATTTTGCAGAGAAGTGGGCCTCCATGAAGCCGCTGCGCAGCACCACTGTCAGCACGTCTTCAGGCTGGAGTGACACATCAGAAAGTTGGTATGTAAGAATGAATCCTTGTCAAATGATGGGCTGATTACAGAATGGAAGTGCACAATTTCCCCATCAGGTTTATCTCCGCTTCCTTTATTTTGGAAAGAAGATGGAATTGCCACTCCCTTTGTTAGTTGATATTTTAAGCGAAGAGGAACAGTGATCTAAGCACAGCACCAGCATTTTGCAATAGGGACCATAAATGCAGTATGACCGACACTAACAAAGTAGCATTCCACAACTTTTTTTAGTACAAGTGCTGCTGCTGCCCTTTGGGATGGAGAAATGGATCCCCATGCTACTCTTCACCCTCAGTGCTAATGTGAGACGATTCATATGGAAGAAGGGAAGGAAACAAATATATGTGGTTGCAAAGATGGATAAAAGAGGTTACAGATCTGCTTCCAACCTTCATATTCTTGCTGCTGTATTTTGTTTCCTAAACAAAGTCACCCTGGTCCCATACTAGTCCTTGTACTTTACAAGCATGTCCTGCCTGGGCGTTCCCTTATGGATTGCCCACTGGCACTGTCAGGGAGCCAGGAGCAGGGAATTCTGGCTGGCCCACACACTGCATCAGGAGTCAAGCAGTGTCATGAGCCCTTCCTTGGCATAATGAGGAAATTAATTGTGCAAAACCGTCATTAGAGTGGAGTTCCTGCTTGAATTTCCCTCCACACAAACCTCCGGATCAGTATCTCGAAGTTCCCCTTGGTCTGAACTGGTCTCCATGTGTTAGTAAAGCAGCTCCCACTTCCTGCCTTGCCCTGCAGAGCTGCTGGGTGCCTTGTGCTCTGAGTTTGACTTTCCCGAGAATGCTGTGGTGCCTCTGCACAGCCACGGCTCTGGGGCTCCAGGGTGGTTAAAGCAATGGATGATGCAGACCACTTTCTCAGTCTGGCAGATCAGTATCTAACATCAAGAGAGCTGCAGTACATATACGCCTGAGCCTTGTCAGCTCCAGTACTTCTCGTTCACGCTGTGGATGGCTCTTGGGAATCGATGAAAGCTGGGGCAGGCAGGGGGAAAAGAACTATAGGAAATATACATTGTTTCACAGTCAAGAATCCATTCTATGCCATGTTTCCTATCCGGAGAACTGTAGTTTAATTTTGTCCTCTCCCAAAGTTAGCCTCCTTCCACGGATTGTGGTGAACCAGGACTCTGGTAAACCAATCTGTTCCCTGTGTAATTGTTGGGAAATCACATCAGATGTCATTTGGTTAAGAACAGCGTCAGCAAGGACAAATGTCATTGTCTCAAATATACAGTGCAGATGTCGAAAGTAATTAATAACAACGTGACCTTGGAGATAAGTGAAAACTCTTCAGGTTCAGTGATGGGAAACATACTACATTTCACAAGTGTCCCAGGAAACCTGAGTTCCAGAGAACATGAGAGAGGCTTGGGGCACCTCCTCTGACCATAGGAGATTAATGCTAGCAGTGCAGCTGTGTTCAAAGTACTTTTTTCCTGCTGACCCCTTGGAAGAGGACATCACGCACAGCGTGCGACACAGGGTGTTGGTATTTATTCCTGAAAGGGTTGGTGCTGCAGCTCCAACCTGTGACTTTGCAACGCACAGTTAGTCTGGGTCTTAAACACAGGCCTAAATCTGATGGAAATGAAAAGGATCTCGCATTGTTTTAGGCTTAAATCCCAAATGTTCAACTATGTGAGGAACAGACAGAACTGACACAAAACAGAGCTAAAAGAGATCTTGTAACTGGAAAGAAACTGTTTCATTTCATCCAAGCAGTCCAGCTTGTTTTGTTTAATGGAAATTATACCCAGGAACATGGGGTTGCTTTATGTATCAAAACTCAATCTAGTCTTCAGGTCTTCAGTTATGTGGTCATAGTTGTTTTATTGTAATCAGTGTCAAACCATTTTCTCTGTTAATTAACAGAAGATGCCATAAAGTTTTGGGATTATTCCTTTCTTCCTTTCTTTTTTTTCCTTTTTTTTCCCTGAATGTGTGAGGTTTTTTAACGTCCTAAGACAACGCTCCACACAAAATCAAGATCTGAATTCAAGGAAGGACTCTACGCTTTTGATAACGTAAACTTAAATGCAGCAGGAAATTTTATGAAAGACACTTGAACTTCCAAGAACTAAAACAAAATTCATTCAGAAACTATCGGAATAAGAGACTGGCTCACCTTCAGACTGCCATTGACTGCATTAGCATTTCTATTTAGTCATTTGGGAGGAATGGGAGTCTTCAATACGATTGTATCTTCTATCTCTTCTAATACCAGCGAGAGAAATAAGGATGCAAAACGTGTTTTGTGGCCATGCATTCTGTGGGTTACATGCACCAAATAGTTCTGCCGCTCAGTGTTTCTGCAGTTTCATAACAAGAATCACAACGTCTTTCAAAAGTAGCAAAAGTACCTTCTCATAAAGGGAGCAATTGCACTGCAGAACTCACTGTCACAGGATGCTCTTCATGCCAGAAGTTGAGATGGGTTCAAAAAGAAACAAAAAGCATTCATGGAAGAGAAAACTCTCAAGATAAAAGTTCTGGTTCAGGAAGTCGCCGATTGCCGGAAGCCGGGAGGATACACAGCGCAGAGCTACTGTTATCTTTTCCCAAGCATCTGCTCCAGGGCTCGGCTGCCGCTGATCTTTGCTCGCACCAAAGTGTCGCTCATGGTGCGCTCTGGCACGGCCGGGCAGTTCTGGGAGGACGGCGACTTCCCCAAGCCCTTTGTGTGTGAGTCGGTCAGCGTCTGCTTCACCCACGACACGGAGAAATGATTCGTGTGCCTCAGTTCAGAAGCATTTTAAAGGCTTGAGAATTTTCCGTCCCTCGCACTGAAGATGGCTAAATGAAAGGACTGACAGGAATGATGGGAAAGCTCCAACTTCTGGTCTCTGTGGCTCTGTTGGTCTGCTGTCCGGCACTGCCCGTGCCAATCTCATCATTTATTCAGGTGCTAACCTTTTATTTGTAATGCCAATTAAAATGTATGAAATACTTTCTGCATCAGAGTTCAAATTTAGTGAAAGAAAATGGCCGCTGTTTTTCCGTTGGCGATGGTGCAAAACACCTACACAGATATCTGTGGAGTAACCCTAAAGAAGACTTTGCTTACTGGAAAAGACTGAAATGCCATTTTAAATTCCCTCAAGTGATGAATGGAACATTGCATTATAACAGTACGTGTTGTCCTGGGAAATGGAACCCAGTTGCTCTTTCTTTGGCTTTTGTCTTGCTCTTACTCAGATCCCATCGATGCTCAGCTGATGCTACGAGCATAGTGTGAATTAGCAAATAATGCCAGTCTGCCTTCAGTAGCATTTCTTTCACTTCCACATTTTCCTATTGAGAACTGTGACCTCATTTGCTTAATGGATACAACTGCAGCCCAAACAGAAACGTGCTTCTTAATAATTGAAATGTGCAGGCCAAAGGTTTGCCTTGCATCTGGTTGCTCACACATCCAAAGTCTGCCCTCCATAAAACATTTGGATGGATTGCTGGGCACTTGTTTGAATCCGGTCCTCCCTTTGAATGACCCTTCCCTGCACTTTTGTTGTTACTGTTTTAATTCACCACTGTCGTGCTGAAGCTTGAGACACGTAACACCGCTCCACCATCAGGAAGCAATCCGCTTCTGTAACCTGACTGCAGGCGTCATTTGCACCCTGGGTTCACACGCATGGGAGCCCTCGATGGCTCCGGGAGCCTGCACTGCTGCCGTGACAGCAAGCTGAGACGTCCGTCACTTCATCGAAGGAACTCAGAGAGCAAAGAGCGGCTGTTTTACTACTGACAGCCTTCGGTGTGGGTAAAACAGCACGTGTCTCGTGCAGCATTTTGATAAGAAACTTGCTTCGCACATAGAGAAGCATTTGTGAATCAGGAGGTGTTTGCCGTGCGTTGCTTAGAGCTTGGAAAGGACAACTCGGCGCTGTGCAGGAGGCTGCCCGGGGCTCCGAGCCGGTTGTGCGAACCGTCAGCCGGCAACCACGGCACGGGGTCGCCGTGGGGAAAAGGCTTGAGAGCGGCGAGGCGCGGAGCCAGGCTGGGGGCCGGCCGGCCTCGGAAAGCAATTCCTTCCGACGGCTGCTTCGGAGCTAGGGGCCGTTGTGAGCACGGGCCCCAGGAGACGCAACCGACGGACGGCCGACGGCCGCGGCCTAGCGGGGCGAGGGGAGTCCGGGGCAGCAGCGCTGGGCGCAGGAGAACGGCCGGACCGCCCGGGAGGGACTGCGGGCACCGCGCCGGCTGCGGCCCCGGGCAGCTCGGAGCCGCGGTCCGCCGGACCTCGCGCCTCCGGCCGGGCCGCCCTGCAGGCGACGGGGGCGCTGTGCCCGCCCCGCGACCATAGAGCCACGCGGAAGGCGGGGAGGCGCCCGGCCGCGGTGGCGTGTGGGATGCGGGAGGCCCGCGCGGGTGGAGGCGGTGGAGCGAGGCCCGTCAGCGCGGCTTCGGCGCTCGCGGGCTGAGGTAAGCCGGCAGCCGGGCCGCGGCCGGGCGAACCCCTCCGCCCCGGTGGGCGGCCGCCCGCTGCCGGCCCGGGGCCGGGCCCTACGGCCGCCTGCGGGGCCGCGCCCGCCCCCGAGCCGCTCGGAACTCGGGCCCCGCTGGCAGCGCGCCTGGGCCTGTCCCGGTCTGCCGCTCGGCCCGGGCCGGCTTCACCCTCCGACCGCCGCTCTCCGCGTCCGTGCCGCTCCGTGCGCCGCCGGCCGCCCGCGGTGCTGTGCCGTGAAGGAGGCCGGGCGGGCGGCCCGCGTTTCTCGGGCGTCGCTCGGGCTTTGTAATCGCCGCCGCGGGCGGCGCAGCTGGGAGCCCGAACTGCCCGTGGCTCCGCGGTGTGGAACGGCCCGGGACAGCGGCGCGGCCCTTCCTTGTGTGTTAACCGAAAGGCGGAGGGTTCGTTTCTCATGTATTCCCACGGCTTTGCTTCTCGTAGGTGTGCAGCTACCGGTGAGCTTGGTGTGAGGCAGGGCTGCCTGTTTCCACGTCGGTGTCGCGGTCGTTCACTGAGCTGACTGTTTAGGAAGCCTCTCGTGTGTGCAGGACCGATTTACGGTATTGTTCTTTGATGCAGTAACTGTGGGAAGTGCTGCCAATAGTTGCTTGTTTAGGAAACGCGTGACTGCTGCAACAAGCCCTTAGTGTGAGCAGCACTGCCGCCTCCTCTGTGCTTCCTGGGTGACGGCATTCACTGAACAGCAGTCAGAAAGCAAGGTGTTCGGAGCAGTGAGTTGCCATCAAACCAATCCCTGCACAAAGCATCTCGTATCAGAACTGTCGCTGCATGCAGTTTCTCAATCCAAATTCTTTTTAAGGACAGAGTTCATACACCATTCTTCCCTCTTACTTGCTTACTCCTTGCACTCCTCTGCTGTGTGTATGCATGCTAAGTCACAGAAGCGTAACACGCTGCATTTTCAATGTGAATGTTGCTGTACTGCTCGTTTTATGATCAGGAGAGCTTTTAGGGACCTAGAAGTGTTATTGGCCTTGGTGAATAGTGTTGCCTTCCCAGTAGCAAAGACAAGTCTGTACTGTGTGTTGTTGGAAGAACATAATATCAAAAATAAAAGTATGTGAAACTTCTGTGCACCAAACACGAATTCAGAGACAAAGCAGTGGTGTCCACCTACAGCCCATCTATCTGCTTGTCTGTCACTGGCTGGTCTGTTGGGTATTCTTTGTCCCTTTTGCTGTTAGATTCAGAATTGTGGTTAGTAGAAGCGCAGTACAGAAAGTAGTTATGTTGTTATTGTGTAAAAGGGGATTGATTCATCTGGTAACACTGTAATGAGGAAAATAGAACTGATTGGGACTGAGGGAGTAGAGGGAGTGTGTGCTGTTCACCAGGAGCTGCTGGGAGGGGGTTTCAGCCACAGAGCTGAGGATGCAGACACAGCATGACGGTGAGCAGGCCCTGCAGGGCCCCCATTGTTGGACTGAATTGGGTGTTTCAAGCAACACTGACAGCATGCTACAAAAAAAGTTAAAAAGTGTTCAGTATTTGAATATCTCTGTCTTCAGTTTAGGTTACAGTGAGATTTTGTGTTTTGGTTTTTTCATTTTTTGCATTCTTCTGTGGGCTCTTGCAATGAATGAGGATCCACCAGCAGGTGATACTTGATGGAGCTGTTCTTGTTCCGTCTGCGTTATGTCTGAAAATCAGCCATCAGAGTGCTGGTGGTGTCAAAGCCATTTTCGGCACTTGGGCACCCACTTGCATTGTTACTGCTTCCTGTGCCGCTGTGCTCCAGTATAACGTGTGCTTTTAAAAGAGAATCAAAGTTACATCAACAGTTACAGATGAGAAGATAGGCGACTCATCGGGTGAATCGGGAGGGCTGTTCTGCTGCAGAGATGGCTGGGATCACTGCAGAGCGCTTGTTTTAGAATGTGGTAAATAGCAGTTTGTGTACTTTTTGTAGCGTTTTCTCTGTACTGCTTAAGATTAAGAAAGTCCCAGACTGCCTGTTCCTGAGAGCTGACTGCTCGCATCCTGACAGGAATGGAGGAAATGACCCACTTTCCTTCCTTTTCTCTGCCTCACTGAAGTCCCATTTCCTCGCACAGGGCAGCAGGCTGCCATGCCCGCAGGAGGCCGTGCCCCAACCCTGCGGCTGCTGAGCAGCACGTTGGGCAGGAGGGGAATTTGCAGAGCTCCCAAATGAATGCTGCTGCAGCGTCCACTGTTTAAAAGTTGAATCTGTTGGATGTTCTCTACCTTAGCTGTCCTTCTTTCTGCTAGCCCTGCTAAAATGGGGCTGCAGCCTTGGTAAACAAAGTGATGCTGCTAATGCACTTGTTAATACAGTTGTACTCTTTGCCTTCCATTTTGAAATGTTTTGTATATGCTACATTATTCTTATAATGCTTGGGATGGTCCTTTGAGTATCAAAAGAGAACGGAATGGCTGTGACTTCTGCTTTCCGACAGTTATAGTATGTATATATTATGGAGAACTGGTGAAATATCAAGCATTATGATTTCCTGAACATAAAGCTCTCCAGAGTGCGGTCAGACACCTGAGGTCAGTTGCTGCTTGGCTCAGCACAGTGCATGTGGGGTTCAGGCCTTCAGCCCTCATTGCTGCCCGGCCAGCCTGGTCTGACAGCAAGTTTGTGTGTGAGAGCAGCTGTGAATGCTGCAGGTGGTTCAGGTGGCTGCTGCTGCAGGACGTTGACACGTGCAGAACTGTCGTGTTGTGGCTGACCCTAAGGCTTCGATCTGTGATGGCTCTGCGCAGGTCAGAAAGGCCCCCCGCGGCCCTCCAGGGAACTCACTTGTTTGAGCCATTTTCTGGAAAACCTCATGAGGGCAGCATCAGGGATTGCGTGGGAGCTGGAGCTGGCTGACTGGTGATTCATTTGAACCGCAGTGCCTCATTGAAGCGCCGAGGAGCAGCATGCTTTTTTTCCTCTAAGAGTGTTAGGTATGTGTGACCGTTGAATTCTTGTTCCTCTTGGGCTGTCCTAGCCTGCTGCATGGGAACACTTGCGGGTAGGAAGGTAGAAAGAATAAGAAAATAAGATTTCTCTCATCTTCGAATAAGCTCTGGAAGCCACTTCTGACTCTAGAGAGATCACCTGACTTTTTGCTTTGTTGATTAATATTCAGTGCAAGCGTTGGTCACAACCAGGATCTTATGACCTGACTTCCTATTCAGGCAGCAGATCGTGATTTCCCAGAAGATTCTGGAGGTTCGTAATACAACAGGAATTCTTTAGAAATCCTCTGTTGGTAAGAAGCAGCGCACACAGGTGTCACACGTTGTGCTTATAGGATAGTACCGAGCTGGAAATAGCTGTGCAACTGCTGTGTGTCAGTGCAGCTGTAGGGCTGTGCCCTGCTGGCTGTTCAGAGGCCTGAATGGGCCTAAACGTAATGCTTAAAGGAGAATAAACCATTTTGGTTTTTTCAAGGGTATTCTTAAGGGTGAGTCTGTTTTGAGGAATGCATTGGTGGCAGAAGAAGATTAGAATCACGGCCTCCTGTTTTTCCCAGCAGTACTTGTACTGGGCTTTCGTTAGCAAGCAAATGGATGGGAACGTGGGGAAAGCAGTTGGAGGAGAAGAAATGTCCTTGGCAGCATGGTGCCTGGTGTGCACAGCCGGTGGGATTCGAAGTGCCTGTTCCAGGGCAAGTTAAGTGTGTGTAAGCCTTTCCTTTAAAAGTCAGAGTGCAATAATGCCAGCTTAGGCTTTTCCTTCAGCCCAGAGCTTGGTGTTTCTCTGCCGGGGTTTGGCTGTCAAACAGCCGCTGCCAGAAGCTGCACTGCATCCTGCTGGGATGGCCGCTGCTGCCTGGCAGGAAGGCGTTTGTCTGAGCACACAGGTGCTGCGTTGGTCACTTCCTGCTTCCCAGGCCAAGGGCGGTGCTGTCAGCAAAGCGAGCTGTGAAGTGTTCCTTCCATTTCACCTCCTGATTGAAAGGGCCTCGCGTTGCTGAGATAACTGATCTGTAGTGCAGCTAACATCCTTCAGGAAGAAGATAAAGGCTTGCCAAAACTCAGCTTCTCCAGATGCCAGAAACTGCAGTTACTTATGGGGGTCTCTCAGGTCAGGTTGAGTTTTCATGCTCAGTGTGAATGAGCCAAACACTGTGGTTCTGCAGTGTCCCATGATGTTCAGGGAACGTGCTTCAAAGTGTCTGAAAATCACGTTGTAGCCCTCACTTGGAGAGCCTGTAGGTGTCCTGAGGTCTGGGGACTTTATATGCTGTCACAATCCTCACCTGTCACTTTTAGGTACCTTTTAGACAACAGATAAAATAATGGCTGCTATTTGTAAGGTGGCTTTAGGAAAAAAATTGTAATTTATCTGTGGGAAGGGTAAAAACAGGATGAAAAACAATACTGTTCTTCTACACTTCATTCTACTAGAATAAAAGCCGGTATTTGTATGCAATCAATCAGTTCAAAATTAAAATGAAAGTAATCATGAAATCAACTAACGTGTACTCTGCATTTTATTTTTCAGTGTCTGACACTTGGAGAAACTAAACATGTCTCAGTCAGGTGAAAAAGTGAAGGTAAGGAGATGGCTGCACAGCCAGAGTTCTGTGTTTCCAATCTGTCCAGCTTCTGAAAGCAGTGGTGGTTTCACTCAGCCTTTCTTTCCCATTAGTTTTCCGACTCAGCAGGCTATGTGGGATTTGCTAATCTGCCCAACCAGGTCCACCGGAAATCTGTGAAGAAGGGCTTTGAGTTCACACTGATGGTGGTTGGTGAGTCGCTTGTTTGGGTTTTTTTCCTGATTTTAACCATAAAATATAAATAATTCTTTCACACAGACATCTCTGTCCGCCTAGGTAACAATTTATGGGCATGCAGAAGAGAAAAGCACTGAACCGTTCAGTGTAGCTGGATCTCCATTTTGTCATGTGTCATACGAGGACGTATCTGTAGTGATTAGAGATGATGACTGTGTGCCAGCAGGACATCCTTGTTGTCTTGACTCATCATCAGATGTTAGGGATAGTTGCCTAATCTTTCTGATTGTCAGGTTTCTGCAGCTGAACATGTGAATGCACACTGTGGATCTTTCTGTTGCTTTCTGTTGTTCTGTGCTGCCCCAATCTGACATAAATAAACTTTTAGTTTGCTTGTTCTGCGAGTGAGCAGCTGTAGGATGGGAAGACTTTTGGCAGAAAGCAATCTGAAGTGATGTGCTGAGCTATACTGACGTGGAATGAGTTTAGTGTTACACGGGTGCAAGGAGAGCATGGCCAGTTCTTCTAAATGCTGACTTCTCTGATGCCTTGGGTTAAGAAAACAAAACAAAACAAAACACTGAAGTTCTGGTTTAGCAATTGCATTTACACGTTTAACTTTACTACTTCAATGTAGAACAGCATTCGTGTGACTTGAAATTCTAGAGTGGTGGAACTTCTCATGGAATTTTGAGTAATTTTCTTGCATTCTTTTCATTAGCATGTAGCCTAACTACAGGGATGCAGAGCTTGACAGCTAATGTGGTATTGCTTTATTTATGTGCTGTCCAACCAATGTCCCAACAGGGAAAAAGCTCAGATAAACTTTCAGCAGGGGGGCTACAGCTCTGGATTTCATAAGTTTCCATGAAATAAGGCTACCTACCTCTGGTTCTACGTAGTTAAAGTGCTGTATGGCCTCTCAGCTTTTATTATGAAATGTAGAACAGTAAGCTTAGCATTTTCATGCAGTGTTTATGAAAACACTAAGGGCTTGTTTTTCCTGCCTTTTAAAAACTGCTTGGCTGAACCTTTGATGTTTTTATCTCAAAAGCTTGCGTGGATCCTGACAGATCCTCTGTTACGTGGGCTTGGGGAAAGAGGAGGTGCTTAAAAAAGCCTAGGAGTAAAAAGTCTATATGCTGAATAACGTGTATTATTTTGTTTGTAGGTGAGTCTGGCTTGGGAAAATCTACTTTAATTAACAGTCTGTTTCTGACTGATCTTTATCCAGAGCGTTATATTCCTGGAGCTGCAGGTAAATGTGGATTCTTCTGTCCACTTACATCCCTAGGAAATTTCACAGTTCTCATCCTGATGATAACTTCACCCTTGAGACCCTTTCTTCAAACAGTCTTACTGTATTTTAATTCTCCCAGTGCTTGTCTTTAAGCTGTCATTTTTCTCATTTGTATTTCCTTTAAAAAAATTCAACCTTTGTTGTTTAGTCATCAATTTCTATTTAAAAAACTAACAACGAACAACAACCCCTGAGAGCAAAAGCAAACGACAAACGTTTCAGATGTTAGAATACTTAAATGTGGTTTCAGTCGATTCCCCATTTTCTCTTCCTGTGAAGCCCAAAATTCTGCTCAGAGCTTAAATGCCTTTTGACAAAGAAGCTGGCACGCTTCCTAGTATTGTTTTATTTTTTGCGTATTATCACCAACAGATCTGATTTTTTGAGTTCACTGTGGCTTTTTGTTTGTTTTTATGAAAAAAGTGTTGAGTTTGGACTGTTTTTTTCTTTAAATGTTCTGTCGTGTAGGTTATAGTAAAAGCTTTGTGTTTTCTTCATTGCTTTCTCTTTCAGGGGTTCCTGCAGCATTGGTAGGGGTATAAGAATAATAACAGTGCAAATGTTCCTTTGTTTTAGAGAAAATAGAGAGAACGGTTCAGATTGAAGCTTCTACAGTAGAGATAGAGGAGCGGGGCGTGAAGCTGCGTTTGACGGTGGTGGACACGCCGGGGTACGGAGACGCCATCAACAGCCAGGACTGGTACGTGTGAGCTGTGAGCACTGCCCTGCCTGCTAGCTTGAATCTCCCACTTTTCCAGCGTTACTGAATTGAAGTGATCTAGCTTGCAGAGTGCCAGCAGGGCGCCCTTCTGCGCAGCAGCGTGGCCGGGCTCCTTCTGTGCGCTGCTGAGCAGAGCTTCCTTCCGCTGGACGAGCGGCTCTGCAGTGCATTGTATTACGCTGAGCTCTTCCTGCTGATTGTGTGCTGATGCCCTTTGTTTATTCTGTTAAGGTGTTTCTTAGAGACGTACATGTTCAGATTTTTCCCCTTTTCTTTTTAGGGGCTTGCTAAACAGAAATCGTTCCGTGATGATTCAGACTGAGTAGAATGACTTGGTGTGCTATGCTTTGTTGTCTGTGACAGTTCTTAAACATGAACATGCATTGTGGGAACAAGTAGTACTTACTAATGCAAAATGAAAATATCAGTGAATTCTAGATTTCTCTCTCTAAACATGTACTCTTATGCCATGTGTCACAACTTAGACTGGGCTGTGATGCGTGTCATCTTGGCAGTCTGTTGTTCTGTACAGGATGTCACAGGAACACGAATGGATAGACTCGTTTCAAACTGTAGTTGGGACTGACTCTGTGACCACCTTCCTTCCTTGTTTCTTCAGAGGATGCAGCAAGTTTGTGTTCTGGAACTTCAGTTTGTGTTCAGGAGCTCTTGCTGCAGTTATGGTTAACCAGTAGATGGTGCTGATCACAGTTTGTATTTCATAAAAACTTTTTTCCCAAAGCTGCAGTGAAGGCAGACCGCATGTTTTTCAGGGTGATTGATTTTCCTGAGGTTGGTTTTTGAAGGGATAAATAAAAAATCAAACTGGCATGAAGCTTCTGGGAGGCAGCAATCACTGACACTGCTTCAAAATGGCTTTCTCCTAGCTAGGTTTCCTAACAGAGTTTGGGAGTTGTGATCAGTTTTCATGTATTCTTTGTCGCAGCAGAAATGCTGGTAACAGTTAGGAGAGTATTGGTTGGATGGCCTGGATTGGAGGCCTTGCAGTTTTGGATTGGGAAATGCAGTACCAGTGACTGTGCTGTAATAAATTATGAAATAGGTTGTTTTCTTTGATATTTGAACAGTAAGAAAAGGTGGATAAATGCTAACTGTGGTAACCATAGCAGTGTATCTTTTCATGAGATTCTGTGTGGAGCTTTGTTTAAGGTTAGTGCCAGCTGGAGTTCTGTGCTCTAGCGTCAAACCAAACTAAACCTAAAAAGCTCTTTTGGTACCACGTTAGGCATGAATTTGGAGAGCAGCAAAGTTTGTAACGACGGGAGGATTGAAGCATAGAATGGGCATTCATACATTGAGATCCTGACAGATGTCCTTGGTGACTGGAGAGAAATTATTTAAGGCAGGAAGGGGGAAGCTTCAGACACAGATTTGGGATTAAATCTGCCATCAAAACGTTGGTTGACAAAAAAAACCAACAAAAAGCTTTCACAGCTGGGCTTGTTAGATATTGGTGATGGTGAGCCTTATTGCGTCTTGGTTACGGTGCGCTGGGCTCTTGGTGCTGCTTTCTGGCTGCTGCTAATTTGTGTATTTATTTTTATTTTGGATTATGTTAAGTTGTGTTTTGTGGGTTTTGGCAGCTTGGTAATATTGTTCGTTTCCCCCCAGTGGGCTTCTTAAATGCAGTGGTTATGTTATTGCTGTTACACTACAGGATGTGCTATCTCCAAGTAATGATAGCACAGGGGTATAATCCAGGTGTTTCCCGGAAGTCAGGAGGTACAGGACACTAACTCCACATTCGTAGGGAAAATTATAGCTGTTATAACTAGAAAACTGCACGTAAACTGATTACATTGCCAGAGAAACGTGTGATAGTTGCTTTCCCATTGTTTGTGCTTGGTTTCTGTCCTAATATTTGTATGTCTTCAGCCTTGTTACCTTTCAGCAGCTAAAAGGGTCTAAAGATCAACAGGAACATAAAACACACTGTGCTTTTCAGCACATTTAGATAGGAAGATATTAAGTAGCACGAAGGTCAAAATCAGTAAATCACGTAGTGCTGTGTTGTCTTCTGTGGTATGAATTAAAACAGTGCAAGTTTTGCAAGGAGAAATTGTGTGTAACTGTGTCACAGAATGCATTCCTCCAAAATTCGAGAGCAAAATCAGCAGTGAAAAATCAAATTCTGCTCAGGATCTCTTCCATCATTCTTGTTTATTTCAGCTTTATTAGTGCAACTCACCCCAGGTTTGGACTTCTCTGTCTGCCACGGTATTTACCAACATACTGTGTTTGTCTTCCATGTTATTCATTCTTTTTCTGTGCTTTCTCATCTGTTTTCTTCTTAATTTCTCCATCCAAATTTTCAATTTCCCACAACTGAGATACTATTTTTCAAGGTAAGCTTTCTGCTCCTATTTTTTTTGTCTCAAGTAGTTTAAGATATGTTCATGGCACAGACATTGGCTTAGTCTTATCTGCATCAGTGTGTTCATTTCCCTTCTCCTTGGTGCTTAATATAAAGTCCTTTCACATTAATGTTGTTTGCAGGTGTCTACATGCTCTGGCGTATCTTAAAACAGTCCTCTTAGTAATGCATTGTGCTTTCTTTTCTTTAGCCACTGTTCTTTGTAACTGCTTAATCTCTATAACCATATTTTGTGTTTCTTTACCTCTGCAGGGCTTATTTTAATTTGCTTTGAACTAAAGTAGGCATTATTTTTCTTTGCCAACAGAAAAGGATTCTGTAAAGTAATGAAAATAGCCAAAGTCACGTGATGCTTTGGTGCATGACTTTCAAATGTGTTTGTATTTAATTCAATGGACTAGAATACCAGGATTTCCATAGGTAACTATAGAAGCTTAGCTCCAGGTCAGGGTTGCAAGAGGATATCCAGGATGTATCATTTGTCAGCTGGTTTAAAAGCAAATCCTTGCCCCTGCCCCAGGAAAAAAAAAAGCAGGCGGTTCTGTTCCTGTCTCTGTTGCCTATGCTGTAGTTGGTGCTTTTTTCTGTACTTGCTCTTGAACTCTGTCCAGGTGGTCGCAGTAGCACCGAAAGTAGCTGCACACGTAAATGGGCACTTGGCTGCTCTGAAAATGCCTTTTTGTGTTATCTAAATACTTTTCATCAATAATAGGTGCGACGCTGCAACGCTGAATTTTTTAACAGTGAGGATCTTAACAGAAGCATGACTTTCTCCTATTGTTCTTACCTTTGCATTGTTCATCTTTTAAAGTCACTTTAAAGCTAATTTGCAATGATTCTCTTCCTTCCTCCCTGCCACACAACAGCTTCAAAACCATCATCCAGTACATTGACAACCAGTTTGAGAGATACCTTCACGATGAGAGCGGGCTGAACAGGCGCCACATTATAGACAATAGAGTCCATTGCTGTTTTTACTTCATCTCTCCCTTTGGGCATGGGTAAGAAAAAGCTCTTGTATTTGAAGGTCTTACATTGTGTTTGTGAGTGTTCACTCCTTGAACTAGGGAAAAAAAATGTAGGTACTGTCAGTTAGCCAATGCAATTAAATGGTCTTTGGAGACTAACGTTCTCCTCTGCTTTTGTTCCCTTTCGGTGATGAATATTGTTTTGAAGCAGTCAGTGTTACGTGGTTTATCACCTAGAAACCTAAGAGCTTACAATACTGTATATATCTCATAGTGACAGTTTTAATTGCAATTCAATCTTCAGACGACAGAGCTGATAAGCAAGTGCTCTGACTTAGTTTATTCTGAACATACTGTTGATGTAGATACTCGAAAAAATCATTTTTAATACATTACTTAGTTTGTATAAAGCTAGAACAAACACAGTTCACTGGAGTTTGTTTCATTTTTTCCCCATTTGTTGGCAGGTTGAAACCATTAGATGTAGAATTCATGAAGGCTCTTCATGGAAAAGTCAACATTGTCCCTGTGATTGCCAAGGCTGACACGCTGACACTGAAGGAGAGAGAGAGGCTGAAGAGAAGAGTAGGTCTAATGTTTGCTATGGGGAAATGACATGTGTTGTGGGTGAACTGAAAGAGCACCGTAGGGAAATAACATAGCAGAAATATGACTGCTTGTGCTGCCTTTATTGGTTCTTTTTTCAGTGGTTATACTGACTTGGTGAAAGATTTTCTTCTGATGCTAATAGTGTTCATGGAGCTGTTGCTTATGGAACTGTATCTGATCTTTCAGCAGTGTGTTTCAGGCTCAGTTTTCACAGGTACTTATTTTCTGGTTCAGCGTTTGGAAGCAGAATGATGCTGAAAGAACTGAAGCAAGTATTTAAGTGGAGCATTAGAGGAATATTTGACAGCATCACTCACTCGGCATGCTGAATGTTCAAATGCCTGAAATAACTGAACACGAAATGGGTTCTAACTGCACTTATCTTTCACTAAAATAGTTCTTAGGTGCAATGAAGAGGAACGTACTCTTATTAGGTTTCAATGCATGCTATCATTATCTTGTCTTTCTTTTATGCTACTTTTATTTGCTGCTCATTGGTCTCTTAGAATCCAGCACAGTGTAGTGCATGTGTTGTCTGACGTTTGCTTTTTTGTCTTGCTGACACAAGATTTTAGTTGCAAAGTGGCCGTGATGCAGGCAGATGTGTTACCTGATGAGAATTTGGAGTTAGCACAGTTCTGTGACTGATGTTAGACTGAAGGCTTACGAGGTGTTTCTTGTGGAGTATGGAGGTGAATCCCAATTCACGTGCTGTGATGAACATGTTAATTTAAAGGCAACCTCTCTTGACTGTGTTCTGTGCTATCCATGCCTACCTCCTCCCATTTTAGTGCAAAGTTAGCTTTAACTGATCAGTGTTTAAAACAGTCTCTGCTTACACAGAGTAAAACTTGTGCCTGTGCTCACTGGCACGACATACCAGCACTTACAGTGCAGTCTGAGGGAGTGGTTAGGAAACAGGTAAAAAACAGCCTGCGTTACTTTTATTCTGCTGGCAAGGGTTGCTCAGCAAACTGAGTTTATACGAAGTCAAATGTATAATGTGGTTCCAAAGCTTTGAAAGTCCAGCTGCTGTATATTGTTGTAACTCAAAGCACCTTGGCTAACAGAATCTCTAATCAGGAGTAAGAATCAAAATCCTTTGCTGATGCAGCTTGAAGTCTTTTTTTTTTTTAGATCTCTGCCATTTGGCCGTCAATCTAAAGTAAACTGTTTGTGTTTTGCTGTGTAGTCCAAAGCAGCAGAACCAGTTTGTGGTGCTTGTGAAGGAAACACAGCTTGGAGTAATTCCTGTTTGGTCTTTCTGGAATTCAAAGTTATTTTCTGTCCCTCTTGAGTGGGAAGAAATGCAAGGCAGTTTCACAAGCTGTGCCATGCAGGGCTGCTAAGGAAACCTGCTCAAAAGAATGACTTCATGAGAGGGGAACTAATATTTTGACTTTTTTTTTGATTTCCCATGGGAAGGCTAATCTTTAAGAACACAGAATCCTCTGAGGCCAATAAAATGGAGATTTGAAAAAGCAAAATGCTGTTTCATTGTTAGGACCATGAAATACAGTTTGTTTTTATTGCGATTCTTTTTCCTTTCAGGAAAGCAGTAGGTTTAACAGCTGTAATATATTATTCTAGCACCCCTTGTTGTTGGCTTTCCCGTTATTGTTTCAGTTGTGTTTTATCTGTAAGATCTCAGTCACGTTAAATGTGTTTTCTTGTTTTATGCAGATACTTAAAGGCATCGCACTGCAGCCTGCCCCACCTATCCCTGCTCTACATGTTTTCTTAGCGTTTGGTGATAAATTAGTTATCTTCCATTTTGCAAAGCAAGAACAAATCTGTTGATTTATCTGTGATGCAGTTAATACAGCTTATTGGCAAGACTTGTTCCCGTTTTTTTCCTGTAAAGGATAGTACTCCTTGCTTAGGTGTGGGCTCCTGTTTTGTTCTGGGCGCGTGTGAGTGCGGGGGATGTGTATATACCTGCCAGGAGAGCACTGTCATGGGAATAGCTGCAGTTCACTTCTTGTCTGATGGTGTGAGGGATTGTTTTATTTCCAACACCTGCTTAATAGTCAAGGTCCAGTTGGACAACTTTCATTTCTGCTCTAGTGATTGATTGCTACACAACAGAAGATTCATTAAGACCTCTCCCGTGCAGCTGGAGTCTAGTTTTAATTGTGCTATCAAGTTATGTTTGTTTTTACACCTACAGACACATGATGGCACAAGTGCTCATAGACATCTAGGAATGTTTTTTATGACCTCAAAAAAAAAGAAGAAAAAAAGGAAGCTGCAGGTTGGTTGTGGCAGTTGTGCTTGCTGCTCCTGTGCCAGCTGTGGGTTACAGCTGCAGCCCTTTGGGAAGCCCCCATATGAGGACTTGGTGCAGTGCATCTTTTTTCCTTCTAAGATGTCTTCGACCACTTGGAAAAGAGTTGTTGTGGAATGTCAGCATTCATTCCTAACGTTCTCTTCAAGCTACTTTTCTTCTTTTGTGAAACAAGATGTTGACAGTGCTTTTCCCACACGAATATTCTTAATAGTATGACAACAGAAGCGTTTCCTTCAGTTTTAAAGGACTGAACAGTGCCACTTGCCACATGCCTAGCATTAGCTGGCTGCTTACCCCTGCAGTGAGTTCCTTAGGGAAGGAATGCATGCAGGAGTACTTTGTTGGGTTTTTTGTTAATCCAAGACATTAGTGACAATAAAAAGAACTGTTTATGGATTTTCACTTCTTAATGGACTTTGAATCACTTTCTGTAGTTGAAGTGGGAAATCAGCTTTCATCTGCTTGATTTAAGAAACAGTAGACTGCCTTAATTTTTTTTGTACAAATATTTTTGCATGGATTGCATTGTTTCTGATGCTTAACTAATGCATCCTCTCTCCAAATACATTGGTTTTACTTCTTCGTATTCTTCTTCCCAGCTGGCAGTGCTGTACCTGATGTGCTTTGGGTGCAGCTGGCCCCTCTGGCTGCCAGAGCACGCAGCATTCAACTTGCCATCCACCAGAACTCCCAGAGCCTTTGCTGTGGGGCTGCCCTGTCCCACATGTGGGATCTGGCACTCGCTGAGCTTTGTGCAGTGCATTACTGCCCAGGCCTCCAGTCTGTCAAGGATTCTGCAAGGCCTCTCTGCTCTTGAGGCAATCGACAGCTCCTTCTGATTTTGCATCATTTGCAAACTTGTTTATGATGCTTTTGTGTTCTGCATTCGGGTCCTTTATAACGCTGCTGATGAGAACTGACCCTAAGGTGGAGCCCTGGGGAATCCTTTGAGCCCGGCTGCTTGTGCAGCCTTTGTGCCCAGAAGGGTACTGAGAAAAAGGGTAACAAAAGCTGGGCTGAAATCCAAAAAGAAGTTAGAATCTTAATCTCACTGAACAGAAATATACTGTTCAAATGAGGTCATATGCAAACAAGCATACATTAGAAATGTCACGAAGTGTATTTGGTCAGTGAGTCTGTTTCTCTTTGGGTAGATGGACAGATGAGCTGCCGTTCGTGTTTTGTAATTTCTGACTTTGTATACAGATAGGGATTACAGTAAATCTCAGCCAAAGCTTTGGCTTATTACAATGCCTGTTAATAAACTGCTTTTAAAGAGAACCTTTACTGTTGGCAAATCTCAGCAGTGTTTCTAGATGTGCTTTTTGTAGTAGCAGAATGAAATCTGTAAAATCCAAACGTGTGGCACGGGCTTCCTTTGTTCATTTTGCAGTTGTGATTAATGTCCACCTCGGAATTGTTTCTTAAGTCTTTGAACACGTACCTTACTGAAGGAGTGCTTCTGTACCTGAGCTGTTCTGCCTGCATTGCTTGCGCGCTTGAGGTTCAAGTTTGTTGAGTGAAGAAAAAATGAAAAATGCTGACGTCTGCTGCATAGGCAGAGTGAAATCAGTGGGATGTAAGGTAGTCTTATGGTACCTAATCTAACTTGGTAGTTCGTAATGTAAAGAACAAGTAGTGGTAATTCCTGTCAATTGGTTGGTTTTTAAAGGCTGCTTAGAGCAGAAGAACGTGCTTTGAGACTTACAGATGTGACAACCAGTTACGTTTTTCATGTATCTTCCACATAATGATAACTCTTCAATGGGACAAGAGTTTATTTTCCTTCGTCTCTTAAACTCCTCAGGTTCTAGATGAGATTTCTGAACACGGCATTAGGATTTACCAGCTCCCTGATGCAGATTCTGATGAAGATGAGGAATTTAAAGAACAAACTAGAGTCTTAAAGGCAAGTTTCACTCTTTCTTAATTTACTGTTTTGCTGCAGTGTTCAGGCTTACTGTATGCTTAAAGATAATAATTCCTTTATAATATGCATTGAATATTCAGATTTTGTTCTTGGAAAAAATGTTGATTCTGAATTATAATCCTTTTTAATCCATTCTTTGCTTCATCAGAGCTCCAAATGTGGTATTGTGACTTTCTTTTTTGAATGTAAGTAACTGCTCACCAAGAACAGTGGTTTGCTGTCTGTTGTCTTGACAGCCTGACAACCTTTTAATATGCAAGCAAAAAGAGAATATGCACTTAGAGTTACTGTACTAATTAACAACTTTCCTCTTGTTAGTGTAGGTAATAAAGGTTTAAATTAAATCACTTCCTGCTAGTGCTCTGATACTTCCACAGATGCTTGAAGAACACATGTGAAATTCTGTCTCCAGCAACTTTAGTCTGTATCTGAAGCGTGTTTCTGTTGGCTGTTTTCCATGCATGATGTTATGTCAGATGACGAATTATGCCCAATTTGTGTTTCAACAACAGTCAGACGTTCCTAAAGAAAAGTGTCATTTCCTTTTGAGCTGCTGCTAGGACAAACCAATCCTAACAAAACGACGGGCTTCAGCAAGAAGAGGTTGCACTGTTGAGCACAGAATTTGTTGGTTTTCTGGTGTAGAAGGATTTTATTGAAGTACTTCTGTCAATGTTTCTTTTCCCCATCTCCTGTCTGCTACTTATTGCACCTCTGTGCTTTCCTTAAAAGAAAAAAACAAACAACTGGGTGCACCAAAAAAAATCCCCAGCCCCTCTCCCCCCCCAGAAAGAAGCCAACCCACTCACCCAACCAAAAGCCAACGCAACAACTTGTTTTGCTCTGTCTCAATCAGGCTAGCATTCCCTTTGCTGTTATTGGATCCAACCAACTTATTGAGGTGAAAGGGAAGAAAATCCGAGGCCGTCTGTATCCTTGGGGAGTTGTTGAAGTTGAGAACCCAGAGCACAATGATTTCCTTAAATTGCGCACAATGCTGGTGTGAGTAATGCAAAAATCACTGCAACCTGGTGATGTAACCCTGCTGGAATGACTTGAGAATTACATGAACATGAATTATTCAATGCCATGGTAGCCCTAATGAAGTGCAGATTGACTTTTTTTTTTTGCCTCCACTTTTAGCCCTCGGCTTAATTTACCACTGTGCTCCTCTGGTCTGAGCTAAGAAAATATTTTCTGTATTTGAAATGATCAGATAAGGTGCATCTTATGTGAACTGTTTTTATGTTGCTATGTAGAAATTGAAGCTTTCTTACAGTGCAATGGGTGAGGCAGAGAGCCTTTAGATGCTAAAGTAATTGGTGAATCCCTGAAGACAAGTGTTCTAAAGGCAAAGCTCAGTTTTCTTATCAGTATAGGAAAGTCTGTGTTAAGTAGGACGCCCCCCACCCCTGGTGTCTGTAGCTGATATGGGCATTCTGTCAGTGTAGATGGCTCTAAGTAATTTCTTGTGCTATCTTGCTGTTGTTGTAAGTTGAATTCTGTAGTGTGTTTTTGGTTTTAGTCTCTGCTGAGCAGGGATTGCCCTCTGCTGGTCATCATTTCCAGCAGCATTTCTTTCTCCAGGCAGTTGAAAGCTGCTGAGTGATGCCAGCTGTTACCTTACCCAAGCAGTTCTGCTCAGCTTTCAGTTCCAAATTGTAGTTAATGACCTTTAAGTGTCAAAAAATACTTCAGGAATTAAATCTTTCTGAACGAGTCTTCACAAGGTTCTAACACTGCAGACTCATACAAACAACTCCTTTAAAGTAATGCGTGAACAAGACAGCACGCTGTGCGTGGTTTAAGGATTTTGGTGGGAGGGTGCTAATCTATAAATCAAAGACTAGCAAGCATGAAAGCAGTGTCCTGACAAGCTTTATGGCTGATTTGGTGTATAAAAATTGTCCTTCTAGTGAATGCATCTATTACATAAAATAACTTCTTGTTTTCAGTTTTTATATTCCCTTTGACAAGAAGCATGAAGCACACAGTATTGCTTTGTATGTTCTAGAACTCACATGCAGGACCTGCAGGAGGTGACCCAAGATTTGCACTATGAGAACTTCCGTTCAGAGAGGCTGAAGAGAACTGGCAAGTAAGTGTCTGCGTGTCTCTGGCTCTGCTTGTGATTCTCTTCCTTTTTCCTGTGGCACCAGACGCACTTCTCTGAAGCAATTCCTCATCATTATTTCTTATCAACTTTCAATATATGGAGTAAGTGAAATTCATGAGACGTTTTTGTAGTATTAAGCATGACTCTTGTGAAGTGCCATACAAACAGACAGCTGCTCTTGTCTGCATATCCATTCCCTCTTCTCTATGCTTTTAAGTGGAAGATACATAAAGAAGCAGGGTGTAGACATGATCAGATAAAACCTGTCTGGGAAAAACAAACTCAGTGGGCACATTTATATGATTATGTAGATCATATATAAACCATATATATTTATATGGTTATGTAGATCACAGCCTATTAATCTGATGAGATTAAAACTGCCGTGTGGGATTTTTTTTCTGCTCCTTCACATATAGCTGCAGAGGGAAGTTTAGCCCAAGCAACCTTTCTTTGTAATTTCTTTTTCTTTTTTCTTGTAATGCTTCTGTTCTTGGCAAATTTAAGTCCACAACTACTCTCACTGCATCTATCTTGATAGCAAAATATTCTTCTCCCCATCTTGTTCTCTGAGTTCATCCAAGCGTTCAGGTTTTAAACAAGAGAAGAAATAGCTTAAGCAGCAATTCCACAGTTGCTTTCATGGGTGATTTTGTTCCAAGGGTAGGTGGTAGAGGGAATCTTGCAGCAAAAAATTAGCAAATTAGCAATGAAGAAACTAAGAAACAGAGGAAGAAAATTAGAGAGTGAGGATAACAGGAGCTTAGGGATAAATAGAAGATGGCATTTTAAAAAATCAATACAAATGTGTTTAAAAAATCTCTCCATTTCCACTATGAGAAAGCATGCAGACTTTTGTGTTGTTACAGTAGCTGAAATGTGAATCTCAGGGCTGTTCTTGGAGACTTTTTCTGTATCCTACATCATCAGTGTGTTCTGTTGTTCAACAGGCCTGTGGAAGAAGAAGTCGTAGACAAGGATAGAATCCTTCAGCAGAAGGAGGCTGAGGTAAGAGAGCTTCTACAACCATTGTTCTTCAAACGCATCTGCCGTGCTCCACTTCCAGTGTTCTGCATCAGCTCCTGCATACAGACTGGAAGGGTAGAAGGAAGATGTGATCTGATCTGTTGCATGCAAGTTGCCTGTGCAAGGTGTGTTTGTTTGTATGCGGTGGATATCAGGTTGCACGTGGGGACTTTTGGTTCTGCAGGCAGAATATCTCTCATCTCCATAAACAGAATTTATGTTTTCTGCTAAGTACCAAAGCCTCTCTGTGTCTGTTATCTACATGTGCTGTTTTAAACATATGTTGGAGTAGACTGGTAGACCGATGTCGTTTCAGGTGGGCATGCTTTAGCACAAACACGTTAGCAGTAAATTTATCCATGTCTTGTGCCTAAAGAGTAGAATAGGTTACAGAATCTTAAAAATCCTATGACGGAACTTGTGTGCATATCTCTTAATCTTCTGTCTTGCAGCAAAACCTATAAATTTTCTTTAATACCACTCAATTTTTCTATCTTTGT
This sequence comes from Lagopus leucura, assembly GCF_019238085.1. Taxonomy (NCBI): domain Eukaryota; kingdom Metazoa; phylum Chordata; class Aves; order Galliformes; family Phasianidae; genus Lagopus; species Lagopus leucura. Next base: position 9,065,725 of record NW_024962260.1, on the reverse strand, counting down.
TTTCTTACTCTGCTTTCAAGTTATTGCTAAACCTTTCATCCTGATATTTTTATGTTACAATTCTGAAGATTCAGAGATTGTGAGCCTATATTGCAATGTAAGTAGCATGCTGCCAGTGCTTGTGACTTCTTGCATGGTGGAAATGCTTTCTGCCAGTTGGAAGGTAGAAGATTTTTCTGTTTATCCTAGTTTTATCCAGTTCAGCTTTGATTCAAGTTCATAAATGAAGGAATGCATGACTTAAAAGTCACTATATACAGATACAGATATACATGCAGTGATTTGGAGTAAGATATTAAAGTAATAATACTAAAAATACAACCAATTATGTGTATTTCTGGGATGAAAGATTCAGGCTCCAGTACCTGCAAGTTTATGAAATATAGTTACTTCAGTCTGTGCGTTTCTTTTTTCCTTCATAGCATCCATGTTTAAAAATAGCTGACCTTGGCATTTTGACATAATCAGCTGCTTCTATATTTCCTTTTAGGAATTTTTGTTTGTTTTTTTTTTGTTTTTTTTTGCTGTTTACCACCATAGCTAGTAGTTGAAAACATGAATTACCAGAGATTAAATGAGATAAATACACTTAGAAAGTCCTGCAGTGATGAAGGTGCAGCTGTGTTGCTGAAGTGATGGCCGTGCACTCGGGGCGCTGGAACTTCTCCAAGGACTTTGTGCACAACTCAGCTGCCTCCCCTTCCCTGGTGTGTGTGTGTAACAGCAGCAGCTGTCAGTTGGCTGCCAGCAGTGCCAGGTGCTCTGAAGTGTCAGAAGCGTGGTTAGAGAAACACCTCTGTTACTTCTGTCCAGCGCTTCCATCATTCGTGTCGTGCAATTTGAGTTTAATCCCTAATCCTTTAATCCTATTCATCCTGATGTTATTTCAATGATGTAAATTGTATGTGCCCTAGCAGTTAAGTATAAATTTAGGTGTTCTTCTAGAGCTACTTGTCTTCAGGTTTGTAGCTGAACGCATTCTGCGGTGTTTCTGTGGGAAGCTGTTGGTGCGGCGAGCTCCTCACAGTCGACTGATCTGTTCTGACTCTGTGCAGACCTGTGTGTAATATTTGTATATGTGTGTAACGCAGCTTTTATGCGTTACCGTTAAATAGGTGGAGTCTTGAATTTCTTGACAGATGGTCTCTGAAAGTTCCCTCTGGGACTCATCATCTCTGAGTAACTGCTGCCCAAGTTGCAGAGGATTAGGTTAGAACTTGGAAAAACAAACAGATTTTTATGTTCTGCGTTCTATTGTCCCTAAGAGATCAAGAAGCTTTGCTGAATCTTCTGTAGATAAGCTGGGATGAAATCCCTTCATCTCCGTATCATCCCTATGCTTCAGACTGGGAAAAATCTGGGGAGGGAAGAAGCGCAGAGGAAATGGGCTCACATTCCACAGCCTTTGCAGAGAAAACAAATATCCATTTCCCCTCCTGCTCTGCATTCCCATCAGTAACGGTGCCTGTTCTATTTACAGCTCTGTAAGGTTTATGTAACCTTGGAAGGAATGAACACTTGGGTTAGTGCCAGGAGCATCGTTATCAGAGCATCACTTTAAAATGAGTTTTTAGTATGCCAAAGGATGTGGTCCCTGGTTCACAGTTTGGAATTGCTAATTTGTGCTTTTTGTTCATCTTCCTTTGATGACCCATTTTTCTGAGCTGGGAAGTGAAAGTAAGAATAACGATAACCACATTCCTTACAGTAAATGTGCTGTAGTTCAGATTGTTTTGACATTGTGGTGTGGATGGGCTCAAATTTAGGAAAGTTTGTAGTGTTGTGCAATACTTTTTTTTTTTTTTTTACTCTGAAAATATTTTGTAATAAAATCCTTTCAAAGTTTTGACATTTTCCTAGAAATATTCCCTCTGAAGTCTGTGTTTACGTGAAAACAAGAAACAAAGCTCCTCAGATTTAAATACATATTTATATTTAATATTACTTTTTTTGGCTGCTGAGCACTTCGTTCGTTCAGGAGAAGTACTTGTCTGTATTGTGGGCAAAATTTGGGATGAAGTCTTGTAGGTAATGCAGAACTGTTTACCAGTGGTTTCTGTGTGGGCCTGGGAGCTGTTGGAAGCTGGGATCCCCTCTGAGCTCTGTAACCACTCGGATTTAGAAGCTGTTGTTTCCTTTGTGTTGCTACAAGTGTTGTGTGTGTTAAGTACCCAGTGGTTACTTGATAGTTTAAGCTCCCTTTTAGTCCTGGTGAAGTGAAATAGACGGAGTTTATACCATGGCTGCATTTACTCTTTTCATTGTCTGGGAACTTGCAGGAAACTTTCTTTTGTTCACATTTCTAAATGTTGTTTCCTGGCTTTCTGCTGTCCTGTGGATCATCTCTGTGCTGTCCTGTTTCTTTAGGGAACGTGTGCAAGTTCCCTGCAGAATGTATTAATCGTGCTCTTACAGTAAGGGCCTCTATTGCTGTGCAAGACCAAGGTGCTGTAGGCCCTTGCCTTGTTCTGCCCCAGTGCAGGGGCAGAGGCATTACTTTGAGTCACCTGTGAAGCGTTAGATTCATCTTAAGATGAAAGACTTTTCTACGCCGTGCTTCCAGAGGGGTGAGACACAACTTATTTTGAACTTGTAAGACGTGGAAATGGTTCTTGTGTCCTCTCTTCACTTGAAGAGGAGCATTGGAAGAGACTGGCATGGTTACCGTGCTGAGTACAGCTTGGGCTGACTCCCTGGCTGGGCAGAAGGCAGGAATATTTATTTGTGAATTCCACACTTGAGCTGCCAGGATTTATACAGTGCAGATGATTTCCTTCTCGAGATATTTGTATGTTCTCCCTAAATTCAGTTATGGCTGCTGCTGCTGGGCAGAGCCTGGCATCCTCATAGGCTGTGTGCTGAGCGTGCTGCTATGAGATGCATGGCTGAGACCTGGAGCAGAGACATTTAGAAGCTGTAGTTTTACAGCAAGAAGAAACCACTCAGGATTGTTTGCATATCAAATGCTCAGCGAAAGCCAGAACAAAATGCAGTGAAAAACTACAGTTGTCTCCTGAAGATGATGTGTGTTCATGTCGCTCTGCTTTCCTTTACTTTTTTTTGCCAGCTTTCTTTTGTTAAAAAGAAACATCAGTGTTTATTATGTGCAAACAGCCATAGGATACAGCATTGTGCCCGGTTGTTCCTGAAAGCCTTCCTGAATTCTGCCAAGAGCTTCAGCAGCCTGCCACTGTTTAGCTAATGGCACAGACTAACACCAGAATCACATGTAAAAGGAAAACCTTGCCATCTTGATGTTAGTGTCAATTCTTTTGTCTCATCTTAAATTTGGGCCTCCGAGCGTATTATTCTTTCATGCTATGGACATGTTCTTATCCCTTAGGTTAAGAGGACATGAGACTTAGAGATGCATTCAAGTCTTAATGTGTGATGTTGACTATTAGCAGAATACTAATTTGAAAAAATCACCATAATACATGTGGAACAGCATCTTTCCCTGTGATTACTGAATAGTTTCTATTTTGGGAACACTTCAGGGCTCAATTTTAAGTGTTCTTGGGAAAGCTCAAATAGACAAGCTCCCAGTAAAGCCAGTTTTTGCTCTGGTGATAAATCTGCAGTAGGGTCGTTCAAAGACCAGGTGTCCTGCATCTGTACAAATGGATCTTTGAGCCAGTTTTCTTTTATTGTACCAAAGAATCAACACAGCTCTCATGTCTGAATCTTCCTACTTCTTTTCCACCCTGCAGAACTATGCCTGCCATCTCTCTGTCAGAGGCTTTCTGACTGTTTAGAGAAAAGATACAGATGGATGTCTAACAGTCAGTGTAGTTAGCTGTAGCATGCTGTTCCTGTGATCTCCTTTTGTCAGAGTGAATCTACAGTGCAGTCATAGGAGCCTGAGTTAGTCTTTGCTGAACCTGTTCTGCTGCAGCAAGAGATGTGTCCCAGTATATAAGGCAGCTAATTTTAGTGCAGTGTATGCACTTCTGTTTCTTACTCTCCCAAATCTGCATCTGAAGCTAGGCAAGGGAAAGTGACACAGGCACCTGTAGCTGCTCTTTGCCAGTTCTTGGTGGGGAGCAGCACATTCTCTGTGTGTCAGTGCAGTTACTTTGCGATGCTTTGAAGAATCTGGGTTGGGAAAAATACAGTATTCAGTTCTGTGAATGAGTTACATGTGCCTGGTTTAGAAGGAGGCAAATAGGATCTGCTTTCTGCCATGGAAGAAAGCATGGTGAGTTTCCTGGATTTTGGACTTCTCATGTTGAAGCTGAGAGATGGTGCTAAACATGTGCGTCTTTCTCTTACAGCTGCGCCGCATGCAGGAGATGATTGCTCAGATGCAAGCCCAGATGAGGATGAAGCCTGGAGATGACTAAGATACTGAAAAGCTGGGTGAATCAGGTATGACTTTTCTGACTTGTGTACTCCTCTTACATAAGGCTTTCAAAGTGACTGTTGCCAGTTCTGCACTTGGGACATGCCTTCATGGCACTTCTAGTAAAACAGAGTGCTGTTCTGGTACATTAAAAAAATTATGCAAGCACTACTTTTCCATCTGTCATTAAGATTTGCAAATGCTTATCCTCAATGCCTTATTTTTTGGATCATCTGACTTTGGTTTTGCAAGCAAAAAGCTGTTCAAAATATTAGTTTGTCTCTACATAAACAAAAGTAGAGTATTTGGGGTATGTGGACTTCTGAATTTAAAACAAATGAAATTTTAGACAAGCTGGTTAAGTGTACTGAATGCTTGATGGTAGGTAGGATATATTAAATGAGATCAGAATGAGTGAAGGAAAAAAAGGTTCTTGTAGCAGATATTCACTCTGTCTTCAGAAATACTCATTTCTTTTTCCAGTTCGTTGGCATGTTTTATTTTTTTAATGCAAGATTAAAAACCAGAAGGATGTGAGGTGTCTTGTTGCTTAACACTGCAGTTTAATACTCCAGTTTTGATTGCTGGTCTTCTGGAATGTAAAGCTTGAATAAAATGGATTATGTTATCCCTCATGACCTTGTGGCAGCTGCCAACATTCCAAGCCTAAAATAAGGAGATTTTTGTTGCCTTTATTTGAACTTTCAGTCTTCCTGTTTATATATTTAAAAAAACAATCTCCTAAGAAATAAACTTATTCACTGGGCTCCTGTTTAAGCAGAAGTTGGTGGTTTTACTGTTATGTACAGTGTAATCTTTAGTAGAAGTAGTTAAGGGGAAGCAGCAGTTCAAGCTCAGGTTTCATGCTGTTACAATTCCAAGTCTTGCAGGTAAAGTAATCTTCACATTATGTCTTCCAATCTCCATAATGAGATATGTATTCCCTGAGCTGGAAATCTAAACACTGAGGTTAATTTGTGGCTAACCATGCAGCATATGTGATAGCAGGGCCTGGCAGAAAGCTCTCATTTCCTCAGGCAGGAGCTGGTAGTTACTCAGCCTGTTAAATTCTTTAGCCTAAAGTAAAGGTCCCAAGATTTCATGCTGACTGTATCACATGGCCAGACTCTGGCCTCTTGTGAAAATAGCTGTTTGATAGGGGAAACCTCGCATAGTATGAATCATTATTTCTTGTTGCAAACTAGCACAGTTCTTTCTGCAGCTTACAAATCATGCTTAATCACATGGTATCCCTTAAACTGATACTTGGTAAATAAAAAAAGTCTCCCTAAATCTAATTGCTTTGTCCATAGTTGTCGCTTGCAGAGTGCAGGATGTCTGCGTGGTCAGCATCTGGGCACTGATAGGATGCAGCGTTCATAGCACAGGTAGCCAGCAGTGCACCGGGTTCTGTGCGTTTCACAGCTTCTGGCAATCCTGAATATGATATTCATGGAAACAACTTGCAGCATGCTGTGCCCCAAGCTCACTTCGCAGCCTTGGATGTGTTGTAAACAAAGCCGTGAGCATGCCCACATGTATTCAAATGAAATGTTATTTTTTAGATAACTTACTAATCTGGAATACATCTTGGACCACTACGTCTATGAAGCAGGAAGGCTCTCCGGGTTTAACTCATGATCTGGTAGTGATTAAGTTTGAACTACATCTTGTTTCCTTTTAGTATTTCAGTGATTCAGGTACCCAACGTGAGTAAACTTGGGAAGCATTTGGATGAGATCTTTATATGCAGAGGTCCTGCTGTTTGGTTGGAATCTGCAAAGCCAGATTCCTGCAGCTGCTTGGGCACTCATGTTGTCCAGCAGTTGTTTTCAGGACAGAACTCGGAACTTGTTTTTACCCCTCAGATATCGATTTGTAGACTTCCAGGTAACTCATGTAGCTTCCGTGATGCACAGTCAGGGCCACCTTGGTAGTCCTAAGCAGGAGTGTGGCTGCACGATCCTGTGGTGTGAATCCTCAGCTAGAACTTGGCCCAACGGAGGTTTTCCTCATGTGTGCTGTCTGCAGTTTGGGAGGAATGATGAGTTCAGCTTCCATCAGCTTTGCATTCCATCAGATTTATTTGTTAGTATTTCTAACTATTTCCAGAGGAAGCAGGAAACTTGTAATTAACAGCAGTTAGTGCGGTGTGCCACAATGAAGATTGGTATCAATCTTCTTGTTCTTGTGCAGCTTATCCTGAGCATCTCTTAGGCTCTACTGTTACAGGAACATTTAAGGATCAGCCTATGACAGTGCTGTGACTGAAAGCATTGCCTCTCCTCCAGTTGCTCTTCAGCACTTTTGCTTTCTTTTATGCTGAGAAATGTACATAACTTCATAGACGAGATGTAAAGTTACTGTTTGCACTGCTCTTATTTTGGATAAGTACATATTTATGTTTTCTTTAAAAAATCCGTTAAATATTTTTAATGCACGTGCAGAAATTTAAAGCACACGTAAAGGTGTTTTCAGACATTTTGGGAAAAGAGCAGTGTGGTGTTAATGACCTCATGGGTGAGATGCAGAGAGTGCAGGGCAGGATGGCTACACGTGGTGATGTCTGACCACGTGAAATGCCCACTTCTGGGTTTCAGATGCACCTGGGAACGAGGTGTGGATGCTGAATGCTTTGGGATTATCTGGAAAGAATGCGGCATTGCATAATGATTAAGATGTGCTGAAGTTAATTCCTTACCCAAAAGACAGTGAGTCTGTATGGTGTTTTATGCTGCAAAGAAGGAATGGCTGGAAGTTCTGTTTTTTCTGGTCCTCTCTGAGTTAGGGGCATCTTTAAAGACTTACTATAAGAGTGAAGGGAGAGTTTACTGCAAGCAGTTTCCTTTCCGTTAGCTTTTGAGGCTGATGAGAAGCAGGGGAGGGTGACATATGCAGATTTTTACAACGATGATGTGCTTAAGTTCACAAATAATGTGCAGACTGTGTGCACAGAGGTGTTTGCAGCAGGCAGTGAGGGCACAGCTAGGCACCGCCGTAAGGTTAGAATAATTCTTGTTACACCAATCTTACAAGTCCGTGTGAAGTTTAATAAAGACTTCAAAATGAGTTTAAGTTTCATTTATTATTTCCTTTTTAATTTTCAGGATGTGAGATTGCTGTGAAGTGGTAGGGGCTTATTGCTTCTTATCACTGACAGTTCAAATGAAGGCTCAGAGAAAGCAGGGGAGGAGTGGGGCCAAGTTACCAGCAACTAAAACTAATGTAGTAGTATTTGTTGACTCCAGTATGAAATACTCACGGCCTGTTGGAATAAGCCTGTGGTAACTCTACCAGCGTGTTTACTGCCTTCTGAAGCAATTATTTTTTCAAGTGAAATGTTTATTGGTAGGGCTTTCTTCTCTTTCCTTTTCTGCTTCTGAAAGTATAGCTCTTTGCAATCTGTTCTCCTCTTGTTCTTACAAATCTGAGTTGTCTTACACATAGCTTCAGGGTCATACTGGGACGCCGTAACAGCAGTCAGTCTGTGGAAAATAAACAGCCAATTAAAACGTACTTTTGGTTAGGGAAATGCATGTGGGGAAAAAAGGCGTTTTGAGGTAATTATAGCATGTTAGTCCTTATAGTGAGCTGGTGATTTCTGTGAGTGTTAAAGCTTTCTGACTGACTGACGCTGTTCTGATTTTTGATGAAGGCACCAAACAGGCTATTTCTTCCTCAAGCACATTGACATCATTTAACTGAAAAACACAAAGCATTGTCATGGCAACCAGTCTTCTAAAATGCTGCTGCTGAATGCCGAATTGATCTGAAAAGTCATTTGAGCAAGTACAGATCGTGTTGTAGTTTTTGGCAGCTGAAATTGAAAGCCTAGAGAATGTGATGCTTTGGCAAACTTGTAGTATTTGGAACAACTGCCTGGCAGTGCCAGTGGCTGTTTCTCTAGCTAGAAACTGGATTAGAAGAGTGCTGTCATTCTCCAGCGCTTTTCAGCTGTCTTCGTTTTGGAGCTGTTCAACAAACTGTGTATTGATGGGCTAGCACGAATTTTGGTTTCCCTCAGAGGGCAGACTTTGATACAACTATTTTTTCTTTGCTGCTGTACAACTGAAGTGCTGAATCTGTGTGGCTCCATAGGACGCTGAAGTTGTACAGAAAAATGTTGGCTGGGTCCTTAGGAGCTGCCTGGTGACTGGTATCCTCCTGCTCACAGCTGGTGCCCACCTGCCCTCGCTGTAATGGGCAGAGAATCACAGAATCACAGAATTGTAGGCGTTGGAAGGGACCTCCAGAGATCATTGAGTCCAACCCCCCTGTCAAAGGAGGTTCCCTACACCAGGACACTTCGTACAATCATTGTATGACTTAAACCTCCACACAGAGCAGTAAAGCTTTCATATGAATTGTCCATCTGAGAACAACTTGTAAAAATAATATCTCCCTGTTAGTCTGCTTTGCTCTCGGTTGGTAAGAGCAGCCATCTTCCACGCACAGTCCGAGAACGTGAGATGAGATGTTGTGCTTGGACTGCGGCCTGGGCTGTCTGCGTGTCCCTGTTTGTGTCTTCTAACAGGAAATCAGTTGTTCGATTCTCCCAGTAGGAAAAACGATGGGACTTAGAGTGGTAATCTTCAAGGCATTGCTCAGAAACAAGAGTCTATCGCTGGTAAGGTGCGTGAGTCTGAAGCGTTAGTCAGGTCTGTTGACCTGCTGCACCTACATGCAGTCTGCTTGAAGAATCCTGTACGGATTTTTTTTTCACTCCACAATTTCTGCATGCAAAATCCCCAGGAATTTGTCAGGAGCTTTTACAGTAAGGAGTAGAAATAGCAGGGTGTCATTTCTAACAACGTAGGAGAGATGCATCTTCAAAACTACTTTCCCATTGAGACTCAGTTACCTGGAAGAGAGGAGGGACAGATGATGGCACTCTGCAGACTGCACTTCTGTAGACTGAAGGGCTTTCTGAGGAATTTGCTTTCGCAAAACATAAAATGAAGATGACTGAAACACCTAATAGTGAGTTTTCTGATAATTACACTAATTACACCAAGCTATATCTCAGTATCACTATTTTGTTAGTCAATGTATTAATACAAATTTATTTTATTTTCATGAAATGATCCCTGGTTAGAGAGACTATCCGATTCCTGATGGATCCCTGCGGAAATCCTGTTTTGTGGGGAAATGTCAGTGTGAGTGGAAATGCATTTATTTGCTTTTCTGTAGCATGCAGATGCTGTGGGAAAGATGAAGTCCACCGTGCAGTGGCTATGGGGACATGTGCAATTCCTGTGAATTTGTACCAGGGCACTTTTCTGTTCCTGCCTCATAGGGGCTTGATATCCAAGGAATGATACAGTTTGAATATTTCCACCTTTACACTGAGAAATGGAAACACTGCAGCATCTGAGATGGCCATTAGATGGACTGGAGGCAGAAGGTGAAGGGAGGTGTTTATTTCCAGAGCTCCATAGGCATTAGTGGGGCACTTGGACCTCTCAGAGCTGTGCCAGAGCCTGGTGTGTTACCATGCTGGGCCCCTAAATGCTTCAGGCAGCTTTTTACTGAATAAAAGTTTTTAGAGAAACATTTGTAATAGTTCTGGAGCTCTGAGCCTGGTATGTATGATTCAATGGATATTAAGCCTGTTAGCACATTTAACGAACTGGTAAGTGTTGGAAAGCAGTTTAAAAGCCAGTTTTGGAGCTGAGTGCAGTTGGCTGGTGACATTTATTATGGGAAGATGTAAGGTGCTGCCACGGACCAGCAAGAGGGAATGGAACAGAGAGTGACTGAAGTTCAGCTGTAACCCCAGATACTGGGGTTGTGAGTAACGACATGAGTCAAAGCTAGCTAACAACTGGACATTGATGCTATCCAGTACTTACAGATTTGTTTTTCCAGGAGTTGTAAGGAAGTTTGCAAATGTTTATCCTGGTACAGAAGCTCTGGAATTTAGCTGTGAAGCAAAGCCTTGTGGGAAAACTCAGCTTCTCCAAGTTCTTGCTAACTATTGTGAAGTGAAAGGGTTGTGGCTACATAAAACACAAAATGGGGGCTGTTTGAAGAAAGATAATTTAGGTCAGTAAGAAAATGTAACTGCTATAAAACGCATTTCTCTCCTTGGGAATTCAGAACTGTAGAGGCAGATCGGTGCAGTGCAGAGCACCTTGATGTGTGTTCTTTGAAGCCGCTGAGGGGGAGGCGAGCTCGTGTCTTCCTAAGCCTTTCCAATGCAGGATTCTTGGTGCTGTGTGTGTGAGGTGTGTGTGTACGCTGGGGCACCCACTGAGCACAGCGCCGTGCTGCAGAACTGTGCTGTCCATTAAATAATGGTGGGAATGGCTGCAGGTAGAGGCATTTAATGAATACACACTCAGAAAGTATGGGGGAATCTCTCACATATTAGTGTATAAAAATGGACATAAAAATCTGTAGAGAGCCGTAGTAACCTAATGCATCATAAAATACTGTCTCATCAGGAGACGGGGAGGAAAGCAGTGAAACAAATGCATGCTGGAAATGCCTGAAACATACTGTGCTCAGTCATGTTTTATGAACATAACAAGTGGACGTCGTGTTGCTATGTTGCTAACATCAGTGCACGCTGGTGCTTACAACCAGAGCCTTGGTGTTTATTGGAAGCACTGTCACAGACGCTGGTTACCATTTCTTTCTGATGTGTTTTGTAACAGATCAGAGCTATGCAGGCGATGGCAGAAAGTTAGTTTCTCTTCCGTATTTGACAGTGTAGCACAAGAAGTTAATTTTGCCTTTGAATATTAAAAGTGGTTAGCAGTGCGTGGTCTCCAGCTTCAACACCGTAATGCTGCTTGTTGGACTGGATTGTGTGAGGTGAAGGCCCTGCCCTGCTGACAGTCGTAGGGAACTGCTGTTCCCTAACAGTGATGGTTCTGTTCAGGACATGAAGAGTGCAGGACCCCCGGCCAGCTTTCCCTCAGCCTCATCCCAGCTGTATTCTGCAGCTGCAGTCTGCATAGGTGCTGTACTGACACTGCATATTTCTTTTTTGCCATCCAGCTGGGTGCTTAAGCTGAGCTACTTTTCCTACTTGGGAAGGAGTACCTTTGGAGGCTGGAGAGCTGCAGGTGCCTCCCAAGTTCCAAATCTGTCACAGCTTTTGTAAGCAGGACCTGATTTTCAGGGAAAGCTGGAATTGTGCTTTCTTCAGTTGGCAAGTAACTAATGACACATGCAAAACTGGGAGTCGTTTCTGAAGTGATAGGTCAGTGCTCCTTCTTTCAGCCGTATGAGTACTGCTTTGTGAATGCTTGGAAAAATCCATTTGCTTTCCTTTTTTACCTAGCAGTGTCATAAGACCATGATGTTGTGTTTGTGCGTAACATCAAGCTGGCTGCTTATTTTAGCCCTGGTTAGATGGTAAGTGCTCTTAAATGCAGTTTTCAGTGTCAGAAGTAATGCTGCACGCTGCAGGCAGACAGAGGTTGCTTCCTCTGCGCTGTTCTGTTCAGCTGAGCCGCAGCGCAGTTCTTGCAGACGAAGGGGAGTGTGGGTGCTGAAGGGAGGATGCACCTAAAAATGGATTCTCTTGCATGTGCTCTTGTTAGACGTTTCAGACAGATACAGATATCTGTGGCCAAACTGCGTGCAGGTCGTCTAACTCAGCTGATGCAGCTGTAGTGCAGGTCCCTGTGAGTGCTCTGTTCCCTGGATTATGCTGCTTTTCTAGGAGGGGGTCAGGATCGAGATGCCAGAAGCATGCCAGTAGTGCTGAGAATTTGTCTTTTCTAATGCTGTTTGTTTTCCACTTTTGTTCGCAGCAGCGTTCAGTCCTCTGGGTGGACGGGTGCTCTGTTTTCTTTGACCAAGTGGTAACGCTCACTTGCAAAAGCCGGATTCTGCAGATCAAGACCTGCATTAAAACACAGAGTCTGAAGATTGTGTTGTAAAACTGCTTGTTTTATATATTCAAAGTTAATCAAGTTATCCTGTATCTTTTTTGATTTTTTTGTTAACACTGCCTTCATACTTATAAATGTGTTTATATTCTCCTTCCTATGCCTTTTGGTACAGAAATGGATAAGCATGCTGTTTGGACTAGGCCTTGTGCTGGGGCAAGGAGTTAATTGTGTATCTAGGTTGTTCTGAACCATTTTGTGATTAGTGCTAAAAGCCTCTGTGGCCTGTTGGCAGTAAATATGCTCTCATGTATCGTGACTTTCTATTGCTATTTTAAGCCATTCTATATCATGTCAGTTTTTCATAACTTTCTGTGCTTCGGTTCTTTTTCAAGCTTCATCTCTGGTGATTTGTATTTGTGTGATGTATGAGAAAACATACAAACCACTGATTATTTGCCAGCGGTGTAAAGAAGCTGACTTTTCTGAATCATTGTGCCTTAAAATACCATGAACACTATGCATGCCAGAAACTTATGTGGATGCCTCTGGAGAGTTGTCTTCAGGTCCCAGTATTGCTTGCAGATATTCCTATGGCAGCGTTCCCAGCTGAGTGGTGGCACGTACTGAACCTTTTATATACCATAACACTAATTTTCATGGAGGTTTTGTAATAAATTGTATCAATGTGGAAAAAGATGAATTCTGGGGTGATTTTTGTTTCCTGCCTTTCTCTCTCTATTTTATTTGCATTATTCTGTTTTTTTGATGATTTGTGAATTGTTGCATTGGTGACATGCAGAGTGTCTTCAAAGGAGTCCTGGTACTTGGCCTGAAGAATGGAAGGCTCTTCTAGAATTTACTGCTGTGATTTCATTTCAAAGCACCTTTCCAAACGTTTTCACTGGAAGTTAGGCAGCACATCTTCACATCTGCTTTTGCTGTTGTTTCTGCAAAACTCAGGATGCATCTGCTGACGCTGGCTGTGTCTGTCAATTGGGAAATGGGATCACACGCCTCGGTTTGTGAATTGTGGCTGTTGCTGTTCCCTTCGTGCCGTTACGCGTGCGTGGCTCTCATGCATGCTTATGTAGTCCTGTGTGTGTCATATGCATGTAAGTGTAAATTGTCTTGCAAATATGGAATTGAGGTGCTTTGTATTCTGTACTGCTTTGGAGTGTCTGTCGTGTTGCTGTTAGCCCTAATTGCGCTGTCTAGGAAAGAGTGTTTAATCAGGACAGACTTCACAAAAGGCTTGCATCACCAGGGTGCGTATTTGGCCTGTGGACTTAAACTGCATCAAGTGGACATTTGTTATCTTGGCTGCTCTGATGAACTTGAAAGAAGAAATGAAATGACAGATTTGATTTCAGTTGCAGAGCCACTTCAGGTTTTATGGAGATTTGGATGTTAAACATGTCTGTCAAGAGCCAAGGTGAGAGCTGTAACTGCAAACATCCTGTTTCACATGGGTTGCGTGCCCTTATGTGTGCCTTTGTGCTCCTTCCAGAATTCTGCAGCATGTTTTGCAACCTTCTCCAAATGATGCTCTGTGTCTTTGTGCATGTGAAAGAACAGCCACACCCTTCACCAAAACCAGGGCGTTCTGTTGTGTACTGAGTTAGCTTTCTGAGCCAAGGTAACATGAAAGGTTCATCTTGCAAAAGAAATGAGGACAGTAGGGAAGTAGGCTTCTAAAAGTATCTCTCATTTTTTTTTTTTTATTTTATAAAATTAGGGCTTTTTTCCCCATCTTTCCAAAGCAAGGCATCAAAAGTCACTGTCACAGTTCCCGGGTGGGAGCTCTTACTGACCGGGAGCAGATAGTGATTACTGATCTGGTCTTTGCTTCCTCCTGGCTTGTGAATTGCATCTGCAGCTCTTGGCCCAGTCCCTGGCACTCACTATTCTGTGTGCTTTCCTTTCAAAACGGGCTTAATCTGTACCTCACTTCTTACTGATTGCTGTTAATCTTCAGCTGCTTTTGAACTCATTTTCTCACGCTGCTGCTGTGAGATCTCTGCAGAGCTTTCCTGCGTTGCCCAGCAGTGCCCAGGAGCCCCGCTCTGCCTGGCCATCTCCTGTTTAGCAGGATCAGGGAGCAGGTGCCCGAGGTCCTTCTGGTCTTCATTAGATTTGAAGCACTGTGGCAGACTAATGGCAGCTTCTGAATTGCCGGTGGGGTCATTGGTGCCTTTAATTGCGGTGTGGAGTTTGATGGTCTGTAGTTGTCTGGTCTATAAAAATGAGTATGCTAACGATTGATGAAATACTGTCTCTGATGTTTTGAATCGATGGCTAAAAGCAATCTGGGAGCAAGTTAATGGGTTTTGAAATCTCACATGCCTGGGACTGCCAGCTGCTGGTTTTGGAAGCGTCTCCTTGTTTGAGTACGAGGGATGTTTTCAATGAGTAGGTGGAAGAAATGACGAGGGATGATGACCGCAAGGATCGGAGATGTTGGTATCAGCGACGGTTTTGTTCCGTGGAGAGGAGGCTGTCCTCGCACTTGTGCGGCCAGCAGCGGGCCCGGCCGCTCCGTTCTGCGCTCCTGGCTTACGGCCCGGTCCCGGCAGGGGGACAAGCGTTCCCTCCCTGCGGCCGTGGGCTCGGGGCTGCCGCACGGCTCCTATGGTGGGAGTTCAGCTCAGGTTCCTCGGCTGTTCTGAAGTCGTGGGCTCGCGCCTCCTTGGGAGCGTTCTAAATCTGTTGGAGCTCTCCTGCCCCCTCCTCCCGTTATTCCGGCAGCTTTACCTAGAATAACTCAGTGTTGCTCTTAAAATGGCACGCTGGCAGAGGAGCCCGTTCCTGCTTCGCGGAGTAAGTTTGCAGCGTGATTCAGTGCCTCCCCCGACATTTCGGGCTGCTAAATCTGGAAGCGCGTTCCCTGTTTATTCCCTTGGCTTTTGACGTTTTTAGCGGTCCGTCGTTCGAGCGCACAGCGCTCTCCTGAGCCGCGGCGCCCCCCCTGCAGGCCCGGCGGTGCGGTGCTGTGGTGCTGCGGTGCTGTGGTGCGGTGCGGTGCTGTGCTGTGCTGTGGTGCTGCGGTGCGGTGCTGCGGTGCGGCGCGGTGTCCCCGGGCCGGGCTACGGGCGGGGCGCGCGGCGGGATTGGCGGGCGGGGCGGGGCGGGGCGGGACGCCGAGGCGGTCCCCGGGCGCACCCCGCGCTGCCGTCGGCGGGCGCCGCGCTCCCGGCCGGGCAGGGCCGGCACCATGAGCACCGGCACGCGCTACAAGAGCAAGCCGCTCAACCCAGGTGAGGTGGCGGTCCGGTGCGTGCGGTATCTCCGCCCCGCGGCCCGCCGCGGCCCTCACGCCTCGTTCTCTTTTCTTTTTCTCTCCTCTCCGCCGGCTCCCGCCGCGGGCATCCCGTCCTCGCCGCCCCGCTGCCGCCCGTCCGCCCCGCAGAAGAGAAGCAGGTAGGTGGGCTCCGCGCCGGCCGCGTGCATCCGGGAAACGGCCGTCGCGCTCCCTCCGTCTCCCCGCGATTCGCTTTCTTTCTTTATTTCCCGGGTGCGTCGGGCGGAGGAAGGCGGCCCGGGGGCTGCAGGAGCCGTTTCAGCATCGGCCGCTGCCCGCGGCAGAGCCGCGCCGCGACGTGGGGTGTGGTGATGCAATCGGGTGACATCGGCAGGTTTTTTGGCTCTCCGTTCGGCATTCGGAGGCGTTCGGGGTGTTTTACAGGAAGGTGATTTTCTCTGCGGAGATCGAACGTCTGCGTAAGGAGGAAGCAGCGGAGCGCCGTGCGGTCCGTCGCCCCGATGCGGGCTGCCCGCCGTCTCCGGGCTCGGAGCTGCGGCCCCGCGGGGTGGGGTTGGAGGTGCGGCACGGAGGAACCCCCGCCCCGCCCCGCCCGGCTCGCGCCCGCTTCGGGGTCCGCTTCCTCGCCGAGCGAACGCCTTCCCGAGCCGGGCGGTGCTGCGGCGCAGCCTTCCCGAGCTGCAGCTGCGAACTCATTGTGCGGCGGCGGGCGGCCGCCCGGCCCTGCTGGGAATGGTGCTTCCCTACGGTGCGGGCGTGGACGCTGAGAAGGTAGCTGTGTGTTTTTGGGAGCTGCTGACTGCAGTGAGAGAACAAAGTAAATCTGGTGGCAGTAGGACGGTGGGGACATAGTGGGTGATTTTTTCCCCTAATCTGCTGCATTTTTTGCTACTGTTATACAGTTAGCTGTTAGTACATTGTTATTATTTCGATTCTTGTTGTGTTTCTATGGGGAAATAAGCCAGGCTGTGTTCTGAAATTGCGGGGAAAAAAAGTCGGTGTAAGCTATGAACTGAAAGCGAGATCTGTGACCCACCGTGCTGTTCTTTAGCTTGTTTTGAGACAAAGAGCGAAGCAGGAGATGCATACAGCTCCTTTCTGCTGCTCCCCAGGCTGAGAAGCAAGGAAGACAGAGCACTTTGTTCTAGATGCTATCATAATTCCTGCAGGCCTTTGTCACATCTGGGTGACAGCCCTGCCCCACTGTGTCAGTGTGTGCACAACAGCTGAGCTCTGCTGGGGCTGGAGCGGCCTCTGCTCAGGTGTGCTGCTGTGTGCGTGTGTGTGTGCACAAAGGTGCTCAGGTGTGCTGCTGTGTGTGTGCGTGTGTGTGTGCACAAAGGTGCTGAGCACAGAGCAGGGCTTGTAGGACAAAGGCAGCTGGGCTGTGTGCCTGTACCGACTGCGTTCCTTGTGAATGGTGGAGGGAAATGAAGCTGTGAATCCAAAGGAATCTGCTGAAACGTGAACAAACGTATGGAAGCACAAATGATATCTTTATTGTTTGAGAGCAGGGCTTTTCTTTCTGTGCTACCTGGTGCCAATCCACGTGCATCTGGTAGCAGGTACCAATTTACAAGGTTTACTGAAGCTGAAATTCTTGCCAGAAGCAGTAAAAAAAAAAAAAAAAAAAAAAAAAAAAAAAAAAAAAAAA